>NC_082656.1:17706287-18009318 GCF_028023285.1 Balaenoptera ricei | reverse complement strand
TGTTGGCCTGACAGTTTTACATTAAAACAAGCCCCACATTTAAGGGCTAAATAGTTTGGATGACTTGCATTAATGTACCTTTTATACTTTTTGAAGCCATAGCCTTTATACGGGAGTACCATAGTCGAAGAAAAGTTGTAGGTATTTATTTTGTGTGTTTTATCTTAAGGCACATAATTTGTTTGAGTTGGCTAGGAGGACATTCAATTAAAAATTCAGAACACTGAGTGAAATAATCCAGAGAAACAAAGTCTTTTAATTTTATTCATTCAGTTTGTTATTCTCACCCACTAAGGGGTCAGCTAAAATGAAGAGATAATGTTTAATAAAGGACAGCTTTGTCTGACCTGAAGGAAAGGGTTCCAAAGCTAGATTACCTCTTTTGAAGTTGCTTTGAAATTGCTTCCTCATCTTACAATCAAAGTTCATATGCAGCCATTTGATGTTGTTTATTGCATTCCCTTTTTAGCCCATAGGGTTTCAATCTATTTCTGTATAATGATGACTTTCACATGTCATCAGTAGCTTATTGAGAAAGCTTGAGTCCTCTGTCTTCTAGTGATATCCCACTTAGATCTGACATTAAGTTCATTTTTTTCTTTCAAGCTATTTTTTCCAAATTTCTTGGCTATTGTTGGTGACAACACAAATTTTGGGACCTTCAAACTTAAAATCTTAGGTTCATTTCCTTCTTTCCCTCCCATAGGTAAACAATTGCTAAACTTGTTACTTCTTACAGCTACTTCTCTACAGTGGTACTTGATATAGCCCTTTTCATTTTTAAAATTGCCCATTTAATCCAAGCTCTTAAATGTCAAGTTTGTATTGTAGCCTCTTGTATTGTATTGTATTGTATAGAATTATATTGCAGCCTCTTGGTAGTCTCCCTAGCCCCCATCCTATCTTATCCCCTTCCCCACTGGTCTACACAAAACATAAAATACTTTCCATCAAACACTCTGTAGAGAAGTATTGCTCGGTGAATACGGAAAACCTGATTAAGTAGAAAAAAGGAATTTAACTGGAATCTCCCTTCCTTTCAGTGATTCTACTTGAAAGGAACGGAGGAGAGCAGAACCTTCAGGTATTGAATCACGACTTTGACAAATACCGAATGGGAGACGTGGCTGGCAAGAGACTGATAATATACGATAGAAACCACTGGAAAGATAAAAGGAGCCATAAAATTCAGCTTCTGCTAGCCATTCTTTCCCTTTTTGCTCTCCATACACCTCAGCTGGGAATCTTTATATGTGCAGTATTTATTTGGCTTGTGTTATCCTGGTCATTATAAAGTTATCTAGGAGGCTAAGAGAGCTGACCAACTGAGAGGGGAAAGCAGTCTGTTCTGACCGTGATGACAAAAGGAGTTCAAGTCATACCAAACATCTTTCTCCCATTTAGAAACATCCTAGTATTTAAGACCTAGTATTTCATTTCTCTGTACTCCCATATTTGTGTTCTCTGTTCTTATCGGGTCTGTGAGATGACCTGCCTATTCCTGCTCTGCAGTAGTTCTGTATATTGTTGCATCTCTAGTGCCTCGAACAGTGCCTAGCACATAGCACATAGGAAGCACTCAGTAAATATTTGATGAATGAATGAATGGTTGTCTTTTTTCTCTGGCAATCCAAACCCATTGCCACTTTCAAAAAATCCACATGAGATTTTCCGATTCCACTAAGTTTCTGTCCATATCAACCTAGTTTTAAATCACTTCATTTTGCACATCCTCTTAGCAATTATTTGTAGTTTGTACTTGATTAATATACTCTTATTATGTTACTTTTCACATATTCCTATATCTTTTCTATATATGTTGTATTTTCAACTAAAAGATAATGCGTCAAGTGTTAAATACTGTATGTGCTGTTCAACAATGCCTCATGTGCTGCAGAAAGATAGACCCTCAGTAGATGGGCAGGCTACCTACCTCCTTTTGAAACATATTCTCTGGATCAGTGTGATCTGCCTTGAAAGGGAGTTTAGATACATAGGTTCTGTTTTTTTGTATTTCATTCATATATTGTGTGACTTTGAGCAAATTCATTCCTTCAGTGTTCAGTTTAAGAACAAATTAAGAAAAGAAATAGTTTCCTGAAGAAAAACATTTTAGAGTTACAGAAGCATTTGTATGTTGGTAACATTTCTCCAGAAATATTTAATGTAATATACAAGTCTGGACTGGTCAATTTTAATCTTTCCTTGGAATTTCCATAGAAAAGTCCATGTAGCAGAGACACTGAAATAATGTTATATAGAAAATATTAACTATAGAAAGAACCATAGCTTCTTCATAGGGAAGAACCAGAGATAATATCCTGGATTTTTGCAGTATTTAAGCTACTCCTTAGTTGTCTCGCAAAGGAATTTAGCGCAGAGGAACACATTCAAGGAATTACTGAGGTTCAGAATAAGACTGTACAAAGTGTAAGAGTGTTTTCTATAATAGTTTCTATAATAGTTTTCAAATAGTTAAATTAAGAGTCATTCATTCTCTGGCCTCTTTCTCCATCTACACTGTCTTCTGGCGACAATAAAGTGCACCCTATACATGAAAGCAATTTCTAACAATGTCAAATAAACAGCAGTTTCTAGGTCATTTCCATTGCTTCCTCCATGAAAATGTACAACATTTAGGTTATTCCATGTATTTCCCCCATGCCCCAAAATTGTTAGGTTGCCAGAGAAAACTGATCAGGTAATGAATTACTGTTTGCCTTCAGGTAGTCATTCTAAGTACATACAAAATCAGACATTAACATGAAAATATGAGGGGAAGAAAAACATCAAACCACAGAATTCAGTTTTAGTTTTACTGACATTTATATACCACACTTCCTGTTTATGATTTCAAAAGTGCAGCCATGCAGTGCTTCTATTAAAAACTGAGTAATTGGGAACACTTTTGAGGATTAAAATGGCAACTTACTCAAAGGATAAAAACCCCACTAAATTTACTGTTTGTGGAATTGTTATCTTTGTTGTGTAAAAAGTTGAATATTTTTCAAACATTATTTACTAATAGTGTAATTAAAAGGGAACTTGATGGCCTTGTGCCTTTAAAACAAGCAGCCCAGTTGAGAGTCTTAGTTCTGAATTTGACTAGTTGATGGGATAAGGAAACCAAGCCAACGCCCTTCTAATCTATATCTATCTATATCTATATATCTATAAAGGTAATTCTTGCAAACATTTGCTTTTTTCCCCTCATTTTGAGATTTCAGTTGACTATTGTTATGCATTAATTTACAATTAGTTCTGGCTGAAGGAGGGAAAGGGTAGAAGTGAATACAATTCTTAAATGAAAGGTCCTTTCTTCCACTACTAACTTATTCTATTTGAAGCATAATTGTTTGAGTTAATTTAATTTTGGCGATCACTTCAGAATGTGTGTGTGTGTGTGTGTGTGTGTGTGTGTATGTGGAGAGAGAGCACCCAAGTGAGCAGTGGCTGCTAGCTAGACATCAAAATCCATGTTCTCACTTCTTGGCCATACAGATAAGCTTATTCCCAGCCTCCCTTGCAGTTAGCTGTGGACATGTGACTTAAGTTCCAGCCAATGGAATGAGAATGGAAGTTATATGTACTACTTTGAGTCCCCGCCCCTAAAAACTCCCCTTCCTACGGGCTGAAAGAGAAAAGACCCCCAGGGAGATCTTGGAACTTTGGTACTGAAAGCTTAGGTACAGAAAGACCTTGAAAACTAAGTACTGAAGTACTTGTTGATTTTAGCAAGAAACAAACTTGAGCCATTATACATTTTGGGGTTGATCTGTTAATGACCATTAGCTTACCGTAATTAATTCAGTGTACAAAACTTATATTTGCAGTGTCCTGTGATGTACAACTCCCATGGGCAACATTTACATTGTAATGTATGTAAATGGAATTTCCTGAAGCACAATTAAGAGGCTACAGGTATGTATACATATGGATATACATAAATGTTCCCCCCAGGGGTTGTGTAACATTGTAGCTCTGCCGAACCACTCCAACTTCTCTCTTGGGTTTTATTTTGTAGGAGTATCCATTTGTGTAAAGGCACTTCCCTTTTGTGTTTGTGGTAATAAATTAAGGTGGAATGCATCATCCAACAAGAATCTTAAGGGGAAAATGTATACTTATGAACCACAACAGACCTCTTTGTTAGATTTGTTCAACTGTGTTAGCTACAGACTCTTATAACCTATTACCCTCTGGCATGCATTAGGCCAACAGAGAGTGTTAGGAGCGCCCTTCCCCTCTGCCCGCCAAGCTTACTGCTGTGAGTCATAAAAACTTTGCTGGGCTTCATTTTCTTTTTCTGTAAAATGAGAGCTGGATTATATGACCCCAAAGATCCCTTCACTAAAATTCTACTATCTATGACAATGTCCATAGCTATTGGTAGAAATAATTGTTAATGTGAATGTTCCTTCAGATTCCAAATTGATACTGTATAGGTGCTTAAAAGTAACTTGAAGTTATAAAAAAGATGTTTAACTTGCACCAGTTCACAAAGAGGCACAACAGAGGTTCTACTCTTCTCCCAAACAAAAACTATTAAATTGAAAAGATTTTTAACTCACTCAGGATATTTTTTAGAGTAATTTTAAAGCACTATGTCACCTCTCTGATTTCTTTACTCAGTTGGTGAACTATCAAACCAATGCAGAATTTGACATTTATTAAAACAATATACCATATTACAAAAAGCCCTAAATAGCAGATTGTGCAGTTGTTCGCTGAATTTAGCTGTTAAAACCTTAAGTTTTACTTCTCCTAATAGTATACTTACGTTCTACTGTTTCAACGTAATAACAATTACTACTATAACAAGTTCAAGATCATGGCAAAATCACCAAAGTCATAGTTACTTTTGTCATAGTTAACTAAGTCATATATGACTTAGTGCTAAATCACATTTTTGTTATAGCTGACAAAAATGAATCTACCTATTTGTCTGCTGGTAGGGATTTAATCTCATGGATTTCAGCTTTGGTTAAAACTAAAAATATACATTATCCAGACTTGATGCAGGCATGGAATTGGCTTTAATTCACATTCTTTTGCTTTGGGAGAGCTGCAGAAATATGGACCTTGCTCAGGGATGATGCTATTTTAGAAAGGAGAAAGGACAGGCTGTATATCATTGTCCAAAGTAGAGTTTTTACGTTAAGAGAAAGCCATGTATAGGCTGGAGTAGATGAGAAGAAGAAATCACAGTAACTTTTTTTTCCCCAAAAGGAACAAGACAGAGAGCTTGCAATAGTATTTTGAGTACCAATAGGCAAGTATGGATTCTAAATATCCTTAGATAATTGCAGAAATTAGGAAACAGTTTTTAATATAAACGCATAGATAAATAAATTTTGGTATATCCATATGTTGGAATGCTCTGCAGATGTTAAAAACATGTTTTCAAAACATAAAACAACATGAGAAAATGATCATTATGAACTACAAATCCTTTATTGCTATCAAACAGGAATCAATCTTATTCTTTCCAACGTCTGTAGCCTTCCTCATGCCATTTCCTCCCCACCCCCAGTATAAATAAGAGCATAATGGAAGAAAGGTTTTAAGGAGAGATGCACAGACAGTGAATTTTAAAGCTTGAAGGGATTTCAGAGATCATTTAGTCAAAATTCATCATTTTGCAAAGGAAACTGACACTGGAAAATTAAATGTCTCACTTAAGGTCTCAATATCAGCATTGCTACTTGCCAAAACCTGGGTTTCCTTGATCCCCAAATCTGGCACATTTTACCTTCTACTGTTAACATGCTACATCTGAGGTTGGGTCAGACCAGATTAGAGAGAGTACTTTTGGAGAGGGTGGGTACAGGGCACAATGGTAATGGAATGGTAATGATCAGAGTCATAAAATATCTGTGGAGATCATCTATTTCCTAATAATTCTAAATCTTTAACTTTTTTCTTACTCAGTACTGCTTTAAAAATTGTTGGGGGAGAACTCAGATTACTTCTTTGTCTCACATAAATAACACTAAGTAATAAAAGTGACTAGATTACAACTTATGACTTTTACTTATTTGTTCATTTGCTTTTGTCTGTCTCTTCCACTAGAATGTATCTTCCAGAAGGGCAGGCCTATATCTTTTTGCTTAGTCCAACTCCCTTCTAGCAAGTGTTTGACACATAAAAGATGTTCAATAAGTACTGGTGAGTGAATTATTAAATCATAACTACTACAAAGCAGTAATCCTTATTTGCTTTGGCTCGATTTCTTCTGGAGGTTTTCCCAAGTTTTGTGATTCCATCACCATTCTCAATTAATTTTAGAATTGGGTGAACGTGCTCTATTCTTCATATGCTCTGAAGTTCATTCTAGCACAATTGAACTGTTTTATAATATTAATTTTGGTACTCTTAAACTCTTGTGCCAAATTTGCTAAATTTGGGAATGACCTTGATCTGTAATTTTATTTAGGTTTTTATCCACAGATGAATGTGTAATTCACCACCATGAATTACTGGTGTGCATGTGAAATTAAACTGATGATGAGTCAGGAGGCAACACTGTTGGGTGAGCAAATTTGGAAATAGGAAAAAAGAGATGGTAATACCTTGAAAAATAGAAGTATAAGGCTGAAATAAGTATACATATAAACTTCTATCTCAAATTAAATGTAAGTTTCAAACCTGATAAAAAGAAGTAACTAATATTTTGAAGAGTGGATTTTTCCTTAAAGGTAAGATATTAAAATAAAAATGAAGCAAAACAAAAACACTGAGCCTAAATTTAAACATTAATCTCAATTTTAAAAGGTAGGCCTCATACCTTTTCCTCCTTAGGTTTATTTTCAATACAAATATATGTAGAGAATTAAAAGAGATATATTTTTTTTAACAGCAAAATTTTTACCAGATGAAGAAGCTTAAAAATGTTGGCCTTGTAGTCTATTTCTAGGAATTCATCCTAATTTAGGAAATAATCTGAAATGCTAAAATAGATTTATGCATAAAAAGTTCATAGCAACATCATTTATAAGAAAGTAAGGAAAATAGCTTAAATGACCACTTAAGGAAACACTACTCCACACAAGGATCATTATGCAGCCATTGAAAATGTTTTTAAAGAGTTTTAAATAACTTGAGGAAACATTTCTGATAAATCGTTATGAAAAAAAGACAGTGTGCTCAAGCAAACAGTTTAAACTTCATAAGCTTAAAAAACTGCGTGGAAATATGTCAACCAATAGTCAGTTACCTCTAAATAAAGGAATTATTGGTTATTTTTTTCTTGCTGTCTCTTTAAAAAATATTTTTTCTTTATTTTATTTAAACATATTTTCAAATTTTTCTTCACTTACATGTACTACTTTTATAATCAGAAAAAGAAACCTATTACTTGGCATAGATATGTGTTTATGTCCCAATGATGTGTTTTCAGTATCATCATGAGTATAAATATTGTTGCCCAAAAGAAAAGTTTGATATTGATTTAAATCCAAATAATGGAGTTTCCAAAACAAACACTGGTACATATCCTATAACTTGTAAAATTATAGTGGTTTAGTATAATTTATTAATTATTTCAACATAGCAGGCTCTTAGTATGTTCGTTGATGATGAGATGGTTAGAGAAGGGATACCTCAATTCATTTACCAAGTTCCTTGAATCTGTCAGTTAGCAACTCTCCCACCAAGAGATTAATGATATAGTCCTATGTTAAAAAGTTGTCCATAAAAATCTCCCTTAGTTTGTGTGGTGCACTTTTGCAAACTATTATTTTGTACTTCAAAAAGAACAGTCTCTTAAGTGCTAATTTTTTACAGACACAAAAGGGAGAAAAAATGATTCTTACCTTGTTTATATTGGCCAGCTATGAGCTTCAAGTAAGATTCTGTGATCTGTAAACCACCAGTAAAAAAGGTTTCTTGTGGAAATAACTGGCAACAATACTTACCTTGTAAGGTTGTTATGTTTTAGAAATCATGTATGTAAAGTACCCAGCATAGTACATGGCACCTAGGCATTCAGTAAATGGTGGCTATTATAATAATACAATATATAATATTACTATGACTTATTATCTGTTATATATAGGTTGAGTTGAAAAAATATGAAGTGCAGTCTATTTAAAAACATTATTCTAGACTTTCAGATAAAGATGGGGAGTGAAGGCTGATCACAAAATCTTCCTGCCCAAATACTTTACCAAATAGTTTGTGCGAAACAAAGAACAGTAAAAACTTCTTTAAAAACCTTACCAGGGACTTCCCCGGTGGCGCAGTGGTTAGGAATCTGCCTGCCAGTGCAGGGGACACAGGTTCGAGCCCTGGTCCGGGAAGATCCCACATGCTGCGGAACAACTAAGCCCGTGCGTGACAACTACTGAGCCTGTGCTCTGGAGCCTGCGAACCACAACTGCTGAGCCTGAGTGCCACAACTACTGAAGCCCGTGCGCCTAGAGCCCATGCTCCGCAACAAGAGAGGCTACCGCAGTGAGAAGCTTGCACACCGCAACGAAGAGTAGCCCCTGCTCGCAGTAACGAGAGAAAGCCCGCGTGCAGCAACGAAGACCCAAGGCAGCCAAAAATAAATAAATAAATAAATTTATAAAAACATTACCAGAAGCAGTGAGAAAAAAGAAAAGTCTGCAACCTAAGCCAATGAAAGCCAAAAAAATACTATTATTTCAAAATAAATAAATAAATAAATTTGGATCAGCAAGAAACGAAATAAGCATGGCTGGAAATCAAATTCTCACCAAAAGAAAAGACTGGCAATCCCAGCACATTCCCTAGTCAATTCATCAAGATGATTATGCCTTGTCTCCTCTCTCCTAAATCTCCCACATTTCCCTGCTCCTCACTTCAAACTCTCGTTTCATTGATAAATAGAAGCTATCACAAGAGAAACTCCTTTTTCCCACGTTATACCTATCAACCTGACTTCATCTGTACTCATATATACTCTCCCTTTATAAAGGGTCAACTCTCCCTGCTCTTATCTAAGGCGCAAGCCCCTCTACTTGTACCCTGGATCCCATCTTTTCTTGTATAGTCAAGGATTGTGCTCCTGTGATTACCCCCTCCGTTTCCTGCATCCTCAGTTTCTCTCTCTTTACTAGATTATTCCAATCAGTAAACATACTGTAGTATTTCCTTCTAAAAATACCATCACCCTAGACCTCATATACTCCTCCACTTACTTGGTGAGTAGGAGCCCATTTTTTCTGCTCCCTTTTATAACAAACTTTTAAAAGGTTGTCTGTACTTGGCAGTTTCCACTTCCTCACCATACATCATCTCTTCAGTCCATTCCAATTAGGATTATTGTCTCCATAGCTCCACCTAAACTGCTCTTGTTGAGATCATCAGTTACCTTCTTGCCAGATCATTTTCCTTTTCCCAAATGTTTGGGACTCCCAGGCATATTCCTCACCCTTTTTTTTTTCACCGTAATATTAATTTCCCCCTCAGTCGTCTTATCCAATTTTTCTGATTTTAAATATTGTCTGTGTTCTTAGGACTCCTGAAATTTGTATTCTATCCCTAATACCTTTGTTGAGCTCCAAACCCATATCTGCCAACTCCACTCAGATGTCTAATAAGGACTGCAAAGTTAACTCATTCAAAACAAACATATTGATTTTCTTCTCCCTCTCAATTTACTTCTACCCAAGTTTCCCCCATGTCAACAAGTGGCATTATTTTCATCCAGTTGCTCAAGACAAAAACCTAGAAGTCATTCTTAATTCCTCTTTGTGCCAGTTATTAGGCTGTTATCTCTTAGTAATAGACCATTCCACACTCTGATGCTGGGACTGGGACTCTGCAAGCTACATTTCTATACTTTGCCAGCTGAATCCTTGCTACAGTCTGTCAGTAAGCGACATTAGAAAAAAAGACTAAAAGTCAAGAAGAGGGAAAAAGAACTTGCTCCTCCTTGTTGGCTTTCTGCACCTGCCAGCATTGCCCCAGTTATGGACCTTCACCCTCACAGCAGCAGTTAGCCCCAAATTTCAACTATTTTCCACTTTCCTAGAACCAGCCCCAGCATATCTCTCAGAGGCACCAGCAGCAAGTGGGCAGCACCCCCTGCCCCAGGTCAGGGTTCCAACTCTGCTGGGTCTCCCCTCCTAGCCCCGGGGTTCTAGTAACTTCACGTCTTCCCAAGTTTATCCAGGACTAGGTTACTTCCTGAAGTTATTATATTATCTCAGTGCTCCCCTTTTCCTTTTTCAGTTAGACAACACCTGTTTGACCAATTCTTTATACTCAATTTATTGCTGTTGAGATACTTAGCAGCAGCCAGAGTGACTCCTCTAAAGCATATATCATCTCCTTGCTCCTCATCACTGTTGGAACAAAATTCAGCCTCCTCTTTCGGGCCTTCGGCCCCTTTTGTGACCCGGCCTATCCAATTTTCTAGTCTCACCTCTCACCAGTTTCTGATCACTCATGCAGCTCTAATCATTCTGTCTTGAACACACCACTTTTCCACTGCAGGGCCTTTGTACTTGCTCTTCTCTACATCTGGATTGCCCAGGTCTTTGCCTATCTCACAGCCTCGTTCCATTCATGTTTATTCTCAAATGTCATCTCGGAGAGGCCTACTCTCACTGCATCATCTAAAATGCACAATTCCCCCCCCCTCCATTTCCTTACCTGGGTTTCTTATTCTCACTACCTGACTTTGTTATGTTTATTTCTCCCTCCCCTATTCTCAAGTAAAAAGTTTAATAGCTTCACATAAAGGAAGGGATGTGATCTTATTTACCACTGGTGCTGGCACTCAATAAATTCCAGTTGACAACTGAATTTAATAAGTGAATGCAGAAGAAAAGTGGACCAAAGTAATTGCAAACAAGATAATATGCACGTTAGACAAAGACAACATGATATAGCCTAATTCAACTCCTTGAGTACATAATGCAACAAATGAATCAGAAAAAGCACTTAAAGATTTAACAGAAGAGAATTTCCACAAAATCATACAAGAACTGAATCTGCAGAATAAAATGTTCAAAGAAAAATGGACATATACTATTCATATCAAGGCATATACTGGTTAAGCTATTAGCCATGAAGAATGAAGGAAAAACTTCAGACCTCCAGGCCGAAAACTAAATAACTTATCAGAGGGAGGAAATCATGCTGGCCTTAGACTTCCTCTAAGCAATATTCAAAGCCAGAAAACAAAGGAAAAATGTTTGCAGTCTTAAGGCAAAGCCAGCATGACCCCAAACTATGATATCTAAGTAAGTGACATTCAGAAATTGATGAAAAAGGCAAACATAACATCCACGAATCCATGTAAAAAAAAAAAAAAACTATTTAGTGAAGAGCAGATAGCTAAGTGATGAATCAAAATTAATAAGTAGGAATTGAGAACTCAGGTGTGTTGCGACCACTGGATTTTAAAATAGAGATCAAGACCAAATGACCAAAGGAATTAAGGTTACAAAACAGAAACATTAAAACCTTCACTTTAAAAAATAATGACATAAATAAAAATATATCCTTTTCATAGCAGAGTCAACTTGCATTTCTAAATTGGAAACATACAGATAAAAAAATCTCCAAACTCTTAATTTTTTAAACTTTGGATATTTTAGGAAATAAGATCTCTTGCGGCAAAGAAACATTTTTCTAGAGTTCAGCAATTCCTTCAGCTTATCTTACTACTACCAAATTCAAATAATTTTAACACTTTAAAAATTTAAAAAGTATGCACATTCTCATCTTAAATAAGATTATCTTATTTGTATAAGTGCATAGAAATATGCCTACCACGATGGTCACTTAATATTGATGATAAAATCTGGGATCTGAGGAGATTTAAAAACCTTCCTGTAACTTTCTATATTGTTTGAATTATTTATAAATGAACATGTATTGTTTTTATGAAACCAATAAAAACACTATCCTTAAAATACTATTATATACAACAATGCGAATATACTTAATACTACTGAACTGTACATTTTTAAATTGTTAAGATGGTAAAGTTTGTTATGTGTTTTTTTTATCACAATTAAAGATAAAAAATACTATTATAAAAATTATGATATAAAATAGGTCCAGCCATTATGGCTTTACAGATGGATTTTGACTATCCCAAATTCTCCTCAAATCAATTTTTTCCACCAAAGATTACCCCTCAAATTATACCCTTCACATAATACTCTGTACTTGCTTATACCTTATCTAATTTAATTTTAGAAACAGAGACCATTCACTGGCAGACATTGTTATAAGTATGCAAAATGAAAAGATGCATGTAAAAAGTAACTAATATGTTGTATTACTCTATTAAATATCTTAGTGTTATTAAAATGTAAATATATGTCATTTGATTTACATATTTTGGTGGAAATCTTTTAATGATTTTTTTTCTGATTGTTAAAATATGTGCCCATTTTAGAAAATATGAAAAAGGTAAAAATCACCATAATTACATAATATACTTTGGTATATTTTTTCTCCCAACCCTTGAAGAGAAATAGTTTTATAACCTAAAAGATTTATCTGTACATTAAATTAGATATTAGTGTTTCTCTGTGGCATTAAGTATTTTTAGTGGTTGCAAAAATTCCATTAGATTGATGTACCATGGTTTATTTGATCCCTCCTTTACTACTGAATATTCAGATTGTCTCCTCTCTATAGGTGCTGTAATGACCATATATAAATCTTTGACTTCATATCTGACTAATTTTTTTAGGATTGGTTCCTGGAAGTGGAACTACTATTATCAAAGATTTGGACATTTTTGACTCCAGAAAAGTAATATAGTAATAGATGAGTTTGTAAATTTCATTGCATTCTTAGCAACACTAGCTGTTAGCACTTCTTTTTTTTCTTTTTTTCTTTTTTTAACATCTTTATTGGAGTATAATTGCTTTACAGTGTTGTGTTTCTGCTGTATAACAGAGTGAATCAGCTGTACGTATACATATATTCCCACATCCCCTCCCTCTTGCGTCTCCCTCCCACCCTCCCTGTCCCACCCCTCTAGGTGATCACAAAGCACCTAGCTGATCTCTCTGTGCTATGCTGCTGCTTCCCACTAGCTATCTCTTTTACATGTGGTAGTGTATATATGTCCATGCAACTCTCTCACTTTGTTCCAGCTTACTCTTCCCCCTCCCCATGTCCTCAAGTCCATTCTCTACATCTGAGTCTTTATTTCTGTCCTGCCCCTAGGTTCTTCAGAACCACTTTTCTTTTTCAGATTCCATATATATGTGTTGGCATATGGTATTTGTTTTTCTCTTTCTGACTTACTTCACTCTCTATGACAGACTCTACATCCATCCACCTCACTACAGATAACTCAATTTCGGTTCTTTTTATGGCTGAGTAATATTCCATTGTATATACGTGCCACATCTTCTTTATCCATTCATCTGCTGATGGACACTTAGGTTGCTTCCATGTCCTGGCTATTGTAAATAGTGCTGCAATGAACATTGTGGTACATGACTGTTTTTGAATTATGGTTTCCTCAGGGTATATGCCTAGTAGTGGGATTGCTGGGTCATATGGTAGTTCTATTTTTAGATTTTTAAGGAACCTCCATACTGTTCTCCATAGTGGCTGTATCAATTTACATTCCCACCAACAGTGCAAGAGGGTTCCCTTTTCTCCACACTCTCTCCAGCATTCATTGTTTGTAGATTTTTTGATGATGGCCATTCTGACTGGTATGAGGTGATACCTCATTGTAGTTTGATTTGCATTTCTCTGATGATTAGTGATGTTGAGCATCCTTTCATGTTAGCACTTATTTTCCATCTCTGTCAATCTGATGGGAAGACTCTTTCTGTAATTTAGTTTGATAAAGTTGCATTTTTGCTGATACACTCATATTAATAACTTTACTATTTCAAGGACTTATAATTCTTTGTCTTCTCCATGATGCTTAACAGAGCCTTGCTAAGATACAGAAGAAATGTATTTTTTAATTGGCTTTGGCAGCATTTCTTTTAAAATACATTATATCTTGAACACATAGAAAGGTGAAGAAAAATAACATCAGAAAGGATCCAAATTATTTTACTTAATAAAAAGTAAGATTGTATTCAATTCTTAATGTAGTCTTAGAGCATTATTACTATCAGCCAGCAATATCATATTTTATTTATTGAATTTATTGAAATCATATTGAATTTATTGCTTAATGTGCCATTTTTACTACAGCACTTTTCAAAATGCTTCAAAATGCTTAGTCTATAAGGTTAAGAAAAACATTCACTAGATAACTACTTTGAAATAATTTCCTCAACTCTGCCTTCATTCAAGAGGCCTAAAAACAGACTGGCCCACTTCCAACTTTCTTTCATGTTATCTTTGCTATGAAGTCATTCTATAGATAGGTTAATAAGCATTCTGGCATACAGAAAAATAGTTTCTGTAAAACTATATGGCATAGTTTTGGCTGGGGTTGTTCCTCCTTCAGAACTGCATTACGTAACTTTAAAGTGTTTACTTAAGCTCCTTTGGGCTGCCTCCATGGTAGCTATGAAGTCACTGAGAATTAGGAACAGTTTGGGGCCTGATAACAAAGTCTATTAGTTTAATGTGAACACTTTGTCAATTTTTTTTTATCACTGCCATATAAGGAACTTTAAAAACAAGGATATTAATTCATTTTATTTTTTTAAAAAGTTTGCTACTTCAAAAATCATTAAGAAATACACACAAAAAGGGTTCATAAATGTACATTTGCTCATTACCTAAATGTACTTATTTTAAAACCCATACTCTATAGCATGAATTCACAGTGTGATTTTGACTCATAAATAATTATGCAAAATTACTAAAATGTATAGAGCACAGCCTTTAGGAGAGTATGAATTATTAAAATGGCCTAAGCACTATTTCTGTCTGTAAGTCATAAAGGAAGTTTTCTATGAGAACATCAAAGATATATAAATTATAATAATATCAGCTTTGAGAGAATTTAAAAAGATACTAGGTTATAAGATTATTTTATCTTGATTACACAGAGAAAGGTAGTATCTTCAGTTCCTTAGATAGAGAACTCTTGAGCTCCTTTACCAACTAAATAAGAATGTGTCATGCAATGTGCATTGTACAAGTGGGAGAAGAGTCATTCAGATTTTGTATGTTAATAATCAAGTGTTATATCACCTCAAAGAAACATGCAAATTCTTATAAAATACCTAAAATCTCAACCATCACTTTAGAATTACTGACTTTTATGAATCAACAAGCCCAAGTAAAGTCAAAATCCTGACATCTGGGACTTCCCTGGTGGCGCAGCGGTTAAGAATCTGCCTGCCAATGCAGGGGACACAGGTTCGAGCCCTGGTCCGGGAAGATCCCATGTGCTGTGGAGCAACTAAGCCTGTGCGCCACAACTACTGAGCCTGTGCTCTAGAGCCCATGAGCCACAACTACTGAAGCCCACGTGCTCTAGGGCCCATGTGCCACAACTGCTGAGCCCACGTGCTGCAACTACTGAAGCCCACGCTCCTAGAGCCCATGCTCTGCAATGAGAAGCCACCGCAATGAGAAGCCCGCGTGCCGCAACGAAGAGTAGCCCCCACTCACCACAACTAGAGAAAGCCCGCGTGCAGCAACAAAGACCCTACGCAGCCAAAAAAAAGATCCCGACATCTAAAAACATGTAATCCTTTAAATGTCATTTTGTTTTAATTATGTAACATGAGTTTATTATAAAATTACTTACAGGAATAATCTTGATAGCATTTTGTTTTTTAACTTTGAGAAGTCATTGATGGCCTTGCCAATGATCTAGTGAGGTCCAAAGTCAGGGACAATTCAAGGAGGGAATGGAAGAACTTTTAGGACCTGATTATCTCCTTGAAGGTGCAGCCACTGTGGGTGTCCTACCTAGCTTGGGAGAGAGAGGTGTCTGTGTACAGGAGGCCTGACCTGGAGGGGAGGGAATGGTCATGAGGGAGAAAAATGGGGGACATTTATGAGACTGCCCACTCAGATTGGCTCTCGATTTGCTTTGCTGTAATGATGCAATGTTTGGGTTTTTATATTCCATTCTAATATCAAAAAGAGGATATTTATTTGGTTTCTTATGTTTAAACATTTTTCATATACAATATATTGTTTATACATCTATTTATCTGAAGTTAATATGTGTGGTGATTTTAAACACATGGCAAACTCTCTTCCCATTAAAAGGTAGAGTCTGATTCTCCTGTCTAGAATTGGTATGGCATTAGTGATTTGCCTCTAACGAACAGAATGTGGATAGGATGCCCCAGACTTCTACGCTTAGGTCATAAGTGATACAGTTTTACCTGGCTCTCAGTCTTGGGACCCTTGGAGCCCAGAGCCCTGTGGTGAGGAAGCCCACACCACAAGGAGAGGCCATGTGCAGGTGTTCTGGCTGAAAGCCCTAGCTAAGGTGCCAGCCATACATGAGTACGGATTGCTAGGCGTGGAAGTGAACACGCCTTCGGATGATGCAAGCCTTCAGCCTATAAGCTGCCCCAGCTGACTCCCAGTGGACTGGAAACAAGCTGTCTGCAGAGCCCTACCCATACTGCATATTCATGAGCAAGTAATGTGTTTTAAACCACTAAGTTTTAGGGGTGGTTTGTTTTGTATTTGAGTCCCTGCTTCCATTAAATCTCTAGCTCAGGTTAGCTGTAACAACTAGGAACACTTTCCCTCCACTTTTCCTTGTTTCCCGAGCTAGACTGAGATCTTAGCACCTCCAGGTACTAATTGTGGATGATTAAGTGTGGTTTTGAAGTGCTGTTAGGAACAAAACCCACCATTATGGGGACCCATTCTAGCCAAAGTCCTTTTCCTTGAAGGCTTAGTGGTTGAGCAGGGGAAAAAGAAAGCTTGATGCCCTCCATCTCTCCTTTTCTTCTTCACTAGGTATCCCTAGTTTTAAAAAAGAGGGGAAAGCAAGATTTAATCTTCTCCTGCCCTCATCTCCCTTCTGAATTCAAATCTTTGGAAAGGTGCTTTCTTTTTCACTGAAAAGGTACACAGCCTTTTCAGTCTTATAAAGGGACCAAACCAGCCACAGCTTTTTATTCCTTATGAAGGAAGCAAAACAGAGTTCCTCCTCCTGAACCCGAGGCCCACGTCTCCTCCCTCCCCAGACCAGAATGGGGATGGATCCCTTGCTCTGGCCTCACCAGCCAGTCACTTTCCCATCCCACCAACTCTTTCAAATTACCTTTCTTGAATCCCTTTTTTCTCTATCCCCACTGCCACTAGGTACACAGCAGTGGTTCTAGTTGATTCTTACTTAGATCACAGGATATTTTATTTTCCATCTTCCAGTTTCCAGGACCCCAACTGGTGTAATCCTTTCAAGGACCTGTAATCTTTTCATACCTGACCATGCATTTCCATTAAAAAAAAAAATCCTTTCATGGTTCTCCCTTTCCTGCAGGTTTCAATCCTGAGGCCCAATAGTCATTTACTCACAAAGCAGCATAAACCCTTGAAATTGTATGCAAAATTGTAGTAGAGGTCTATAGGTGCATTTTTTTTCCTGGAGAGAGACCAGATTGCTTTCCCTAGGTTCTCAAAAGGGTATGTGTTCCCCCAAAAGATAAAGACTTGCAGGTCTCAGGCTAAAGTCCAAACTCCCCAGCATGGACTACAAAGTCCTGTGTGACCTGGTCATTCTTCCAGCCTCCTTTCTTTCCCTTCTCTTTACCCCTTTCACATCCCACCCATTCTTACTTGGCTGTAGTTGTTCACTACAGGCCTTTGTACATGCTGCTTTGCTTGCTCAGCTTGGGAAATCCTTTCCTCTCTTCTTAGCTGGTCTAACTTTTGCCCATACAGGAAACTGCCTTCTTTCTTTTAAGAAGCACCTCAGGCCATGCTACCTACAGAAAGCTGTGCAGGCTAAGCAAGCTGGGTGTGAACTCTTGCCTCCCTGAATCCAGCCTAGCAATTGCTCTTTTAGCATCTACCTCCTGGATTTCCAAACTGGGGTGGGGGGTGGGAGAAAAGATAAAACGTAAAGTAAAACCTGTAAAACAAGCAGTGACTAATAATTGTGCAGCACTTATACAGAAGAAGAACCCCAGGCTGTAGTATACATTTTTGTAGTGCTTTCTTGGGAGGGTGAGATTGGGTAGTAAATGTGTAGTTTATAGTTCCCTCAGAGTGTTCATGATAAATACAACACACACCTTCCTGTTAGAGAATATCCTATACGAATTTTCAACATCATCCAGTTTTCCTTTATTTTATGCCCAGCCACCAAATGGTGTTATGTATTTAACAAATACTGAAATTAATAGTTCTGATGTTCTGCCATCTACTAGGACTGCTGGGTCATTAATCTGAATTATTTCTCCTTGGTTCACGCAACACCACCCAAAAAAGACGGTCTAACATCATGATGTGTCCTTAAAATTCTCCATCTACCCAGGAAGATGTTCCAACTTTTTGAGATAAACCGTGTACTAAGTCTTTTCGTGAGACCTGCTTTGTCTTACAGCACAGGCTTTAAGTCAACCCTTTACTCTTTCAAAAAGTTAAGTCTTTTAATTGTTGCCTCGAAACAGAGCTCTTTGCCTTTCTTGGGCGGACGGATCTGAACGAAGTGTATTTCCCTGCTACTAACGCATAAACTTATAAATAGCGCTTACCGCGCTGAGTCACCAAAACCCGGAGTTTCCCCAAATAGCTTATAACGACTGCTGGAATCGAGTCCTCCAGAGCGGTGACAGGCTCCTATCACACACCCGCGAGGCTGGACCCTAGGCGGGTCCCCAACCACCCAGCTCCCGGAGAACGCGGGCAAAGCCACCTATTGCCAGCTAGGAGTTGAGTGTCGGACCTTTTGAGCGCGGATGGCGCTCTCGGGACGCGGCCGGACTTGGCCTTGACCGCTCAGGGGCCGTCTCCGCCCCCTCCGGAGCTGGGAGCCGCAGGGGGCCGGCACAGGCCTCCGCCCTGCGCCGCCTGCTCACACAATGGGGCGCGTCGGGAGAGGACGGCCTCGGCACCCGCTCTGGTCCCAGGCCCGGGACTATGAGCAGCTGGGGAAGCAGCCAGGAGCTAGGGCGATAACGAAAATCCCCGTCTCCCCTCTGCCCACTCCCACACTTCGAAATGGCTGCAGCCGCTGGTTTGGGGGCTGGGGGAGCAAGGATGGGGGAGGGAGCGGAAGTGCCACCCCCTGCAGTCAGGGGATAGTGACGTCACCCCTACTGTCGGCCTGTAGCGGGGGCGTCTGCCCGTCACGTGACCCCAGCCCCCCCACTCGCAGCCGAATCCCGCGCGCGCGCGCGCTCCCTCCCCCAACCCCTTCTCCCCAACTTTCGCCCTCCCCGCTCCAGCAAGGCTGTCAACAGCGCCAGCTCCGCCCCCTCCCCCGCGCCCAGTGTAACCGCCACGGCGGCGCGGCGGGCGCTCGCGCTCAGGTCAGGGCTCCTGGAGGAGAGCATGCCTTATGTCCTCACCTAGCCCCCAGTTGACGGCGTGCTGGGTGCGTGGGCACCGGAGCCAGGGTGTGCGGTGGCGTGCGGCGACAGCGCTTCTCCGTTCAGCCCTCCCACAGCAACCGCAGGACGAGGTGGAGACGCCAGGTCCGAGCTCAGAGGGGGCGAGTTGTGCTCAGCAGCCTCCAGGTCCTGGCACGTCTCCGCTGGGGGTCGGCCCCCAGGCGGGAGCGGCAGCAGGGAGCCCGCCGTCGACCCCCTGCCCGGAGGCGCGCGCCTCCGCGGCGCTCCCGCCTCCACTCTCCCTGCCGCCTGGGCGGCGCACGCTACTCCTGGCTTCCTCGCGGGCCGCGGCGCGGCCACGGGCTGTACGACGGGGGCAGGCGCGGACCATCTCCTTGAGCCCCCTCGGCCACCCCGCCGTGCACTGCTGGGGTTCCAGATTGGGTGGCTGTCACTGCTGCGCCTCGTTCCATTTTTTCCCCCCTCAATTCTCTTCTAAGTAGAGGCTTGGGGGAGGGAAAAGAAAACCTAGTGTAGAAAGGGGCGGTGCGGACTGACCTGTCAACGGCGGAGGAGGCAGACCCCCGGTCTGGGCGAGCTCTCGAGCCCGCGCAGGGACCGGAGCCCTGGGTTCGCGCGGAGCGGCGCGGCGCGGCGGGCAGCAGCTGTGCCTCAGCCAGGTGTCCCCTCTCGGCGGGGCCCGCGCTGCCGCGCCCGCCCCCTCCCCTGGCGCCGCGCTCCCCGCCCCATCGCCAGGGACCAGGGAACCCCCCAGCTTGATTTTTTGTGCAGTTTCAGCAAAGCTCCGAGGAAGTTGGTCCTTTTGTTCCACTATTTATAGATTGCGTCAACATTGCGAAAAGGAGAAGGCGGAGCGGTGGCCCCTCCCCCTCCCCTCCCTCCGCCGGCTCCTGGGAGAGAAAAGCCCCAGCACACGACCTAAGTACACAGCGCGCCAGCCGCCCGCCCGCCTCCGGCCTCCTGCTCGCCGCTTCCCCCTCCTCCCTGCCCGGGCCAGAGCGCTGCCAACCCCGTCACGTGCCCGCCCGGGAAAACCAGCTCCCCGGGGCTCCGCGCCGTCCGCCAGGCTCCGTGGCGGCGGCGGCGGCGGCGGCTGCCTCGCTCAGCTGTGCGCCCAGCTCGTGGGCTCCGGCCGTGGCCCAGGCGTCGCGCACAGCGTGGGCACCCGCACCCTAGTCACTCGGGGGGGGAGCCGGGGTCCGCGACTCTTGGGTGTGCTCACAAGCCTTCCGTGCTTCCGCCCTCCTCCCCCACCCCGCCCAGTCTCGGGAGCGCCACCGCCCCGGCGCGGAGTGTGCGCGCGTTCGGGCCTCGCTGGGAGACAGGGGCCTGACTTGTCCTTCGCGCGGCCGCTTCCCCAGACGCTGGGATGCCAGGCCCCCCAGGCCCCCGCACGACTGGTTGTGGGCGGGGGACTGAGGGACGCCGGGGTGGCTGGCGGCAGCTCGAAGGCTGGCCGGCGGAGCGCGGGAAGTACGGTGCGGCAGTGCCGAGACGCGCGGAGACGCTTTCCCTCCTCCGCAGGTGCAGCGGGGCGTTGCGCGAGCTCACTTACTGCTTCCCGGACATCTGCGGACCAAGGAGTTTGAGCTACAGTGGGGGTAATATAGTTTTTGAGGAGTTACTGGAAGTTAGATCTATTACAACAACATTCGAACTTTTCTTTAAAACCTGATGACGAAATGATAGGCCCAGCCATACGCCCCGAAATGAAACTGAGCTCCCTTGCCGGCCTAAAGCCTCTGTTCCTGAGCTCGATGTAAACAAGGAGGGCGGTAAATACGAGAGGAAGGCCTTATTTTAACAAAACCAAGTGCAAGTAGCTGGTTTGAGTGTAATTTACCTTCGCAGCTTCCGGTCATTTCCCTAAGTGATCTATTTAGATCGCAGTCTAACTTTCCAGAGTCGGAATAAAATAATTTAGCCCTTCAGATCACGGGTGGAGGAAAGCCCGGGCTGAGCTGGGACGAGTGCAGGAAACGCGTCGGACCTTTCCGGGCAGCTGGACAGTGTGGTAAACAGTCTGGAAGACTTATGTTATTTTCTAAAGAGTTTGGAGAGACTTTTCCGTTGCACCCCTCCTCGTTCGGGCTCAAGTGCAGGCCGGGGGTGGGGGCGGGACTCTGCATGGGCCCTTACCCGGAGCCGTGCTTCCTGGCCCTGCACTGGGAGCGTGCAGTCCTAGGGGAGCTTTCGCACGGGCCACACGGGGCAGCAGCAAGCTTGCCTCTATTTGAGAAACCTTTCCAGGTTTGGCTTTTTTTTTTTTTTTTTAATAAAGGGGGAGACCTTAGGCCATGGGTTCATCGATGTAGGATACGTGTGCTTTGCTCGCCGTAAAGAGGGATGCGAGATGAAGAAAAGCGAGCCTGTGCAGTGGTTGCTGGGTTTCCAAAGCGCAGAGCTGAGTGGACCAGCAGCAAATGGGGCTGGGCGTTAGTCCCCTCACACCTGATGGTGCTCAGGGCCTGGTGTGGGAGCCGGATCCCGGCTGTCGAGCCTTCTCTCTCGGTTTCCTTCCAGTTTAGTGAAAGGCTCCGGCCTCCTCTCTTCCCGCCTTTCTACCCTGCCTATTCTTCTGTATTTGAAAGACACAGTCCTAAGAAGGCGAATTCGTTTCCGCGCCAATTTTGTTGCATCAATATCTACAAATCACGTTTCTTTGCGCGAAGAAAACAAGCCAGGGCCTCCTGGCTTTTCTCGCCCCTGCAGGGGACAGGGGTAGCCAGGCCTCAGCCTGAACCTTCCCCTCCCCCCGGTCCGCTTCGGACCGAACAGCGGTGTACCCATCACTTTGTCAGGACACGCGCTTTTCACCCCTACTTTGTTCTTCTGCAGTCTTCCCAGCTGCGGAGAGAAGGGAGCGAAAGCAAAACGAAAGCACCCGGGGCGCATCAGTCGCGGCGGCTTCCCTGAGCGCGGCGGTGGGAGGCCAAGGTCTGGGGTCGGAAGGCAAGGGTGGGCGCGGGGGCTGCGTGGAAACCGGGTGTCGGGTGGTCCCCGCAGGGCCCCCGGGAGCTGCCGGGAGCTCCATCGCTCCTCCTCCCTTGGGAAAAGCGACCGTGTGTGAGAATATACCGGCCCCGAAGGAAAAATTTGGTCTGGGTCTTGAGTTGAAATTCGAGACTGATTGGGACCGTGCGGAGGGGTCTCAGAGGCAAAGGAGGGTGGCGCGAACACGAGCGTTGGCCCCCGGCGGACGATCCCGGGGAGAGGTCCGGACGAGCGGCAGCGCAGCGAGGGCGCGCAGAGGCCGCCGGGGAGTGGAGGCCCACGGAATTGTTGCTCCACTGAGGTTGGATAAGCAGCCCGCTTCCCCGCAAAAACCAGAGTTCTACGCGGTATAAGGACTTCAGGGGACTTTGGTGATAACCTCCGCGCCCGCCCTCCTCCCTCGCGGTAGTCACTGCGGGGACAAAGGCGGCCTGCGCAGACTTGGACGAGGCGCGGCCCGTGTGGGCGGCCTTAGCGGCCGCAGACTTTTTCAGTTTAGAGAAGGATGAGTATCTTTATGAGGTGAAGGTAACCTCCACAACCACCCCTCAGGGGTGACAGCCACAGTCTGATCAGCTAAAAGGCGTCCTCGTTCCTCCACCTGCCCCCGCAATGAACAAACACTGGGAGATTGGCCTGCAAGATGCTCGCCCTGTCACTCCAGTACATTTGTGTAGCCAAACGCCCGAAAAGCCCCACCTTGCCCACATAAACAGCTAACTTTATTCCATTGCATGGCACCTTTCTTGTAGCAATAGCTGTGGGTTTTGGCAAGTGTTAAAAAATCATTTGATCCTAAATGGGTCGAATGTGGAAACATAGATTTCTGTGCGAGTAGTTTGGGTTTGTGCTATCTCTCACTGGCACCTAATGCACGGCGCAGCGCATAGCTGTTACACCTCTACCTGTGCAGGGGCGCTTTCGCACCGCGCCCTTTCACTCTGTAAATAAGTAGACTTGGAATTATGTACATGTGTGCATTGTTTAGATTTTGCATCTCTCGTTATTCATTTCACCGCAAGGACTCAAAAACGGCTATAATTTTAAAAGATGCAAAATTGAATTCTTTTAAGCGAATCTCGAGAAGGCAGTCTTGGTTTCCTGCTAATGTTATGCCGGTAACAGGCAGCAGTCAATCCCAGACTAATTTTGTTCGTTTTTATTCCTTCCCTCTTCACCACAACTGCAAATACCAGAAAGTTCTGCGAAAAACATGGCCCACTCCACCCAAATTTCTTTATACAATGATGAGAGGAGACCTGCAGGTGAAATAGACCCGTAGGCTATTACTTTTGGAAAGACTCTTCTATTTCTTTAAAAAAAAAAAAACTCAGCAAAAGCTATTTTTGACTCAACAGACTGATTAAAATGCCTGCTTTCACCATGCTCGCCCTTTGGTTTCGTATGTGGTCACTGTTCTCACTTTCTTACAAGTTTTTCCTCTTGTAACTTATTTTCGTGAAACAGAGATTCCATCAGGTTATCTTGCTAAACTGGGCGTCTATAATTATGAAGTTGGTCTTTTCTCCTCCGCCCCACTTAAGAAGTACACACACGGCCTTGAAAGCCCGCAGTTGTCTTTACTTTGCACCCCCCCTCCCCCTTTTCTTTTTATTTTAAATCTTCGCATTCGCAAATTATGCTTTGCCTGGGCTAGGTTCAGACTACAGCATCTAAAACGTTACCCGTCCGGGTAGTCCTTTAAGGCATCGAAAGTCCAGCCTTGCGCAGGCCACTGGAACCCGTACCAGAAACCTTGATCTGGAGTCCAGTTTGGAAACACATCTGTGCTTTCCGCGGTAAAATGGTAACTTGCCCAAGCGATGCATCTGGCTTTAGATTTTATGGGGAATATGATCTGGAAAAGGGAACGCCTGTTTCAGGCGCGGCAACATGCCCCGCGCGGATCCCCGGGGGCTCCCTCCTGCTTAAGAGCGCGCGGGGCCTCGACCCGCAGGGCCTCAGCCAACCTCTGGGCGCCCTGGTTTGGGTTAACCCCACACTAGCTCTCTCCCTTCCTGGCCTCGCCTGGGGTCGCTCTCCGCGGCGGACGAAGCTTGTAGACGAGAGGAGAAAGTTGGAGACTGAAGATCAGATGTCCTTAAAGGGGCTGGGGAAAGGGAGAAGCTCTTCGCAGCTAGTGCCAAGAAACTCGGACACCCCGCGCTCGCCCCGAGGCGAAGAAAACTGTCCTGGGGGAGCACAAGTGTTCCCGAGACTTTGCCAAGGTCCGGAGGTAGACTGTCCCCCACCCGCGCCCACCACCGGGTTGTTTCATAATCCCCTCTGGGCCGCCTTAGGTGAGGACCCGGGCGGAGTGGCGTGGGGGTGGGGTGAGGTGAGGTGAGGATGGCGGCTCTTCTCTGTTTCCCGCCCTCTCCGCAGCGGAAACGTCCAAGGGGTTAAAATGGCGCGGCGGAACGGGCTCGAGGAGCGGTGCCAGTGTTCGGCCCCGACGGGCGGGAGAAGTGGGGTGGGGGTGTGGGATCCCGGAAAGGGCTGGGAAAGCGGGGACCAAGGGGAGCTGTGAGGCAAGAGTTTCTGCTCTTGGGGGTTGCGTCCAAGGCAGTTGCCGGCGGTAGTGGGGACGGCAGCGGCAGCAGGGGAGCCAAGCGATGGTTAGTGCACGTCTTGGCCCACCCTGGGCAAGGTTATGTCAGGAGAGCGCTCTGGCACCGAGCTCTGGCCCGCGGAGAAGATACTCCCCCCTCGGGCTCTCTCCGCGAGCGGGGCTGGGCGGGCGCGGAGGGGCGGGCGGTGCGCCGCGCAAGCCCGGGGCGCTGAGGTCGGCAAGTCGCGTTCGGAGCGGGCGGCGGCCCTTCTCTGGTCTACGTGGAAAAAAGTCATCTAAAAGAGCACCCCCCCCCCCCCCCCGGCAAGCAGCCCTTTAGCGCCGGTAAAGAAGATAGAAAGGGACTCAGGGAACGAGGGAAGCTCAATTTAGAACTTCCAGAGTTTCCAGGTTTGTCCAGCGAATGGGACTCTTGATAGCTCTCGAAGAGCTGAGCCCATTTCCCCTTCCAGAACAAAACTAGAGGAGCGTTCCTCCAGAGGAAGGCTGAAGTTCAGGCCCCACGTGGAACCCGAGCAGCCCCCGCCGCCTGACCTCGGGCTCGCTTCTCCCAGGGCGGCGGGGAGCGTCCTTTCTGAACAGCCCCGGGCGGGAAGCGCGAGATTCGGAGCGCGCTCCGCTCTGGGCCCTGCTGCGGGCTCGGACGTTAAGGCAGGAAACGCCTCGTCCCGTTTTCAGTCTCCCAGTCAAAACATTTGGCTGAATCTCGAAATAACTTTTTTGATAGTCCGGAAAAGAAGCACGACAAATGGACTCACCATCAGCCTTGCGTCAGCGAACCATTTCCCCTGGACTACAGTGAGATTGGTTTTTTCATTAGTTGCAGGAACTGAATTTTTGATGATTTACCTGGCTGCTCAGGCTCCTGGGTGTATTCTCCTCCCCTCCTTTCCCACTTCATCTGTCAACTCCCTTCTCATTTTTTATTTTTAATTTTTTAAAGCTCCGGATACCAATTGCATGGTATTCTTTGTAACTTATGTAGCCTCTAGTCTAACTCAGCCTCTATCAGTGGTCAGCACAAGCCACAGTGTTTGCATAGCCCTTACAAAACGGGTCATGTTTTCAGTTCCTTTGATCCACAGAGACGAAAAAGTTTTGCTTTGCATTTCTCTCCCGCCCCCCCCCCCCCTCGCTTTCAGTGACAGTGCTCTCCTCCCAGTTACAAGTTCCTTCTCCTCCCGAGCAGTTCGGGATTTCTTTATTTTTACAGGGACCTAAAGAGTTAGGAGAAATTCACCGTGTGCTGACTCACCTTCACTTCCCCACCCCGAACCCCCCGCCCCAGACAGGATTAACACTAGAAGATGTAATCAGTTAAACCAACAGACTTTAATATCATTAAACATGGATCTCTCCACTAACCTTAGCAGTTACGTCACTTCGAAGAAGGAAGTAATAAAAACAAAATTCTTGCGAATAAAATAAAATTATGGAAGCTGTCCCTTTGAGGTCCGGATGCAGAAGAAAGTGTTTGGTCTTTTTAAAAAGAGCTCTTATTGATAAACAATTATTAATATGAAATAAAATTTATAAAGCCAGCCCTATCAGGGTGTCTGCACATAGTAGGTACTCAATGAGTATTTAGTCTCCCATTCTTCTCCCCATCCTTGGAATTTTGGCAGGAGATACAGACTTCCCAGTGGCTAAGAAAATTATGCTCAAACTTCGCTTCTGGTTCATGTAATCTCCACTCACTCAGGCAAAAAAAAAAAAAAAAACAAAACCAAACAAACAAATAAAACGCACACACAAAACCCTCAAAAAAACCCCTCACAAAATTTATCCAGGGAACTTTGATAGCTTATTAAAACTTAATGGAAATAGCTAGACAAAATAAAAAGTATGGTGATTACATACATATAAATCCTAAACACATTTAATTATTTCGAACGTTTCAGTGGCTGTAATAGGTAACCATTACCATTTGATCTCGTTTACCGATTTCTACAGTAAAAACGAAAATTGTGGGCTCCCCCTCACTTCTCGAGTTTCTGCTAGAGCAGCCTTCACCCACGCACTGATCTATCTCGACCTCATATTTTTCATAGCGCAAATTTTATCAGACGCTATTCAGCTATCCACTTTTAAGACTTGTGCGCGCGCTTTCTCTCTCTTTTTAATTTTAAAAAATAAAATGAGAAAATAGAGAAGGAGGTTGTAGCACTCAGGGGTGGAGGAAACCCACCTGCCCGCTCCCCTCTCCCCGGTCTCGGACTCGCTGGAGGAGAGTCGCCGGGAGCGGCTTTGCGGATCTCGCCGGGTCACCTGGTCCAAGCATATTTTCTTTGCGGCCCATTCTCAGGAGTAAACAGTCACGTCGTAGTGAGTTTCTTAGCAACTTTGCACTGCTTTTCAAACAGCAGAGCATTCTCGCACGTTCGTCCCCGCTTCCAAGGCTCCTGCCTCAAACTGTCAAGTATTAAAAAAGCGTTCCGAGCAGCCCTTTTGCCCTTTCTCCTTCTAAATGACGAGGCTGGTCACGGCGGGTGACTTTGGCGTCTGCCGCAGGTCTCAGCCCCTTGGAGCCGGGCAGCCCAGTCGGCTGAGCGGGAGAACAGGGGCACCTAATTAGTCCGTGGCTCCCGCCAAGGTGAGCGCGTGGGCGCAATGCGCGCTTCGCGAGAGCTGTACCCAAGTTCAACCCAACGCGCCTGAGGAAAACTTGGGGCACCAAAGTCCCCTCTTTAGACAAGCGCCCGGAGGGGATCTTTGTAGAGACCTAGGGCGCGGTCGTGGCTTCGAGACCAGGACTTTACTCTTTTGAGATCTATTTATCTCGTTCTAGAAAAATACCCCCTACATGAACCCATACGAATACCTCCCCGCTCTCCCCTCCAGTGGTCTGCAAGCCCCGGGTGCGAGCGTGAATCCTGAGTCCCGCACCGGGTTCCCGCTCGCGCAGAGCCCGAGGCGGGCCGCTGAGGTCACAGTAAGTTCAGAGCCACGGATCCGGGTCAGATTTGAAAAAAAAAAAAAAAAAAAGTGTATTCCAAGTCCGGCCCGGAGCTGCTGTCTGGGGCTCAGCCCGGCTCCCCCTCAAAATGCTTCCGAGTGCATAAGTTGGTGATTACTTCGCGCAAACTGGACGTCGCGCCTGAAGGGCCGGCGGAGCCACCGGCTTGCCTTCGGGGGGGTCCTGGCATCAGTGGGACCAGGACGTGTCATTATTGTTGCAAACGGAGACGTGAATGGAACCCCCATCCTCCACCACCCCCTCGGCCCGGAATAACTCCAGGGCTCTCTGGTTTGGATGTCTAGGGGTCGGAAGGGCCACGGCTCCCAGGACCCCTGGGGTCCCGGTCGGGCCTCGCACCGAGGGGCGCGGGGCAGCGGGGACGGCGTCGCGCGCTGAGCCGGGGCCACCGAGCAGCGGCGGCCCAGGGCAGCCCACGCGGGTTCCGGCGCCGCAGCGAAGTCAGAGGCGCTTCCAAGCTCGGCCTGGAGCGAGGGGCGCGCAGGGGGAACCGCTTCTCGAGCTTCGTTGCGCAGGCAAGTCTGGCGGGGAGAGGAAGGCGGGGAGGAACTCTCTGTTCCTGAGGGTCTGGTCGGTCATAGGAAGCGTTTGGGGTGCGGGTCGCAGGAGTCCGAGAGCTCGAAGCGGCCGCGCTGCGCCTGGCCTGAGCGACCCGGCGGCGCTCCCAGCCCAGGCGGCGCGGCGCTCTCCGCCTTCTGCGTGCGGGCCGCAGTCGGGCCACAGGTCGTCCAGTTGGGGCCGGCCTAGCCCTCGGGGAGGCCTCTGCAGATGGCCGGACGGCAGGGAACCCCCAGGCCCCGGCCTAGACGCGGAGAATTCACAAGGGTATTTCCAGGCCTCGGCGGCCTCTGGGCAGGGGTTAGCTCAGAGTCAGGTTTCTGCTTCCACCAAAAAAGAATTACACAAGTTTTCCAGATCTGCAGTGATCTCAAGGCCGACTGCTTTCTTAGGAGCCTATAGGTATTTTTGCCTGTAGAAGTGAATTTGAGCCATTCCTCTTTCCCTCTTGTGAGCTGGTCACAGGCCTGGTAAGGATTCATCCCAGGCACATTCAGGTCTGTGCCTCCTTCTTGGGACGTGGTGTGTCCCACACACTGCTGGGCCTGCGGGGTGGGTGGGGGGAGGAGGTCCTGCCCTGTGATGGGGAGGTGGGCTTCCCTGCAGGACTAGTCTGATGGGGGTGAGAGGCCTACCTGGAGGACGGCAGGGGAGGCATGGAAAGGAGGAGGAGACAGGGCCTGAGCTGTGTGTGGAGGGCTGGAGGTGGTGAGGGTAGCCCTCTCCCTAAGAAAAAGAGGGCCTGTGGAGTTTTGCTGCCTGGACTAAGAACACAGGGTGGATACGCCCAGGCTAAAGGTGGATGGCACAAGACTCCAGCTCCCAGAGACCAAATGAGGATGGCAAATCTATATTTTCCTGGCTGTTCCTTGTATTTTAATCCTTTCCCATTTGTTTTCTGTTTACTCTTTAGTCAAGTGTTTCTGAAAATCTTGCCAAAAGGAGGTTATTCAGTTAACAGATATTTATTGAGAGCCCACTGCATGCCAGGAATAGGAATGGGATAATTAATAGGACATTTCCTGACCTCACAGGGCTCACAATCCAATTTTCTCTATAGAGAAAAAACCAGGCAATTAAAATATGCTGTGTAAAGGGACACATGGGCTTATATATGGTGAAGTGAGCATGGCTGTTTAGGGCTATTTACAAGAAATTCAACATTTCTGGAACATAGAGGGGAGAGGACTGGGTGGGGGGGGTGGGTAGAGAGACAGCCTTGGGTGATTAACCTGGACCCAAAAGAGGAGTTTAAAGTGTAAGCAGTGCATCATGGGGCCTTCATGGTGGTGGCAGGAAATGATGCTAAGGGGGACATGGTGCTGCACTAGATCAGATGCCCTCTAGATTTCCCTTCTGGTGTTGAGATTTGAAGGATTCACTTTTATTTTATTAAAGGACCTGGTATTCGGTGCCAGCATCTGCTGAGGCATGTATAGATTAAAAAAAACATATCTATGCTTATTCTACCTACATGGTTAATATTTCACACCTTGAAAAGAAAAGAAAAACCTAAAAACTAATTTAAAAAATTAAAAAAAACATTTTCGGCCGTGCTGTGAGGCTTGTGGGATCTTAGTTCCCCAACCAGGGATCAAACCCGGGCCCTCGAGTCCTAACCACTGGACCACCAGGGAATTCCCCTTAAAAACTAATTTTAAGAGAACTCATCTAGCAGAAAATTTTGTGAAAATACTGCAGTTAGAAAATTGACATTTGAGATGAAACCTAAAATAGTGAAGAAGACACTGTCCTGACCTCATGGAGTTTACAATCCAATGGAAGATACAGAGAAATAAATACAAGTTGTTCAGCATCCCTGGAATATAAAGGGCAGCAGACAGGGCAGGCTTTAAACTCTCAGAAAGTCAGATCATGGGGGTGGAGCATTTAGCTCAAGGTAGCTCAGAGAAGTCCAAAGGGGAAATCTGGAGAACATTCATAGGAAAGAGAAAGCTTTCGTGGGTTGACACAGCCCTTATCCTCTCTGGAAATGCCGGTGCCTTCATGACATTTGTGAGTCTCAGGACTACTATAAGCTAATGACTCTTCTCTAGAGGGACAAAGGAAAAGTCTTGCAACTAACTAGACTTCAAAAAATGTTAGTTTGATGTCTTAATGATTAATTATGAAAATACCTAGATGTTGTACTTTTAATTGGAGCCACTGAATCCGTTTGTAGCATTTTGGTAGGGGCAAGAGGGACAATAAATTGCGTCCCTGCTGTGTTTCATAGGCACTTCACGTACATTGCCTTTCCTAACCCTCATAACAACTCCATGAAGTAGGTGTTTATATTTCTATTATATTTCCATTTTATAGATTAGGAAACTGAGGCCTAGTGAGTTTATTATGCAAGGTCACTTGGCGAGTAAAAGTGGCAGAGCTATCTGACTCTAAGTCTGTGTTCTGTTCACTCTTCTCATCAGGGCTTTTCCCAACCCAGAAGGTGATGATCCTTGAAAAGAAAATCATATTAAGAGTATTCACATTTGAGGACTTTCAATCCCTGTGGAAAAAATAGGGTTGAGTGAACTTATAGTATCCCTATAAATTATTTTAGGGTAGCCAATATAAAAATTAAGGACATCACAATAAGTAGGAATGTTTTACACAGATTGAATTCACACATGTGATTAATTTGTCTTTACCATCCTTGCTTGCTAGAAAAATTTCAGAATAAAGAGATGCTGATGTATTAGTTTTGTTTTATTATACAGAGAAACATATGTATAGTCTTATATTTAAATGGAAACTCCCTCTTTATTTCACAGTTTGTAGTCTCTAAGTCACTCTCCCTGGGTTGTGACTGAATATAGCTTGTCATTAGTATGTAGACCATCTGGGGTTTGTGATTGGGGGAGGGATTATGGTAATATTATAATTTTATAGATTGATAACATTTGATAGGTAAAAGGAAAAGACGTTTGTGTTTTTTTTAAATCCTAGAATTATGTTAATTAATCAATTCAATAAATATTTGTTGAGCACATACTACTGCCAGGCGAAGACAAACCGAGTCCTTGCTGTGGAGAGTGTGTCAGGAAGGAAGGAATACAATGTGTGCTCGGCTCCTGCTATGTGCCAAACACTCTCCTAGACACATTTAATGCTTCAGACAAACCTGCTGTCTGTCCCTGTGTACAGAGTACATGAACAAAAGAGGGAGGCTCAGAAAATTTAAATAACTTGCTCAAGATCACACAGCTTGTAAATGGCAGGGCTCCAATTCAAATGCAGCAATAAAGAGTATGCTTTTTCACTACAACACAGTGCATTCTTGCCTGTGCAAATACTAAAAACTGTGAGTACTTGCTAGTCCTTCTTTGGCCTGTGTCCTCAGCTAAAACAGCTGGATAACTATTCTTATCCTGTTTACCTCATGGAGCACTCTTAAAACTCAAACTGTAAGAAATTAAAAAAAAAAAGCTGTTCCTAATTGTTTAGCTGAATTGAATCTCATAGGAGAAAAAAACATATGAACTCTAATAACAGGTTTATTAATAGTAGTCTATTGATGGAAAAAATACTTTAGTCCAGTAGGATCAGAATTTGATGAATTGTTGCTGTTCTTTGTTTCATTAATTAATTTAATGCCAAACATTTATTAGACGTAGTAGAATTGCACTGAGCAGTGGATACAGAGACTACGGCAAGTTACTTTTCCAAAAGGGGCTTCAAATCTAGTGGGTGAAATAGAATATATAAACAGGTAAATTATGAAAATGTGCTATAACAGATGCCCAAGGTTTCCTGAGATCTAACAACATTCTGAGCCTCCCTCACCAAGGCTAGAATCTTTGTCTCCAAAAGTGTTTATCAAGCTAGAAGACACCTGGGCAGCTCGTTAAAAACATAGAATCCCACTTCACTCTCATATAATCAGATTTTCTGGAGGTGGGGCCTGACTCCATTTTAAACAAATTCTCCAATAGTTCTTATTCTAGTTCTAGACCAGAATTTGGGAAAAAGAGCTAGATCACTTGATTATAGTCAAGTGGCCTAAAGAAAAACAGTCCCCTGGTCCCTAACTGGGATGTGGTTATACTCTACCAGCAAAGGTTAAGAATTCAAACTCACTTAGGGAATTTGGTGTGCTAAAGGGTGGGAAAGGTTGGTGGGAAATTTTCAAAGCAGATGATGATGACATACAATTGTAACACATTATAGTGGGGGGGGGAGCATTTGGGCTAATAGTCTTACCCATGAGTTGATTTAAAATTGTGAGTGGTTGCCACTCAACTGCAGAGCATCTAGTTGATTAAATAAGAGTAGAGCAGAGAGTTCCAAATGTTCTTTTATTTTTTTAAGCCGAGGAATCTTTTATTCCAGTGAAACTTTAATGGAAGGCTGACACATAAAGAAGAACTGCCGTGGCTGAAGAAAAAGATGGGTGAGGAAGAGGTGGGTGCCCTGAAAATCACAAGTGCAGCTGTGAATTCAGCAGCCTGTGAGGGACTTGAGCCAAGGACCAGGCTTGTGTTCCAAGCCTGGCACCATGTGGGCACATAAGAAGTGCATAGTGTTTGATGACTTCTATGGACTGAATGTGTCCCACCCCCGCCAAATTCCTATGTTGAAACCTAATCCCCAATGTGATGGTATTTTGAAGATGGGGTCTTTAGGAGATGATAGCTTATGAGGGTAGAACCCTCATGAATGAGATTACTGCCCTTGTAAAAGAGAACCCAGAGATCTCCCTTGCTCCTTCCACCAGGTGAGGCTACAGTGAAAGGACTTCTGTCTATAAACCAGGAAGCAGACCCACACTGGACACTGACTCTGCTGGCACCAAGATCTTGGACTTCCCAGCCTCCAAAACAGTGAGAAATAAATTTCTCTTGTTTCTAAGTTACCCAGTCTATGGTATTCTGTTATATCAGCCCAAATGGACTAAAGTGACTGAATGAATAAATGAGTAAAATGCCATCATTTCTGCTTCAAAATGTAATTGAAGAATGCAAAGCTTGCTAATATTTTTTATCAGTAAAGACTAAAGTAAATAATCCATTTAGTGGCTTATTTTCATCACCAAATTCTTTTGGCCACTTATGGTCTTACTTGCCTTCTTTGAACATGAATTTATGAAGCATTTGGTCTTTACAGTCTAATTTCCTCCAGGACTGTTTCCACTTGACTTAATCAGGAAAAGAACCCAGGTGAAGTCAGGAAAACTGGCGAAATTCAGGCTGTTTTTTTTTGGGGGGGGGAGGTGTAAGATAGGACAAAAAGGAAGAAAGGAAGCCATTTCTCTGTAAGAATGAAGTGTGATTAATTTTAAAAATAAAATTTATTTTTTACCTGATGATGAAAATAATATATTTTCACCGTAGAAAGTATGGAAAATACAGTAAAGCACAAAGAAGGAAATAAAATTTACTTTTCCTATCATTACCTAGAGATAATGCTGTTATTGGTGTCTATCATTCCAGTCTTATCTTTATACAGTAGTCTTTTTTTTCAAATTAGGATCACATCCTAATGTGTTTTAAACTTGCTTTTATCATTAAATAATATACATGAATATTTCCTATGTCATTAAGTATTGTTCTATAACATCATTTTAAAATTTCTACATCATAATGTATGGAAGAATATACCACATTTTGTCAAACTAATTTCTTATTGTTGAACATTTGGGTTATTTTCCATTTTTTCACTAGTATGAAGTTTGTGACACTGAGTATCCTTTAATCTTTGTGTGTGTGTGTCTGTGTCTCAGTATTTATGGTATGTTTATTTTTTAAGGCTTTTGACCCTCCAGAATGGTTGGACTCCTGCTGAAAATGGATGCAAGTTCTTGCTCCTCACACTGCAATGATAATCTGTCTATTTATGATCTGTACTGGTTATTTGACAGGGAGCACACCACTTTCCTAGATTTGGGAAGGAAGGGAGGGTATTAAAGCCCTGGGTGTAGTGTAGGTATTTCCCAGATATTTGTAGTTAAAAATCTATCTCAATATTTTGTTTTTTCTTAAAAAGCAGCATAGTCTGAGGAAGGAAGGCTGATTAGCTGGCCCCATGGCTGCTGCCTCATGCCTGCAGGACGTTCTGAGTGTTTTCTTCTTCAGAGCCTCGTGGTTGTGCCTAAATGAGACATTACCCCAGGAGAACCTCCGCCACCATGACCACCACTACTTCTGAACTGAGTCTGTCCTTGGCTATAAATTTGCTTTGGGGACTTCTCTAGAAGTTAAGTGTGTTTGTGTGGAGGCTGAAACTAGTCACTTGCCCACATGTGTAACATGAGTCACATTAGAATAAAGATCTAGGATGGTGGTAAATTGTTCTGCCTAAACTGAATCAATAATGGCAGTGGATATTAGCACTTATAACTTACAAATGATATCTTTCCCGGTCCCTCTCAGTTCAGTCTGGGTTTGACGTTTTTTTTTTCATGACCTATACACGAAGGGTGTGTGTGTGTGCGCTCGCGCGTTATTTTGGAAATTTTGAACAAGATTTCCATATGTCATTGTGGTATACTGCTATAACCAAGTGTTAATTCAGTACACACACACACACACACACACACACACACACACACACACACACACATGACTCATTTAGGGAAATACACTGACTTTTCTTGCTCACAAAACTGAAAAATTGGCAGAATCTTTAACTTGTAACTTGGCAGTATTGCAATTTACAGGCAAGAAAGGCAAGCTAAATTGGGTGAAAATTGTTTGAAAAAAATTTTTGAGTCTTAGACAGTGAAAATCATGTGGCTGAGTGTGCACATTCGGATGTTTTCTGCTTGATTTTTAACCACATCCATTGGCACTGCCAGAGGCAGTTAAAGCTTCCCAGTGAAGGCGTGTGACGTCCAGGGGAAGGTGTGGGGATTTATGGCTATCCTATCCGTGCTGTTAATGTTAAAATGACTGTTGGTTTACTTGTTTTGAAATATTGATTAGGGAAATATGACATGTGATTTTATCGAGCTTCATAAATCCACCTTACTCATGAATTATATAAACACAGACTTGGGGGTTGGGAGGTCAAAATCAGACATGTTTGCAGGCCTGAGCTTTTTCTGTGGGTTCCTGGAAGATTCGTGGTGACCGAGACGCAGCAGGAACCTGACAACTCTAAGAACAGGCTTTCTCTTCTGAATGCTGGGGGCTTTGAAATTGTCTTCACAATGAGGGAGGATTCATAAAGTAATGAAAAGCTGTTTCCTTTTTAAAACGTTCAGACAGCAACACAAACATCTGGGAATTTATTTAAGTACTCTGGTTCTCTGAATTACCCATTTCTTTAACATATACTTTACTTATTTTTCCAAGAGGGGGTAAATTTCCACTTTGTGTTTTTCCCAGTTCAACCGTGTTAGGCTCCTCATTTTAGCATTTAGTTTGCTTGATATTTAAGAGTACAAAGTAAGGCCCTATCACTCGAGCTATGACTTGGGGGGACAAGGGGGAGTGGGATGTTATCAGGTGTGTGGGGCAAAGTGATTTTTGTGTGGTCAAGTTTCATTACATTACAGTTTCACTTCTTTAAATCAAATAAAGAAATAGATGGCTGAAAAGATCGAGTGTATCTTTTAAAAAATAATTAAGCAACAATATTTTGCTCAATACTTGAATTAAGCAAAACTGCCATTCTTTTCTCCTTTTCAGAATTTAATTCCTCTTTCCAATTTCTGAAGTCATGAGACTTCTCTTTCTTTCTCTTTCTTTCCCTCACCCTGCAATGTCTCAAGTGGTGAAAATGCATGTGTGGTGAAGGGAGGTGGGGAGTAGTGGTCAGAATTCTCAGGAAGCTAGGATGAGAGGACCCAGCTTGATTTCTACAATTGGAAAATAGTTTATGTCTATTTAGGGATGTGAGATCTGGATGGATATAAAAATCGGGACATACTTAAATATTTCAGTATGTAATATCAGATGATGAGACGGTGCAGCATTTATAGCTTCCTGGGTTGTCAGTGTGGTTTGGTCTCTTCTTCTGTTTTACTTGTCATATTTGTAGTAGGTAAAGTCAGTGTGGTTTTAAATGTTCAGGATTGGGCTATTTTTAACTAACTGGACTATATTATCATATGTGGCTTGCCAGTTTATAGTCAATTAAAATATGAGAAAAAATATGAGATCTATTGATTAGCATGACTATACTAAATAGAATTTAATTTAGTTGATTTCTTTAGTAGGCACTTTAGGACATCACAGTTACTACTGTGAACTTCAATGGCTTAGAAGCAACAGTTGTTACTATGCAGCATTGGACGTGGAAACGTGAGGACTGGGCTTAATAGATACAAATTTAGTGGTATAATCTGGCAGTTGCCTAGTTTAATATCCTGTTGCCAGTTGAAATACTATTCATTTACCCTCATCTCATAAAAGTAGGTTGCAGGACATATTTTTAAAAATTCTAGCTATATGAACTGGTTAGTTTATTTATTTAAAAAAATTTAAACAGTAGTTAATTGTGATTTGTGGGTCATTTCTTTTCCCCCCATTCATTTAATCTCTGCTTCCTTAAATAAATGAAGGAGTATTCTGGATGTCTCCTTCACCACCTCAAATTTAGGAGTATTGTGAAGTGAGACTAATACACTCGACTATGGAAAGGTATATATTTGCACCGTATTACCTGGGTTCTCTTCTCAGTGTCTCTTTCTGGTTCAGATGGAATTACCAGTTTTATATCTAGGTCTGGTGAAATAAAAACTGAGGGAGAGGGGCCTCCCAGGCCCCCATTTTCTGAAGTGTCATGTTGCCTGACATGAATGAACACGCAGTCACACTCTGGTACCCTGGGACTGTCAGTGAATATATGCACAGATCCCAACTAGGAGAGGGTTCCCTGTGAGGAAAAGATAGGCCTAAAGCCCTCTAAGTATGAGGATGTGTTGCAACACGTCACAGAAGTAGTTCATCGTTGAGATCCAGAATTACACGTTTGGTTTTGTGATACAACGGAACCAAAGTGAGAATTTCATTAGCAAAGGTGAAAGTGCCTAATTCTGTTACATCAAACTTAGTTGATTAATGAGAAGGCTGACAGTTTTGGATATTTTTGTTTGTTTTGGTGTGTGTGTGTGTGTATGTGAAGAGGGTGTTTGGTGAGAACCAGGCAGTGTGAGAATAGTTCTGGGGGTCTGATTCCTTTGGGAACAACCCCAAGTTTCTCATCTGACCCTGGTAATCTTTGATTTATCATTCAGCACAGTACCTGACTCTTAATAAATGGGTCTGTTTCATAGCTGCAATAGAAATCTATCCCTCTACCATGTGGTCACCTCTTCCCTGTCTCCACCCGCCTGCCCCCAAATTTGGCCTTTCATCTTGAGATTTGGGTCACAACCTTTGTGGAAAGGTGGAAAAAAGCAGAATTGGCAGTTATCCCAGTGATCTGGATTCTAATAAATTAAGGTCTACTTTATTCTACTCTTTTGGGGGGAATTGTGCCTGTTGGCATTTTGTGGGAAGGATGCATTTCTTAATGACTAACTCTACCTCAAACTTTTTTTGGACCCAAGAGGGGATATAAAAAATAATTAGTTAAAAGGGGCACAACTGAAAATATAAGATTTATACTCAAGCCAAGAACTTTATTTGCATATCAAATAAATGACAGAGTCATGCATGTAGTCTCAGAATCTCTAGCTATCATAATCAGTAAAGAAAGTGAAACCAGATGTTTTCATTTAAGCTTTGAATTGTGTTACTATTAAAATAAAAATCAAGTTTCTTTAAATATTCTTCTAGGTCCAATCTAATCATTTTTTTCTAGATAGAATTCTTGGAAAGGCCAATGGCATTTTGAGAGTGGAACCTGGGGTTTTGCTGGATTTAACAGTTCTCCATGAAGCTACATACAAATTTTGTTCATTTGCCCTTTTGCTGTATATTTCTTAAAGCGCTATTTTTGTTGTGGTTTCAGTGATTCTCATCCAAAAACATAGCAGCCTCATGTCATGGAAAAACACTGGACTGGGAGAATCAAGTCTCGTCTCAGTCCTTCCATTAACTGAAAAGATTTGAGCTTTTGGAAAACCACTTTAACTCTTTGGACCTCAGTTTCGCCAGCTGCGTGTTGGTCTGCCACGTAAGGTCACTTCTTTTGTCTAATATTTTAAGTCTTTATTAGAACAAGCACATTACAAGTGAGCTACAAGGATACTCGTCTGTAGAAATTAGACATCTCAAGCTTCAGAATAACACTGCTTAGCGTTCAAAGTGAGTGTCAATGTTGGCAGAGTGTGTAAATCTTAGCATTAGAAAAGCAAATACCATTAACTTATTGAACTGACAGTTTGAAATATTTTAATGTATTAAGAATAACATTTAATGTTTTTTCTGTTATGCTAGTAATCCATGTTCATTGCAGAACATTTACAAAATTCAGAAAAAAAGAAAAAGATTGATCTTAATCTCACCACTCAGAACTAACCAGTAATATTTTGATATATTTTCATTCCTTTTGACTCTTTATATTTCTCTTACATTCTATGCCATATATGATTTATTTTTACAAGGTTTGTAAAATATTTTTACATTGTTTGTGCTATTTTGTATTTTTTTTCACTTGAGAAAACATTGTGAGTTGCTTCCCATGTCCTTATTGTGAAACATGATTTTTGAAAGCTTTTTATTTTTGTTTGTGACTATAAAACATATATTTACCAGATATAAAGATTTAAGCAATAACTAGTTTTATAAAGCAGAAAATTAAACTTTCTCTCTCTTCACACACTGCCAACTCACTTTGTCTCAGTCATATTCCCTGGAGGCAACTCCATTTAAAGCTTGGGGTATATTCTTATGGTCATTAAAAAATGTAAGTATATAAATGTATATGTATGTCTGTGTGTATGAGTTTTTTTCTTAAATAAGGTCATTTCACTCAAGCCACTTTACAGTTTGTGGTTTTTCAGGCAGCATCACAGGTGCATAGCTTATTTTTTCTTCCAGTTTTATTGAGGTATAATTGACACACAGCACTGTATACGTTTAAGGTGTACAGAATAATGCTTTGACTTACATTGTGAAATGATCATCACAATAAGTTTAGTGAACGTCTATCACCTCATGCAGATGCAAAATTAAAGGAACAGAAAAAATTTCCTTTTGATGAGAACTCTTAGGATTTAGTCTCTCTTATTTTTAATAAATTTATTTATTTATTTATTTTTGGCTGTCTTGGGTCTTCGTTGCTGCGCGTGGGCTTTCTCTAGTTGTGGCGAGCGGGGGCTACTTTTCGTTGCGGTGCGCGGGCTTCTCATTGCGGTGGCTTCTCTTGTTGCGGAGCACGGGCTCTAGGTGCGTGGGCTTCAGTTGTCGTGGCGCACGGGCTCAGTAGTTGTGGCTCTCGGGCTCTAGAGCGCAGGCTCAGTAGTTGTGGCGCACGGGCTTAGTTGCTCTGCGGCATGTGGGATCTTCCCGGACCAGGGCTCGAACCCGTGTCCCCTGCATTGGCAGGTGGATTCTTAACCACTGCACCACCAGGGAAGTCCAGGATTTACTCTCTTAATAACTTTCATATATAACATACAGCAGTGTTGATTATCCTTATCATGTTGTATATTACATCCCTAGTATATACTTATAACTAGAAGTTTGTACCCTTGGACTGCTTTCATCAAATTCCTCCTCTCCCCACTCCCACCTCTGGTGACCACAGATCTAATCTCTTTTTTTCTGTGACTTTGTTTTTGAAGTATAATTGATCTCCAACACTATGCTAGTTCCTATGCAACATCACTATGCAACATAGTGATTCGATATTTCTATACGTTTCAAAATGATCAGCGGGGTGGATATTTTCTAGTGGGTGTGTACAGCCAGAATTGCCCCACCACAGTGGCTACACAGTGATTCCATTGATGGTTGACCAATTTTATTTAATCAATCTCCTATTGCTGGACATTGTGGTTGATTTGAAATTATTTTATTTTGCTTTTAAAAGTGTTGCATAAATATCTTGTATGCAAATTTTGGGGTCATCTTTGATTATTTCCCTAGAACGAATTCCTAGATGTAAAATGACTGGGTCAAATGTTATATACGTGTGATTTTTGGTACATATTGCCAGTTTTCCTACAGCAAGATCATCCTGGTTTACATTCCTGAGAGCCATGTATGAGAAGATTTTGTCCTGTCCTTTTCCAATTCAGAACTCGTCAAAATTTAAAGTAAAATTTTCATCATCACTGTGTCAATTTTTACCTCAATTTTAGTTCAGGACATTCCTTTTAAAGTATAGGAAAAAAACTAATTCAAAATCTCTGGTGCCTTGATCATCTTTGATTCCTCTGGTGAGACTTTGTAAAGGACCCTTGGGAATTTTAAGTTCTACTATACTATATTTCTGTTTTTATTTAGTATCATGAACTCACAGATTAATGATTTATATATTTCGTCTTTTAAATTTTGAAACTGGCAGGCTTAGATTTCCTCTCCTATTAAAATGTAAAGTCCTTTGGGAATGAAACCTATTAAAGGACATTGTCATTTATAGCCCAGTAACTGGAGTCTGGTCTGATTGAGCTTCTAAAAATCTCTGTTAGTGGGAGGTGAAGAGAGCCCAAGATTGGAGGATAGGGTGCCTTATCTAAGGGGAAGGGTCATTGTTGGACGAGGGAAAGGGGACCAATGGAGATTCAGTGTAATGAATAGCAATTTAAATACATTGGAGTTAAAAATTGCCAAGATCCAAAGCTTTTTCTTAAGCATATAACAGTAAAGGTAACCATATTTTATTTGCATTGAAAAACACACTTTAACACTTTGGCTTTAGCAAACTGTGACCATTAGTAGCAAACCACAGTTTCATTCAGTCTTTAAAGAAATGTGTGTTACATCTTAGTTGAATGTTTTCCTGGTCTTTAGATTTTGTGACTGGAGATACATTGGAGTTATTACTACGCTTTTTTCCTAGAAAAGAGAACTCCCAAATGGGCAATGTTTTGAAATATAGCCAGCACCATTTTAATATATCACTCTACCGTGGGGTTCAGTTTATGACAATGGAATGCAGCAATAACTAGTCACAAAGGAATTGAGGTCATAGTATAATGGGGAGCAGGTTCAAGACTAAGGCAGGATGCTTGTGTTTGATTACTGGCCCTGGATTAATTAATAGCCCACATTACTCTGGACAGGTAAGGTAGGTCATGACAGTATAGGCATCTAATAAATAATAGTGTGAGCAAGCAATGCCGCTTGGGGTCCTAACACTCCATGATATCTTCATTAAATCAGGTGGTCAAAATACAACTGGAAAAAAGAACACCTAACCACCGAGTTCAGTTTAGGCCATACAGACAGGACTTTTCTTCCTCTTCGCCTGAGTTTGTCCAGCTATAGCAAAATATTGGTACCAGTAAGATATAATCTAGAATCTGTGACTTTTTTTCTTCATTCATTTATTCAGCAAAGGTTTATTGACCATGACTATGAGTCAGGTCCTGTGCTACTCACTTAAATTTACAGTGGTAGGAGTCAGGGGAGTCAGACTGGAAGGTACGCAGAAAAGGAGCCCACCCTACATCTGGCATCCCTCGGTTCTGCATTGAGATGCAGATGCTTGGGCCTGTCGAGAACTTCACCACTGGCTCCCCTGTGAGAGATAAGAACCCATCTTTGCAGTTATTGCTGCCTGACCCTTCTTCAGTACGCAGAGATTGGAAGGGGGAAAAAAAGCAAAATTTGAATATTAAAACTATCCCTGTCCTCATAGATCTTGATTCTTGAATTTCACTGTCATACTAATATCTTGAGTCATTTATTTCATAGATGGTAGCGATTTGTTTTTGATAAGTAGCTCAATACCTTTTCAGTCATCAAAAGACCAACTTGTCCACACAACAGGATAGTAAATTAAAGACACATTCTGAATACACTTTCACACACACAATTCACAAATGTATGCAGGAACACACGTACAACCGTTAAAGCACCCTGCCTTGCTGGTTCTTTTTAAAATTAATTTATTTGGTGGCACCGGGTCTTAGCTGCAGCAGGCGGGCTCCTTAGTTGCGGCATACATGTGGGATCTAGTTCCCTGACCAGGGATTGAACCCGGGGCCCCTGAATTGGAAGCATGGAGTCTTATCCACTGCACCACCAGGGAAGTTCCCTTGTTGGTTCTTAAGAATAGAATTAGACCGACAGTTGAGAAATACAAACTGAACCACGTATATTTGGGGAAAAAATTATACCTTAAGAAAAAAAAAAGTTCTGAGGCAGAAATGTGCTATTTGAGAAACAAGAACTTGTAAAACACCACACTTTGTCAAAACTGGCATAATGGAAGCAGCATCTTGCCAAAGTGTATCTAATCAGTATTTCACTGTATTGAGGCCACAAAGTAGGGAAGGTTTCATCTTCAGTTTTGCAAAAACCGCTTTTTTTTTTTTTAAAGTATCCTGTAGTAATCAAGAGTAAAGTATTTAACTTCTGAATACATTTATTGAATTCTTACTTAAAAAAAATTGAGAAAAAGACTTGTAAAGAAAACTCTTGGTGTATTAAGTGTGGCACGTTCTCTGAGGCACAGGAACCCAGGGTGCTCTAAGAAACACTTTGACATTTTCAGGACTTTCTGCCGTCTGGGATGTAGATCAAACCTGCAAGGCATATCTGACCATCTCAGGGCAAGGAATGATCGTCTCAGGCATCGATCATGCTCTATGTCTTGATGAAAGATTGGGATAGAGTCGAACCATGCATTTCAGTGTGGGACCTTAACATTTGCATTCGGCATTTATTAGCTGATGAGTTACTGGAGATTGGCATTCTTTTGGACAGCCAATATTATCTAGCCATTTAATTGCGGCCTAGAGGTGTACGGAAGGGTGCCTCGGACAGCATGTATTCTGAGTGTTGGGCAAAACTGATGTTCATGAAACTTGTAGTTGAATGTAACATTATCCAATGCTAGTCTTGAAAATACAATGACTCTGCAAGAGATTGTGGAAAATTTAGAATAACTAAGACTTACATTTCCAAGACTACCTTGGCTTTATGAATTAAATTCCAGTATCTTTCTCCAGTTTTCTCTCTGTCACCCCATCTGACCATCCCTAGACCCTGTTTAACAATCCTCAAACCCCTTCCCCAGTCCACTTTAATGGACTCAACGTCTCAGATTTCACTTTTATTTTTAAATTAATTTTTTAATTGGAGTATAGTTGATTTACAATGTTGTATTACTTTCTGTTGTACAGCAAAGTGAATCAGCCATACATATATATATATCCACTCTCCTCTAGACTCCATTCCCATATAGGTCATTACAGAGCACTGAATAGAGTTCCCTGTGTTATACAGTAGGTTCTTATTAGTTATCTTTTATATATAGTAGTGTGTATATGTCATCGGATTTCACTTTTAGTATTCTAGGAATTTATTATGTAAATTAGAGCAAGAAGGAAATACAGAGGAAAGAAAAAAAATTGATCAAAAGTGTGGAAAAATAGGACTATATGAGGGTTAAAGGAGCCAGGATTATTTAGCTTGGAAGAGAGAAACTTGTGGGTGGCTTAATAAAACTTTTCAGGTATATGAAGGGTTATTGTATGGAGACTGGTGACCAGCTGTTCTCTTTGCTGCTGAGAAGAGAACAAAAGGAAGTGGTCTTTAACTTCAGCAGGGGGTAGCTAGGTTGAACATAGGGAAGAATTCCCCCAAAGTGAGGTTTGCTAAGCATTGGAATGGATTACCATAGAATCTCTTTCTGGAGGTGTTTGGAAATAAGTCAGAAACTGATGTGGGAGGAATGGTTTAGGTAGGTGGAGCCTTGCTTAAGGCACTGGAGAATCAACCAGATGACCTGCCCTTTGCTGGTCCCTTGAGTCTACACCAAGCCAGCTGGACCTCAGTCTGACAAGGTATGGAGGAGTCCCAGGCTAGTTCATGCCTTTGACTGTTTTAGCAGATGCTGAGCCAGTGTTCACGCTGCCACAGGCTTGATTTTCTTGGTACCTAATTATTATTTGGTGGGAAGTAGTGATCGGGGCAGGGGTGGAAGGAGGTTAAGAATACTGCCTTGTCATAAGCGAAAATATACATAGGCCCCCTTCAAAGAATTCTGAGTGAGTAAGGGTAAATTCTATGAAGTGTGAGAGGCCCTTGTAATTTTGTTCTTTCTTTTTTTTTAGGCCTCAAATACTGTTTTCCCCTCAGCAATATAGCTTCTATGTGTTCATTAAAACTGCTCCTTCCTCAAAGCTTTTGAGATACAGAAGTATGTGTATGTCTCTGAAGAAGTGTTCTGTTTAGTTCTTGTTAATAAACTAATTAGAATAGTAGAATTTTAGGCTTGGTTGGAATCTTGGAGTGACTATCTTGTTTAAAGCAGTGGAAAAGTTTTTCCAACCTTATTAATAATCCCCAAATTGTATTGCCATGACAGTAATAAATAATATAAATATTACCACAAGAATTAAGTAAAATCACATTAACCAAAATAACTCAGTGTGTTATTCTTAACTAAGCTGTAAGTATAATACTTTTACTGAATTGAATTCTTCTATTTTTTAAAAATTTAATTCATCATTTAGACATGACTTAAGAGATTTGACAATATTTACTCAGTTTTAAGTACTAAAATTTTGAATACTGGCTAATAAAATATTCTTGGTTGCTTCAAACATGATTATTGCAATAGAACCACAGTAAAAGATTGAATCAGTACTAATAGCTAATTATGAACACACACACACAATCAAATGTAAACCCTTTGTTACTGAACAGTTAAGATGAAAGATTATACTAGTGCAGTTTTTAGCCTAGAGATTTTTCTTTCAACTATTTTAAGAAGTTTTGAGATTAAAACTGTTTTAAACTTTACTTCTGACATCGTTCTACAAAAATGTCATTAAAGAAAACGAAAGTAACATTTTACTGTGCAACATCAGACTAATGAACATGGTGTATTCTTTCTCTTTTAGTCATTTCCTTTAATGCTCCATTCACAAAGATTCATAAAGAGGCAACTGCATCGAGGATGTGCTTTGGCAGGCAAGGAGAGGACGTGTGTTCAATTTCCCACCCCGTTGTCTAGCTTTGAACTATTAATATAAAGCCCAGAAACCTGAACTCTTACCTTTCCCTTCCCCAATAGGGGTAACCAGACCTATTCATATTAACCTGGTGAACATCCAAAAAATTAATGGGTCAGTCTGATAGTCTTAGGGCTTCCTAAATTTTCTTTGTTCTTGCAAGATATTCAGGTCTATAAAACCTAATTTATTCTTAGGGACACCAGCAGACTGCTTGAAGTCAGATATTTCATCTAAAGAATATGACAAATGGGGAAGTAAGGGCAAGAAGCCAGAGGGAGCTTGATGCTTCTGGCCCAGGTAACACTTGATAAAGTCAAGTCAGCAAGTCTTTCAGCTTTACTAACAATGACAACCTGAAGCTTGGGTTTGGTCAATAGCCTGTACATGCCCTCTCTCTAACTGGAAAGGTCATACGTCATAGAATATTTTTTCAGTTTTAAAAAATCTGCTGGCAGTTCATCCTGATTTCTTGACACAGTTTTGGAAAGGAGCAAAGCTAGAATATTTGATGCATCTCATGGGTCTATGGTAGAGTTCGACACATGTGCACGCACACTTGTTCTTAAGACTTCTATGTCAAGAGAGCTTGCTGTTCAGAACTCAAAGTTGGCCTAAGACACCAGACTACAGTACTTGCTTTCTTTGTTCTCTTTGACTGAACTAAATGTCTTCAAGTTTCGTTTTCAATTTTTATCGTAAAAACTGTGAAGGCAAGGTATTTGCTTACTGCTGGGATTTGATTCTATCTTAAAGACCTGGAACAGAAGTTTTATACAGGTTTCAGAAAGCTGGTGTTTTATGATACATATATAGTACAAGGTATAAAAATGTAAAGTAACCCAGTAAGAGTAAAGACAACATAACAAAAACTAAAAAAAAAAAAAAATCCAAAGTTGAATACTTAGTACACCTCTCACAATAGAAACCCAGACTTTTAAGTGATTGCAGCATGCATTTAATGTGAGGAATCTGTGAACGTTGGTCCCTAACAGTTAAAAGATCTGATGGGGTTATATGTTTCTCTCCTCTTATTCATGTTGGCCAGCTATTCATATATTCAGATGCAGTAGATTCATGGGAGAATTTCTAGCAGTTCTGGTATATTATTCTGTGTTATGCTTTCTCTATTTTTTATGATGCACATCCTGTTGATTCTGCTCATGATGGTAGAAAGGACTTATTTTGGATTATGATTGCATTATTGACATAAATTTGATACTTTGTCTAAGATAATCAAAAATCAGGTAAAGGCAAGAGTATTTTAGCTTTTTAATTAAGATATGCATTTCCCACCTGCTCAGCCTAAAAACTGTCTTGTAGGATTAAAGGGAAGGGGAGTGTTCATGGGAAATCATTTTTAAAGGAAGAAAGAATGATACATAGAGTTAAAAAGCAACAATATAAACTGTTAAAGGACCAATGTTTCAACACAAACAATATCCAAGTTATATAAAAGCCCTGTGTATGATATGTTTATTGTTATTAGTTTTTAGGGTTTATAGTCTTTGGGGACTTTGCTGGCCTGGATTTCTGGTTTAGTAGAGTACATTCAGCTGCATTGTTCGTTTTGAGTTCTATGGAACTGTTGTGCTTCATCCCTATTTACCTCATCCTTGTGGGCAAGCATCTGCTTTTTCATCTTACTGCTTAGAACTGCAGCTGGATTTCTGGAATTTTGTGGCTGTCTGGTATTTTCTTCTGCATATTAATATGATTAAATTGTACCAATGGTTCTCTTTTGATCCCTTCATAATGAATATACTCCTAATATTTTTAGATTATAAAAATAAGATAGCTTTGTTGGAAAATATTCAAACAGTATAGGAAAGTACAGAGGTTAACAACAAAAAAGACCCCGAGATAACACTGATAGTATGATAACACATTGGTGATCATCCTTACAGATGTTTCTCAATGTACATATATTCACATATAAAAATGTATAAGTAAATACACATGCACTTTTACATAAATGAGAATACTAAACACACTGTCTTGTAACCTTTTCCCATACTAATAACTACAGATATACATCACTGTTTTACTGGATGCATTATGTATAATGTGTATGGAATGCTGCCTGGCATTCAGTAGGCCCTCAACCAATAGTTGTTGAATGAATAAGCCATAATTTATTTACCCAGTCTCCTATTAATGGACATGATTTATTTCCAATTTTTCAGTATTGTAAATTCCGTTGCAATGAATATCCTTTTGCATCTTCTTGGTTCACATGTGCAATGATCTGTTTAAGGAAACTTCTTAGAAGTGGAATTGCTGGGTCAAAAGGTAGAAATATTTAACAGTTTGACAGTGACAAACTTGCAGAGTTGCTAAATTTATGCTAAAGTTGTTCAAAATTATACCATCAGCAACAGTACACGAAAGCATCTGTTTCCACACATTCTTCCCTACACTCTGATTGTTATCAGTGTTTTAGAATTTGCCATCCTGATAGAAAAATTGCTGTACTGGTTTTATTTGCATTGTTCACATTACAAGCAAAGCTGAATATCTCTTTGCATATTTACTGGCTGTTATTCATTGTGTGTTCTTTGTCCAATGGTTTTCTCTTGAAACACCAGAGACCTGTTTTATTCTGCTGAAGGCATCTAATTTTATAATCCCCAAATATACCCCAAACAGGTAATAAAATACCTCCTTTAGTTGGGTATACTGGTAAGTGAACATGTGGAACCACAGTCCTCACTTGTCAGAGATAGCAAAGAAGAGAATTTGGAGATTTTACCTCTTAGTGTAGTGTCTCTTTGTCTGAGGACCACTACCAAAGTTTTAAGAGATTTGTTAAAGAGGCAATAGTCATCTGGAACAAAGATTATGTTGTTCAATATCTGGATTCCAAAAAGTGGGGAAAAATCAGTTTATTATTTATGTATATTAAAATGACACACTATTTCCAACTGCTAGATACAACGTTCACCTTTCTTCTGTTTTTGTTTTTTTTTTAGCTTCATCATCAGGCTTCCGAAATGTGTGTTTGTGTGTGTGTGTGTATGTGTGTGTGTGTGTGTGTGTATTTAATTAGAGAGAAACTCATTCCTAACTTCATATGTAGTGTTGGGACCAAAACTTGTTTAGTGAGGCTAATTTTTTTTCAGATCAAAGTTGCTGCTGAATTCCCAATATGAATAAATCACAAGGGTTTTAGTACCCTTCCAGAAAGTGATAATAAAATGCTTGTTTTTAAAAGCAATAGGTATGTTATATCCAGTGGGGTTAGTTCAATTCTTAATTTTCCAGACCAAAATGCCAGAAAGTGAACTTCGGTTTCTTGGTGAACTGACTTCCAGCAGAGAGATTGTGAGGCTTGTGACGTGCCCCCATACTTCCCCCTTCTTCAGCCTCCTTTTTCCACTTGGCACACCTTGCTCAGCCCTCTAGCCTTACTTGGAAAAACGTCCTCATCAGTGAGTACTGGTGGGGTTAGGGTGATAAGGATTCTAAAGGAAATAGTGCCTTGTTTCAATTCAAATAGCTTGATTAGTCACAGGGATACTTAATCCACTACAAATAGTAGAATCCTCCAGCAAGCTTCTTTGTGTTCATCAGAGTATTTTGTACTTGTTTAAGGGAAAAAAAATGAACAAATGAATGCAAACTATGCAGGAACTGTCCAGTTAACAGAGCTCTAATTTTCCTGATTCTAAATTGTGTAAGCATTTGGATATTTTTAAAATTTAATTTTTAACATATTTTAAAATTGTCTTTAAAATGCACATAACATACAATTTACCATTTTAACTATTTTAAGTATATAGGTCAGTGGCATTAAATACATTCATGTTGTTGTGTGGTCGTCACCACCATCCATCTCCAGAACTCTTTTCATCTTGTAAAATTGAAACCCGGTACCCATTAAACAATAACTGCCCATTCTCCCCTTCCCCCAACCCCTGGCAACCACCATTCTATTTCGTGGAGACTTTTTTGAGGGATATTATATTATATCTCTTTCTTTTAAAAATAGGATAGAAATCCATCTATCAAGAATGGTTTTAGTTGCGTTCCTGCCTGGACACACAGTTGGACAGTCCTATAATTTAATGCATCTTCCTGAAATGCGTTTCGGGTCATTTCTACACATAACTTTAAAAAATACTTCATATGAGTACTAGAGGTTCTTGCATGTCTTATCCCACTAACTTTTTGCAGCTATAAGAATATCTTATTAAGGATTATGCAAAATAACCTCTTACAAATCCTGATATTATTACACTGCCCAAAAAACTTCAAAGCATCAGGAAAGTTTTTTTTTTTTTAACTAAACCAGATTCAGCTGGCTACCCCAATTGGCTACAGAGTACTAAAGAAGAGACTGAACTTGATCCTGCTGCCCTTGCATACACAACACTCCCATTGACTCTAGAGAAGACTTAAGTGCATGAAAGGATTCCAAGATCAAAAGGTTAGCTCTACAGGGAGCTGTGTCTGGCTCAAGCAATCCATTTTTTTTTTCTATTGACAGTGAAAACGTTTTATAGTTCTTTTTCAAAGTTTTTCAAACTTTTACAAAAACAGGCTACTTGTGAAAAAGTGAGAAGGCATCTAATTGAACTATATCCAGAGGAGATCATGGCAGAGACCAACCGGGAGGAAAACATTTCTAAAACAGAGTGATATTGGCCAATCATTTGTATTAAAAAAAAAGTTTTTGAGGCACCAGCTGAGGGAAATTTTCATTATGAGACCTGGTTGGGCTGTGAAGCAGAATGTGAGATAAATTAAAACACAAAGTTTGTGAGTTTTTATCCTTGTCTGTTAATGACAATACTTTCAAGGTTATATAACCTTTACATTTTATGAAATCTGTGAAATAGGAAAAAATACATGCTATGGGCAGATGATCAACCAATATTTAATTCATTTCTGGGAAGATAAATGCCTTAAAACATTTCAGAAAGAGAAATATCCTTTAGGAGAGTAATTAACAATCAGGAGTAGTAATAGCATTTTTGAGGAAAGTGAGATACGGTTCTACATGTGAATTTTCTACATCTATTGGAGCTCCTTAGTATATCTAAGAATTTATTCATTTATAGAACATGGTTTTGGGTGCACTAACTATGTGCCAAATGTTAATCTAATAGTTTTCCAAAACTTCACCTGAACAAGTATACAAGGAAGTGGATTACATTTAGTAAAAGAGGATCGACAAAATACTTGAGACAAGTATTTTGTATTCTCAAATCACTCTTTGTTAGTAAATTTACCTCAAGAATTTTCTCCAGCTTCACCTGGAATGTACAAATTTTTATTGGCAAATGGCTTCTGTGATCTGTCTCCTAGGAATAACTGTTCTAATGTTTATCCTAATATAGGTACCAGGACAGAGAACGGTACATTGAACTGACTTGAAAAGCATGTTTTATAATCAGAAAACCAATTTAATGCCATTAAGTTTTGATCTTAAGCATCCTCCGTTGTATGAGCGATGGAAGGGCTTGGTGAGGAGCTTGTCTGAACAGTTCTCTTGCATTTTCACATAATTGGGCTTGACAGTTTTCTGCCATTGCACAGGATAACTGCAGTTGATGGTGTTCATGTTTTTACTTAAGGGCCATTGAATTGTATTAGAAACTTTATACTACTCTCTTGTAATCCTGTAAGTCATTTTTGAGTTGCATGATTGAAAGTGAATAATAATGTACCGCAAAACAAAAATTACTCATGCAGTTAAAGCTTTCTGTGTGTAGTTTTAGAAACAACCAGTCCACAGAGAATAGGGCTCATGAAAGAAATGAAAATACATGTTCATCCCTACCCACTCCTTGTTGTCTAGGCTTAGTCAGATCTGGTGAAAACATTAAGCCACTTACCCTAAGTGGTATTGGATAGCTAATTTATTCAGCTTCTGGAAAGTACTGAGTTGATGCTTACAGAGGCAGGATTTAAAATTTGGGAGGGTGGAGGAAGGTTCTAGAAAACTCTTCCACGTGCCCAAAGGCCCACAGAAATCATGTGCTTTTTTTTTCAATTACCTTAGGTTTTCTTGGGAAATTTTAGGTGTTTCATGGGTCATGTTCTTGTATAGTGGTTAAGTTGGCTTGCTGAAATGGATCTAAAAAAAAGACTGAGAGCAGTGACTGATTGAAAAAGAGTTTATGAGTGGGTACTCAGAAAATTGAGGAGGTATGACTCCCAAATTTCTCTTCTAGCCAATTAACACTAAGGTCTGAAACTTTCCCCATTAGTGTCAATCAGGCCATTGTTTCCAAGAAGGGGCCTGCTAAAATTAAAATATGTCCCTTTGGAGCATTAGCACATTAATTTAGGTGATTTTGTCAGGCTAACTAAGCCGTTATCTATGGAACTAAGAAAGAAGGGTCCAGGAGGAGTAATATGATAGATACTCAGGTATTAATAGAGAAGGAAGTTGGAAGAAGAAAGGTCCTGAGAATATAATAACATCTGTTGAAGGCAGGCCAGGTGTAGGCACATAGCATGGAAATTTGGCAGCTTGACGTGGCATAAACATCCTAGAATGATGGCTTTGTTGGGGTTGGGGATATTAGAAACAATGGAGTCACTCTGGTAAAGAGGGTTTAGGTGTCACTGAAGACAAATGCAGCCTGTTTCACAACCTGATTTGGAGTTTGGTCTTTACAGTAGCTCTTCATGGGAGATTAGAAAGCCTTAGTCTGTATACGGGGAAAGGCTTCATCTCAAGTCTTCACTCTGCTTGATTGAGGCTGCTTGGGTTGGGGTGCTGGGTCAAGGAGAAGTTCTGAAGCCAAGTCCAGACTCAGGGAAAGGAATTCTATCGTTTAATGATTTCTGCCATAGGTCCCAGGGGAACAAGTGGTCGGTTATTGCAGCCTTAGATTCTGCTGCATTTTTGAGAATTAAGTACATCAGCAATGACAATGACAACTCAGTCCAGTCCTGACAAGTGTGAGAAGAGCTTGGGGACATCCAGCTAATGAATCTACAAGAGTTCTGGGCAGCCTTGATGGGCCTAAGTATTCTCCTTGCATATTTGTATAAACCTGGAAAATTGCTTCTTGAAGAGAAAAGGAAGTGATATTTTTAGACTTGGATCAGCATTTCCAGCACATCTATTGATGGGCTAGCTCTTCAGTGTGTACATGGCAACGGGATGAACTATTATTAGTACTGCTCACATCATGGGGTATCAGAATGTTTTTTGCTATACAGATGAGGAGGTTGAGGGCATTGATTTATTGAAATTGCTGTTGACATTTTAGCTGTGATTCTTAGTTTTTTCTCTAATGTCAGACTGTAAATTCTCATGTTCTTGAGAGAAGATTTTTGAAGACAATAAAACACAGACTCATATTTAGTGGAATGAGTTTTTCTTGAATGTTTGCTATGTTTTTGACCCTGTGCTGAATGCTGTGGGGATACAAATGAAGGAGGGAATACCCTCAAGGAAGTTATCATTTATTAAGAGACGCAAGGCATTCTTGGACCAGTGAAATAATGACAGTATATGATATATATATACTTATAATGATTTAGTAGTTTAGAAAAAGGAAGGAACAGTGGGATTATTTAAAGAGCTAAAATACCATGGTCTGCTCCTCTCATTTAGTGGTCAGTGACTCTGGAGTCCTGTGAGAGAGGGGGTAAGGAGAATGGAAGAAGGCTTACTCACCTCTTACTTCCTCACTCAGCAGTGTTGCTCTTGTAAAGTCAATGTCGACGGAAATTTGGGGATTGATGGGAAAATTATTTTCAGAAATGGAGATGAATGTAGTAATGGTAGAATATATTTTTAAAAAATTAATTAATTGATTTATTTTTGGCTGCGTTGGGTCTTTGTTGCTGCGCGCGGGCTTTCTCTAGTTGCGGCGAGCGGGGGCGACTCTTCGTTGCGGTGCGTGGGCTTCTCATTGCAGTGGCTTCTGTTGCTGCGGAGCACAGGCTCTAGGGCGCGCAGGCTTCAGTAGTTGCGGCACACAGGCTCAGTAGTTGTGGCTCGCGGGCTCTAGAGCGCAGGCTCAGTAGTTGTGGTGCAGGGGCTTAGTTGCTCCGTGGCATGTGGGATCTTCCTGGACCAGGGCTCGAACTGGTGTCCTCTGCATTGGCAGGCAGATTCTTAACCACTGCGCCACCAGGAAAGCCCTGATGGTAGAATATTAACCAACGGTAACTCGTCTTCTGTCCACCAACCCAAAGAGCTGAGTGCACATATGTACTCTTCTAGGTACTGCAGCCCATTCCTGGATGGTCACAGGTCTGTCTGAGGTCACAGGGACTCACCTTGATTTCTGGTTTTCCAGTCAAATGGATGTTTCAGGCAGGGAGAGGCAAAGAGCCATATATGGATTTCCTTTCTTCCTCAGTGCTTCTTCCCTCCTCTTACCTCCCTGCCCCATTCCTTGTGTTTTTACGGATTTCTTTCTCTCCCTTCCTCCTAGTGGTACATCTACTTTTCCCTAGCATTCCTAGTTTCTTTTTCACAGCTGTTCATGGCTGTCTACATACCATTGTCTCTGTCTAACTCTGAAGAAAGAAAAAGAGAAAGAAACAAGTGTTGCTAAGCAAGACCCTTCCCTTCCTTGCACGTTTGGAAAACCAGCTCATGGAATATAGCTCTTGAAGTACAGGGGTTGAATTATCTTTGTTGTTCTGTATACATCCCTGTGTGCTTAAGTCATTCCATAAAGTTTAAGTGAGAGGAGTAACAGTCACCTATCTTATACAAGACATTCTGAGCTTCATCCTAGATAGGTGGTGCATTGCTCTATCTCTCTCATTCATTCATTCATTCACTGAATAAAGAGATAAGCAGAAACCAGATCCCGTTAGGCCTTCTAGGGCAAAATGAAGAGTTTAGTTTTGATTCTAAGAACTGTGGAAGACCGGGAGACTGACACAGTCTCATTGGGGTTTTTAAAAGACTTCGCTGCAGTGTGAGAATGGATGAAAGAGGTCAAGGGCAGGATGAGGAGAATGCTCCTCTGAGAGGCTACTGCAGAATTCCAGGCTAGAGATAATGATGGTTTAGACTAGGCTGGAGTAGAAATGGGGAGAAGTGGACCAATTCTTGCCAAAATGTGTATTTGCAGGCCCAGTCCTATTTCTCACACTGCTGTAGCCTTCATTCACGGCTGGGGGCTAGCTTCAGCATTCACATGCTCAGGTTAGTGTCTGAGCAGCTGGGTTAGACCCATAGCAGCCAGGCCTCATTGGATCGGATGTAATCTTGACCCACGAGCCATTCACGCGTATCATAGGGGCCTGATGCTGCTCAGAATGTTTGTTTGACAACTTGATTACGACATTCCACTGGCTTAAAATATTTTTTAATAAAAAAGAGATGCTGGAACTGGTGGTTTAATAAATTGCAAAATGCTTCTCCCACCCATTTCCTGCTTTATGTGCATTGTCATGTGAGTTATTTCATCCAATCAATCTGCTGAGATAAGAATTTTAATACTTGGGGCATAAGGATGCCAGTGTGGCTTTGGAAAACACCAAAAAGCACTGGACACGGCAGGGGTCATTTTCACAGATATTTGCTAAGGGTTGGGTGTGTGCAAGATAAGAAAAATGAGGTGGCTTCTGCTTCCAAGCAGCTTGAGAAGAAGAAAAAGTAACAAAGTTACTGAGTATCTTTTAAGTTGCTGGCCTTTTATAACCTCTACCCATTCAACCTGTGCAGTGCCTCTGAGGTGGGTGCCATTCTTACCCCTATTTTATGACAAGGAAAGAGGCACTGTCATCTGTCTCAGGTAACACTGCTGTCCTGTGCAGAGCCACAAGCTAAGCCCAGAGCCCATAGTCTCCCCACTCCATGCTGCAGGTACCACTTCATAAGATGTCAGATATCTTCTGTTTGAATACTGCCCCTGCTGCTTTACAGCTTACAAGATCTTGGGGAAAATGCCTTACGCTCTATGAGCCTCAGTTTCCTTATCTAAAAAATATGGATAATGGTATTTACTCAAAAGGGTATGTGTGAAGCACGTATGAATGTTCCTGGCACGCAGTAGCCAGGAACTAAATTTTGCGTTCCATTTATTTTGTGAACCAGCATTATGGCAAGAGGAAGTGTGATGTGATTCTGTTGTAGAGTACTAAGCAAGCATGGCAAAATTTTTTTTTTTTTTCAACCTCATAACTGTCAGAAAAGCTTGCATTAGGCATTTGGGTATAGGGGTTAGGAGAAGGATGCAAGACTGTGGGATTTGTGTGCAGAATATCTGTGGGAAGAGAGGCATTCCCAAGCATCCTGGATCATCCTACCCAATTCAGGTACCAACAGGAGGGGAAAGAGGCATTGTTTATATAAGACATATAAATGAAGCCTTCACATCCTGTGGGGGCAGTTTTGTGTGTCCTTTGGAGCTGAAATGAATGGATATTTCCCTTTGAAGGATCAGCTCTACAGGCAATATCAAAGGGACCTCACACTGTCTTTTTGTGAGGGATCATATTTATGTTTTCAATATGATGAAAACCAGTTTGCCCCCCCTGAAACTAGACATGTAAGCTTTGATAAGTTGACAAGAGGGGAAAGAAGACAACAACCACAGCCTTCCAATCTATAGGAGGCTCTTAAAAATAATGCGTGAGACAATAGTCCTGCTAAGTTTTCTACAAAGTCACCCATCATATGCATGTGAAGAAGATAAGAAACTACCACTCTGGGAGAAAAAAAGGGCCAAAAGGCTAATCTTAATCATTGAACTGTACCACCGTATTGGTCCGAAGTTTTTTTAGAGTAGATCGTGGAGGCAACATTTTGGGGGGGTTATCAGTCTCACTGGCTGACTGTGCTTTATTAAAATCATTGAAGCATAGATGATTGCTGGACCTTTACACTTCTTTCCTTACTTGGCGTCTGCTTTGAACCAAATCTTATTGGATATATAGGGGCACCCAGAGCCTTTGTTAGACTCCTCAGTGTCCTCTCCACCCTTGGATTGCTTCTCTTCCAATGCTGTTTTCCTACCATGTGGTCTATTCCACACCAGCGGCCAGTCTCCAGCAATCGAATAATGAAAGCTCTGTAAAAGGTGCTACCAGTGTGTCCACAGAATTATGTGTTTCTAAGTCTTGCAAAAGCAAGATGTTTTAAGTGCAATCACTCAAGATCACCTTCTCTTTCACTCTGACTTCCTCCCCATCACAATTTGTCAGCTGCCATCTGAGTGATGGGCATATTTTGGATCTGGCTGAAAGGAAGTTGAATTGGGGATCCAAGTAGTTTAGTGGGATAGTTTTAAGTAGTTTGCAGTCCCTTTTGTAACCATCTGAGTGAGGAATGGCTTCTACAAATACTCCTACCACCTTGGATGGCTCACCAGCATGCATGCGGAGCCCAGGTGAGGGCCAGAGGTCCTAAGGATGTGAGCCGGTCCTATGGCACTCATCACAGGAAGTAATGGGGGTAGGTGGAGGGGATAAAAGCGTTGAAGCAAGGTTTGAGAAGCTCAACTGTGGAAAATACTTACTTCAGCAGACATAAAATTGAGAGCAGAATATTGATGCCTAGCCAAGTATATTCTCTCTTGTCTGGAATATGCTTGATTATGTCAAATATCCAATTATAAACTCACTATATGTCTGAATAGTATGGAATAGATTTGATCAGAATTCTTGTGTTTGTAGAGCACAGGCTGTAGGCAGGACAGCAAGAATGTCTGCATGACAAGATGCATGTTTTTGGCATCCCATTCTGGATCTCATCTTATTGTATCTGTAGCATCTTGTCCCAACAAAATTTGGTGGTTTCAGGGGAGAAGGATGCACAAAATTGCCACCAAAGCACGAGAAACGCCCTGAGAAACAAGTGTTCTGGTGACAAAACTCTCACACACATTCATCAATAAGCCACAGTATGTGGTATAAGAGGAATTCAATTATCCAGTTATGTAACTCAATGCAATGTAGAAACATTAGAATTGTTCTTGTGTATGTCATAATTTCAGATTAGTTTTGTATTTTTTCCAGAATTATTGTTCATACAAAAATTCAGATATGACAGGAGAGATGTATCCCTATTGAAAGCCAAAAGTGAAAATTGAAAGAAAATATTTGCAGTACTTGTCATCTTTAAAAAAAAATTGTAACTTGTGTAATTTCTTTACTCATTCTCCATAAATATTCATTTTTGTATTGAATTTTGTATTCTATTTTCCTTAAAGAGGGTCGCAACATTTGTATAAGCTTTAGGCCCTGTAAAACCTGGATCCACTGTGCTCCTTGCCTTCACTCTTGTGTGGGCGTGTTCAGTAGCAGCTGGAAGAACATGTGTAGAGGGGAAGCAGCATGCTGAAATGGAAGGAGAAACCTTGATTCTACCACCTACAAGCTGTGTGGCTTCAGCAAGTTCCTTAGCCTCTCTAAACTTTAGTTTCCTCAGCTGTAAAGTTTGGATGATCCTACTTCACAGGATTGCCGTAAAACCTAAAGGAATACTTAACACAGTGTGGGGCATGTGATTAACACTCCATAAATATTATTACCCTTTTTTTCTTCTTCTCTCTTGAATGGTTCATGGGTTTATCTTAGGTCAGGGACCCAGGGGAGAAAATATTTTGTCTTTTCAAAATGAATTTTGATATAAGGTTATTAAAAAGAGAGCTGGGGTTTTCCCTGTGATTCTTGTCTTTAACAAGCCCTAGACAAGATGAATCACCATGGTATTTTCTCTGAGTATAAAGCAAAGAATGAAGTGCTTTCATCAGTTATGTGGAGTATTGGGCCAAAAGTTCCAGTTCAGTGTGTCTGCCACCACACACACACACACACACACACACACACACACACACACACACTCTCTCTCTCACAATCATTTGATATGGCTCAAGGATTAGATAATTCTGAATCACTGAAGTTTTTCTTCAAAACATCATCTGTCAATCAAAAAATATTGATAAGCAAAGCCCCAAGTCATATGCTATATTCTCATGAAATGCAGGAATCTGGGAACTTGGGTTTGCGACTTGTGGGGTGTCCTTGTGAGCAAATAGCTTTTTGTGGGGTGTACCCTGGAACAAACAGCACTACCTTTCTGATAGGTTTGCTTCAGCCACATGCATGCAGAGATAGTCTCTGTGTGGTGGAGGGTGGGAAGTGGAAACATAAAGTTCGCTAAATACTGACTTGCTGTCAGGGTACAAGTTAGTCTGCAGAGCAGACTAGACTAATGTCTGTGATGCCGGACTATGAACTCTTTTCTTCGAGGGCAAGATACAAGAATGCTTTTTTTTTTTTCATTTCCTACCAGTGCTAGTACATAGTAGGTGTTTGTGGTATCCATCGAATTGATTTATAGTCTATCCACATACAGTAAAAGTAAAAAGAAAGACTTTTAAAGTGCCCAAAGGGTTTCCCTTTATGAAAGAAAACTGCAGCTTTTGATTCATAAGCATGATTATTACGTCCCTTGTCATGAAATTTTAGAAGAAGGGGAATGTTCTTCAAATGGGGAATCGGAATTGGTCTACTTCACACACTTTGCTGATAAGCTCTTCCTTCTCTGTGTGAAAGAAACCAAACGTAAGCAAGTCCAGGGACGTCTGAGAGGTTAGCATACCTGTAAAGACCAAACAGTCACAGGTAGACTGTCAGCTGAGTGGAGACAGGTGTGGACTCCAACCTGCAGGCAGTTAGAAAGAAAACTTGTTCTGAGGCCACCTGTGTCCCCCTGTAACTTGCACACACGACTGAGTTCTAGTGCAGAGGACTTGTTGGTCAAGTAGGAAAGAGTTTACGTAATACGTGTCCTAATGAGTTATACATTTGCCCTCGAATTAAGAAACCTGGGTGCGTATAGCTTATCCATATTTTATTTGAGGCCATCTTGGTTAATTTTCCTGCTTTCTAAACTACTGAGTGAAATAAACTCACTCAGGTGTTGTCAAAGTGGACCCACCAAATCTGGTTGACATCTTGGTGTCTGGGTGAGATCTACCTGGGATGTAGTCTATTTGGCCGCTAACACACACACACACACATACTTGTTTAGAAATATTTATCCATGCCCACGGTGTGACAGGCGTGTGCTGAGGACTGAGGGTGTGGGCAGGCACGATCCTGTCCCCAGTGCAGAACAAATGAGCGCACGGCCATGTCACTTATTTGGCTGTCGCAGGAGACCTGGGCCTTCTCCTAAGCTTCTAGCAGTGTTTCCAGAGGTGGCTGGACTTGCTCTCCCAAAGGACAAGACATGCAGGTTACCACTGAGACAAATGCCCATTGTCTTCTGGGCCACTTAAACCTTGATCTATTAATTAATCATATGAAACAATAGAAAAAGTTTAAGAGAAAGATAGTCTCAAATAGCCATATTTTAAATTTAGAATATTTAACAGAAGTTAATTGGTAATTTTAAGGCCCTTACTTATAACTACCCTTAATTACATCAGTTTGCTTTGGACTGAGATTCCTGGGATAAGTTTTATTTCTGGTTGGAAAAGAGCATTGAAATAGTACTTACCTTATATTGTCAAATTTTTAGTGCTTGGGTATTTGGAGTCACACAGCTGTACTCTTTGTGAATTCAGGAATGTTAGTTATTTCAGACTGCACCATGAGTGGCTACAGCTAGTTGAATAAAATTCCTGCAGTTCATCCATTCTTCTTCTACCAGCAGGTGTCATTATGGAAATATGAAAATACTGTAAATTCCAAAGTTGTAGGAACTGGCTGTAAGAAAGAGCAGTAGCACTTTGGATATTAAAAAACAAAAAGAAATCATTTGGTGCCAACCGAGGGCAGCGTGTTTAATTACTAATTTGGCAGTGTTCTACAATATAATGTAACTGACACAGGATTTCAAGGCACGTACGTAATTTATTTTAATTATATTAAGCAAATATTTATTAAAACCTACTCTAGGCTCATAGGAGTCTCAAAAGAAAACTAAGACAATTTTTATCCTTAAGGAGCTGGCATGATATCTGCGGAGAAAAGGATACATTCATGAAATTATAGTGAGCAGAATGAATTAGTCCTTTTTTTAACGTGCTGGATTGAAGTGCATTGATAATAAAGGTAGCAAAAGTTCCAGTTGGAGCGGCTATGTAGTATTGTTGATTCTGGGCTCTTCAAAGAATATTTTTTACATATTTAAGTAGAGAGGAGCTACAAAATTATTTGGAAACTAGATGGCGCATTCTTTCCTTTCTTGCTAACTACTATCACCTATCTTTCTCCATACAGCTAAAGTAATAATTACAATAATTACATATGTATTGGTTAACCAAGCATGTAGTAATTGGTTGTAATAGTTTGCTGTAATCAACTGATTAATATGATCAAATCTTTCTAAAAACTAAGGTAAACACTACAAGTGGGCATTTTTATAGGGAGACTTACACCAGGAGCCTGGGTAAGAGTATTAGTGTACTAGATCAGGAGCAATGCTTCATCTACTCTATTTCCCCCTCTAGACTCTGAGTTCTTCCAAGGCATGGGATATGTGGCATTCCTCTTTGCATTCCCGGTACTCTAATTCTGTATCAGTACATGTTTGTTGAATGGCTAGATGAATGATAATATCACCAAAGAATAGGGTATTGGCAATCCTTCCTACGTTATGTTGTTAGAGTGTGTGTTGATATTAGACTAAGAAATCTCAGATTGAATAATTCAGAAAACTGGATTGAAAAGTTGAGAGCATAGATCCTAAAGTTTTCTCCTTTGGTTCCATTAGTCCACCCAAGGAAACTTGTCTCAAAAATTATTTCCACATACTCTATAAAGGACATTATAATTCATCTAAATAGAATGTGCTTAATTTTAGACCAAAGGATGTATGTATTATTCTTTATTTCATAACCTTTTCAATAGCTTGTTTCTGTGGTAGTAATCAATATTTTTCAATGAAGGCAGCATGTTTACTGTACTCATACTAGTTCTTTGTATTTGAAGGTCATTGTTAATTCACCAGCTGCTACATGATGAGGATGACGTTCCCAGCCTCCTTTGGTAGATTGAACGAGCTATCATTTTTGCCTCACTTACTTAAATCTCTAGCTGTTTACTGGACTTTCCCATCTTGCTCTTTTCTCCTGTCACCTCCAGCTTAACATGTAAAGAGGGAAATCATTTTAACGTGTAAACCACTTCCTTCTGTTGGGCATACCTTTTCTCTTAATGGTATCATCATTTTTCCAGTCGCAGGCTAAAAACTTTGACGTTTTCTTTTTGTTAAATCCGTCCCCATCCAATCAATCAACAAATCATTTATACTTCCTTTGTGTTGCTTTGTTATAAGTTCTTTTCTTCCTTTCTATTTCCATTACCAGGACTCTGGGTTAGACCATGCATGGATGAAATAGCCTCCTGGATCATCCTGTTACGTTTCTCCTCTTTTTTTTACTCCATCAATGACTGTGAACATTTTAGTTAGAATCATTCAAACATCAGCATGAAGTCCAAACTCTTTATCAGAGTTGCCATGGCTCCTCATCATATGCTATCTGATAACTGCTCTAACTCAAATATTGTATACTTCAAATGCTTTGCTCTAGTCATGTGGAAAAATGCAACCTCCCAATCCATGAATTCTCTCTCCGACTTCTAGATTTTTTTTTTATTGTGGTAAAATATATGTACCATAAAACTTACCATTCTAATAATTTTTAAGGGTGCAGTTCAGTGGCCTTAAGTACATTCACATTGTTGTGCAACCGTCACCACTATCCATCTTCAGAAGTTTCTGATCTTCTCAAACTGAAACTCTAGTCCCAGTAGACAATAACTCTCCATTTCCCTCTCCTCCAGCCCCTGACAACCACTATTCCACTTTCTGTCTTTATGAATTCAACTACTCTAGGTACCTCATGTAAATGGAATTATATAATATTTGTCCTTTTGTGCCTGGCTTGTTTCACTTAACATAATGTCTTCAAGGTTCATCTATGTTGTAGCATGTGTCAAAATTTTCTTCCTTTTTAAGGCTCAGTAATCGTCCACTGTATGTACATACCATATTTTGTTTATCCACTCATCCATCAAGGGACATTTGGATTGTTTTAACATATCTTACTAATTGCAAACAGGTTAATCTTCCTACACCTTACTTCAGTCATGTTACTTGACTGCTCAGAAGTCTTCAATGAGTTCCTTCTTCCAGACAGGATCAGCTGCAGCTTTCACAGCCTATACCCACTGCCTCCCCCTGTCTGGGTCCTGACCTATATATAGAATATTATCATCTGTTACTAATCTTCAACACTTATTTATGAAGCAAATATTTTTTGAGTGTCTGGTATATGTTGGGCCCTGATATAAGTGCTGCTGATGCAGCAGTACACAAAATAGACTCGGTGCCTCCCCTCACGGAGCTGACTTCAGAAAATGATGGAGACACATCTTTTAAAATAAAGTATATCAATGTACATTCTATTAGCCAATCTTTTAGTGTAGGGTCAAGGCATTTTTTTGAAAATGGGCCTGCTGATTATTCATATCATCTCTTACATAAACCATACTCAAAGTGAATCACCTATGATTTCCAGTTTCAGTTTCTTTAAATAGGAGCAAGATCTTAAAGATACTTGTGATATAATGAGTGCAGAATCCTTGTGTATTTTTATTCTTCTTTCATGTCATTAACAGTTATATCACTCATAGCCAATTTAAGAGCAGATTTTCTTAGCAACTCATCTTTATTGATTCTTTAAAGTAATTTGATTTGCTTTTTCAAATATAACTCTCTTTTCATATTTTATCAGATAACATAATATTTAATTGAATTATATAATTATAATAAGTACAAGTGGCACAACGTTACTACCAATTGACCCTTGGAAAGCCTACCATGCAATTGATGGGAGAAGAAACCTGCAGGCTTATGACAGAGGATCCTGCTGGCCATGAGCACTAAGGATGCCGTGGTGTCAGCCAGTATGTTTTCCTGAGGCTGTAGGGGACTCTATGTCCTTTGTATGTATAGGACTTTAGTGCAGGTTAAATATATAGTCTTTAGGGCAGGTGGCTAGAAGGACTTTTACTGTATTTGTTCATTCTTACAGACAATGGTGTATACATGCTTACTATCTTATAATAAAGCAAGAGTTGAGGAGGGATCTATCAGAAATTGGTAGAATTTGTACAGTAGAACTGCACAGAATTTGTAGATTTCCTTCAGGTTCAAATGCACAAATCCTTTCTATTCAAATAACAGGAACAGGAAACTTTTACATTTGATGTAGATTTACACAGAGATCCAGCGCCTGTGGTAATGAGGGTAGAGGGTGACGAAGAGGCAGGGTCTTCGACTGTCACAATTGGCCACTTTATCTCTGGGCGGATGAATTTCTTCACACGGACCATCTCTGCCAGGAACTCCACTCCTCCACCAAGAGTTGCAGCCCCCTGTGAGGGAGGCTCACTTCACGTGTCTGCCCATCCTCTGGCTGCCATTGACCTCCTCTAAGCGTGTGCCAGTGGCGTTCTGTCAGGGTCTCCTCTGCTTACTTCTGTACGTGTGTATGAGAAAGAATTGTGTGTGGAGGTGGGAGCTGGGATGCAGGCCTTGTGCCTCAGACGTGTGTCCACCAGAAATTCCTCAACAGTTCTGACAGCGGACGCTCCCTCCCTACTTTCCAGTACTGATGCAGGCTTCTCCTGTTTTTATATTCCATTTGTCATTTCCATGGAAATCCGTATTTAAGGGGTTGGAAACCTCTCATCTTTTATCCCAAAGCTCTCTTCCTCTTTACCTCAAACTCTGCCTTTTAGACTCTTGGACCGGGCTGTACAGTGTATTTTTCCTCGGCTATTATCAGATGATAAATAAACTATAGGTTAGAGTTAGGTAACCAGCAGCTCTTTATTTCTCAGTGTTAGTGCCGTTAAGTTATTCTTCCTATTCAGACTCAAGGCAATGGAATAACAATACTGATAAGTTATTTTAGGCTGTGCTTGATGGTTTTACTGTGGTTTATTGCTTCATTTAATGAAATAAATAACCGGACTAATTGAGAGGGATGTTTTTGGAACAGAACATTAACTGAGGTAAGAAAGGAGTCGGATTCTGCTTTCTACTTTCCCTTTCTGGCAGTCCTCGTCTGGGTACTTTTATTTATTTATTTTATTATTATAATTTTTTATTTTTGGCTGTGTTGGATCTTTGTTGCTGCACGCGGGCTTTCTCTAGTTGCGGCGAGCAGGGGCTACTCCTCGTTGCAGTGCACAGGCCTCTCACTGCAGTGGCTTCTCTTGTTGCAGAGCACGGGCTCTAGGCACATGGGCTTCGGCAGTCGCAGCACGCGGGCTCAGCAGTTGTGGCTCATGGGCTCTAGAGCGCAGGCTCAGTAGTTGTGGCGCATGGGCTTAGTTGCTCCGTGGCATGTGGGATCTTCCCGGACCAGGGCTCGAACCCGTGTCCCCTGCATTGGCAGGCCGATTCTTAACCACTGAGCCACCAGGGAAGCCCTGGGTACTTTTAAATCATCTTGTCTCAGCTTTGTCTCACACAAGGACAGGTACATCAGGACATTAGCTTATCAATGCTCACTGTTATTTTATTTTACTTTTAATAAATATAGTTTTTGAAAGAACAGAAAGATCAATAAACAATGTCAAGGAGAGCAAAGACCTTGGTCTCACTCTTGAGGATAGCTTTCAGAAAACAGTGGCTGGGATTTCCTTGTCTTTGATCTTGTTTTCTAACTGCCCAAATCTGCATTGTCACAGATGGGCATGCTTTTGCAGATCAAGGAAAAGATGAATCCTGTGGCTTAGGAACAACGGTTTCTTCAATTCCTCAACTGCAGGCAGGATACAGTCTTTCTGAGAAATGGCAACTGGACTGCAGGCATCTTTCTTCCCTCAGAAGAAGAAATGGATCCTCAGTCAGCCTTACCGTATACAACCCTTGCTTTATGTTAACCTGTGTTGAAATCTTATAGATTCTGTCCTCGATTTCTGAACTCGAAAATCTCTTGTAATACTATACATTACCCTTACTGGCTTCCCTTTTTGAGCTCTAGTGACTAATCCAAGTGTTCTCAAATTTCTGATATAAACATGTTCCTCCAGGGATCTGCAGTGAAAATGAAGCGTTGTTTTACCACTGAACACTGCGTGAACCCAGCCCCTGCTTTGATTTTGAAACTGACCATATTTGAGGCAATTCTCCTGCTTACAGCTATGGCTGAATTCTCCTCTTCTTTTCATTGCCTCCGGGGCTGAGAGCCTCTGATTGCATGAAGGTGGGGTGAGAACTGTGACCTGCCATAAGAAAAGGAAAAGTCGGTGCTTAGTCACCCAGTGAACCAGGGACCCTCAAGAAAAAGGGCCCTGGAAACAATCCCCCCTTAAGACAATCAAACATAAGAAATGCACAGCAGAGTGCTGTGCACATAATAGATGCTCAATCAGTATTTGTTGAATAATAGATGGATGCAGCAGAGGGCAGCAGTCATGCTACTCCCAGCTCGGCCTCTCTGGTGGCAGCCTCCATCTCTGTTTATCCTCTCAGACCTTAATTCTTCATCCCTTGCCCTCTCATCGCTGCAGTCCCATTGTTGCTCTGGCTTATCTTGTCTAACCCAGGGGAAAAGACAAGGACTAGTTTGGGAATCGCATTCTTAGGCAGGACTGGACTGATGGCAATTAGAGGACATAAAATGAGGATGCTTCAGAATCAGATCCCTGTGCAGCTTCTTTCAAATGCAGACATAGACACCTGCCTTTACCTTGGGCTTTCCTGTCCTGATGCTTCGGTAGGTGGGGTGGTCATTGGTGGCCAAAGGGCTTTCGTGGAAGAGTGACTACTCAGTGTCCAAGTTGGGCTTCTAATGCTTTGTAAGCCAAGGGGTTTAAAATCATCTGTGTTCACAGCTCATCTTATTCCAGCAAGCTTTGGATGAATTGCATGCTGTTGACTCTGGAACTGGGACATGTTCTCCTCTAGCTTCTCACCTTTTTAGAATGTGGTTTGTGTCTGTCGTGTTGTGTCACTTCTGGCTTTCATAGGGCCACAACTATCTGTTAAGCAGTGGAAAACCGAGTGTGGCTTTTCTTAAACTCTTCTGGGGCAGTGTCTACTCTGGAGGAGGTTTCTCTTTTCTCCACCTTTAGGATATTTCTGAGAATTCAAGGAAATTTTGGTATCTTTTGGACTTTCAACAAAGTGTATTTGCTGGTAAGACTAAATAGTCATGCAGATTTACTGTGAGTGACACTGGGTCTTCAGTTGTAGGGTCAAGTTCAACACTTTGATTAGGGTCAAGTTCACTTCGATGTGTCTTCTTTCCCACTGTGTTTTTTCTTCTGACTAGATTGGAATCTTATCAACTGTATGTTTAGCTTAAACAAATACAATTATGCTTAGATAATTTCGCTCCCTACTCCAACCAGTGAGTGCTTGCTTTGGGGCACACAGGAGATGACAGAAAAGAGCCTGCCGTTCCCTAGGTTGTCTTAGTTCCCATGTGCTGCTCATGGTGTGAACTTTTCCTTGTGTTGAGAGTGATTTTAATGTTGATTGGTACAACATATTGTTGTTACCACATAGTCTCTAAACAGAAGCTAGGTCTCTGGTTTTAACCAAAACCATGGTCATCTGTTCTACCTTTGGAGGAAAATATGGATGTGTTGGCCTGAACTGAGGGACTGTGTGTCTCCAACATGGTGCCCTCCTTAGGGATTTTCAAGGGTCTTTTTTTTTTTTTTTTAACATGTTTATTGGAGTATAATTGCTTTGCAGTGGTGTGTTAGTTTCTGCTTTATAATAAAGTGAATCAGCTATACATATACATATATCCCCGTATCTCTTCCCTCTTGCATCTCCCTCCCTCCCACCCTCCTTTTTCCACCCCTCTAGGTGGTCACAAAGCACTGAGCTGATCTCCCTGTGCTATGTGGCTGCTTCCCCCTAGCTATCTATTTTATATTTGGTAGTGTATATATGTCCATGCCACTCTCTTACTTCGCCCCAGCTTACCCTTCCCCCTCCCTGTGTCCTCAAGTCCATTCTCTACGTCTGTGTCTTTATTCCTGTCCTGCCCCTAGGTTCATCAGAACCTTTTTTTTTTTTTTTTTTTAGACTCCATATGTATGTGTTAGCATACGGTATTTGTTTTTCTCCTTCTGACTTACTTCACTCTGTATGACAGACTCTAGGTCCATCCACCTCACTACAAATAACTCAGTTTCGTTTCTTTTTATGGCTGAGTAATATTCCATTGTATATATGTGCCACATCTTCTTTATCCATTCATCTGTCGATGGACACTTAGGTTGCTTCCATGTCCTGGCTATTGTCAATAGAGCTGCAGTGAACATTGTGGTACATGATTCTTTTTGAATTATGGTTTTCTCAGGGTATATGCCCAGTAGTGAGATTGCTGGGTCGTATGGTAGTTCTATTTTTAGTTTTTTAAGGAACTTCCATACTGTTCTCCATAGTGGCTGTATCAGTTACATTCCCACCAACAGTGCAAGAGGGTTCTCAAGGGTCATTTTGATCATATGTAATTTTAGCCCTAAGCACTGGTTTTAGAATCTGTCCCCTAAGATATTACACTACAGTAGTGTCTGATTTCTCTTTATGGTGCCTTTTGTGGCATAATTCAGACTGGTGACATTTTGTGTTCCTTTTTTATTATAAAACATTTTCTAGTCTTCCAAGGTGATGAGAGTATAGTTGGAGCTGTTATTTGTTGCCTTCTCTACATGTGCTACATAGGGTCTATATAACCTTACTGTTGATCTGGGATATTATGGAGGAAACTTAGAGCCATGCCTGGAGTCAAAATATTGGACACATCCCAAGTTGCTTTTTTAGAGTTAATTGATGGATGCTTATGCCACAGGATACTAACAGTCATAAAAATAAGCTAAGATTTCACCAAAGCTCAGTCTTTCCACATTCTGCTTATTGTGGATCGTAAGTTGTTATAATAAAAGGAAAGGTCTGCACTGAAAGGGGCTTGGGAAATATGTTGAAATCTGAAGATGGACTTTGTCTAAATGAAACTCACATAAAGCCAGGATTCCTTGTATAGGTCTAATCTCTTGTAAGTGCAACTTTCAACAACAGTCTAATTCGAGAAACCTTGAAGAATAATGTAAATATTTACCCTAAAGTTTACTTTAAAAATATTGCAGTATAGGGATTTCACATAGTGAAACCGTACAGAACGCTTCCTAAAAATTTCCTTCGCACCTCTTTCCTTCTTGCCAGTTTCCTACTCAGGACAACTGCAAAAATCTCTCTCTTGTTCTGCGAAGAGTGTACTTCTGGGTGGCTCTCCCATCCTGTGCTCTCCCACACCACACACTGGTCTCCTCCAGAATGTGTACTCTCTAGCTCAGGCGGGTTTTCTTGTGAGCATAAGCTACCCTTGCTCCAGAATTCTGGTGAATGGAAATTTCAAATCAGTATGAAAGTTTTGCTCTTATTTACACTTTGATCTTGTCTTGAGACATATTGCTTGTTCTTACATTGATATAATGTGTTCAGTCAAGTCCTCTAAGACCCTGCAAACCAGATCAATCTGCCTTCACTCTTTCATTAAATCAGTGGGGCCACTAAGAGGGGAGGTGTACAGTTATAGTTACAGTATATACCAGACGGTGGGCCCAAAGCATCACTCCTCCCTTCCCCTCTTGGTCTCTCCTTAGAAATTATGTTGTTTAAAACAGCCTGCTTCCAGAAGGCTGTATGAAGGTGGTAGATTTAGATGTAAATGGCCCTGACTGAATGTGGCAGCTCTGAATATGGCGGTGTCAGCGGGGACTTATTTCCTTTTAAGTCTGTGTGTGACTTTTACCCCAGATCATTCTTTGAGTTACTGCCAGAGCAGGACATATGGCTGTGGGTCAAGGGGAGAGGCAAACAACTAAGGCTACTTGATATATCTTTATCTTTTACACAAGTTTGCTATAAAATTTATAGAAGCATCTGTATTAGGGTTCTCCAAAGAAACATGATGTGTGTGCGTGTGTGTGTGTGTGTGTGTGTGTGTGTGTAGAATATATATATATATATATATATATATATATATATATATATATATATATATATATATATATTTGGCTTATGTGATTGTGGAGGCTTACAGGTCCCAAGATCTGCAAGATGAGCTTGCAATCTGGGGACCCAGGAGAGCCAGTGATGTAGTTTTAGTCTGAAGGCTGGCAGGCTTGAGATGATGTTTCATTTCATGTCTGGAAAGAGGAAAAAACTGATATCTCAGCTTGAAGGCAGTCAGGCAGAAGGAATTCTCTCTTACTCATCCCTTTTGTTCTATTCTATCCTTCAACTTGTTGGATGGGGCAACCCACAGTAGTGAGTGCAATCTGCTTTACTCAATCTATCCGTTCAAATGTTAATCTCATCCAGAAACACCCGCACAGACATACTCAGAATAATGTTTGGTCAAATATCTGGGCACTCTGTGGCCCGCCCAGTCAAGTTGACACATAATTTTTTCCATCACAGTATCCACAAGATTGTAGGAGTATATAATTTACAATTCAATTTCCATTCATATGTATGGGTATTACTTGAAGGATATGATCATACTTTTAGACTTCAGTAAAAGGAAAGGCATGGGAAAGTTGTAATAAAGTTATTTATTTCACATGTTTTTCTTGAAGAGTTATATTGATCCAAAGATCTTTCCTCCACTTCATTTAACAATTTAGAGTATATACTTTATATTGCTGTCCTGACATCAGGAAATGATAAGGGAGTTCTTTCTCTGTTCTATGAAAAGATGACACTCTTTTTCTCTATAGAAGGTGCTTATATCCACTCCATAAAGTCTCTAAATGGTTTACCCACCTCAAAAGTAACAGTCAGACCAGAGTTTCAGCGTGAATCATAGCTTAAAAGAAATCCTGTGGGGTTTTTTTCCATTCTCTTCATCTAACTTGGGTTGTCTCAGAGAAGCCTGCTTGAGCTGACTCACCTCAATATGATGCCTTCTGGGTTTTGTATTGTCAGCTTTCTTCATCTGAGAATTTGACTGAGAGACAAGTCTGTCAAAAGATTACAGCTTGATCCACTTGGTGGAGTTATTTGGGCCACAGTGCAGGGAAATACCTGTTGGGTGGGATGGGCTTTCTGGGTGAGGGGCTCTTTCTTTCAGAGGTGGCTTATGCCAGAGGGGTGAAAATATAGCTCCTAACTTTCTTAACCCAATTAACTGGGAGGCAAAATATGCTGTAGTGGTGTTATTTCTGTGGTAAACCTTCTCAGAGGTCTTTGGACCAGTAACTGGCCCAAAAGAAAGACTAAAGAGAAAGATTGGCTTTACTTGAAGTCTATGGTCTTTCTTATTGCTGTCCTTTGTACCTTCAAACCAGACTCCCTCCTTGGTCACCCGATCCCTCTCCCACCCATGTCGTTTCCTTGGTGTGGTTTGCTGCTGGTACAGGTGTGCCCTCATTGTTCCAGACCTTCTCCTGGACTGTTCTTTATGCCCATCCAACTGATATCTCAAACTTGACCTTTGTCTTTTCTTTCCAGCTTTGTGCTTGCCCCTTTGGGTTGATGAAATTTTCAGTTTCTTCCACTCTTGACTCGTTTCTAACTCTTCTTATTTCTAGGTCCTTGAAATAAGTACTTTTTCCAACCCCACTCTGGACTCTGGGGCCTCGTCCTGTGCTTCCTTACCCAGGCCATGGTGGGAGGGGTCAAGGAGGAGAAATCCAACAAATACCCTATGAGGTCCAGTTTTCAAAAATCCTGCACTTAACCATAGCAACTTTAGAAGTAGCAAGCTCATTTTATGGTGATTTGGATTAAATTTATTTATCAAATAAACAAAAATAAATATATATATATAATTATTTCATTCCAAGATTATTTTCTTTCCAGGCTGTGCTTGCTCAGATCAGAATTTTACTCCTCTAGGACGTTAAGAGTAAATCACCAAGGGAAATGTAAAATCTGCCACAAATAAACAGCCTCTAACATGGATGGGATAGAGGGCTAAGCCAAAGGGAGAAAAATAGGAAATTTGAGAAATATCAATTTTGGAATGGATAATTTTTAGATAATATATCTATCTAGTAAGCTCCCAGCATTTTAAAGGGCAACAGGAGTTTGATGACAAAAGAATTAGGTGATTAAAACATACAGGAAGCCAATCCTAGTAATTAGCCGTATTTAGGTATCACAGTGTCACTTTGCTCAGGGACTCAAGCAAAAAGTCTGTTTTCAAAACTTTTCTAAATGATAAAACATTGTTATAATTGAGTAAAATTTTTCTACTGCAAGAACACTCTTTGTCAGAAGGAATTAAGAATTAATTATCCTCATATAATTGGACTCGGTTTTTCTCATTATCAGTAAAAATTGGTGGCAGCTTGCACTGTTTTTACCCTGGGGCTTACTGGTCATAAAGCACTCTAGAAACAAATTAATTTGTAGAGCTTATTCTGACAAGAAGTAAATACAAAGGTAAAGTATAGTTTGTATAGTACTATTATCATGGCAGTCTTGGGCATAATTTACATATAAAGAAAATAAAAGAGCAAACATAACTTTCAAGCTGATTGCCTGTAAAGAACTTAATTGAAAACAGTTTTCGCCTTTTAAAAAGTGATTTATTTTAAATGTGCTTTTAAAAACAAAGGTCTTATTGATAACCATTTTAAGGATATTATCTCAATGTGGGATTTAAGTAAAAGGTCAAATCTTGTAGAAGTATTTTTGGTATGACTCAGTTCTGATCACAGACAGAATTTATCAAGAAAATGAAATTAGTTAACATTTTCAGGTCTGAGTAGTTGTTTAAAGAGGCAGCAACTTTCTTTTTTCTTCCCACAGATAAAGACTTAAAGGAGAGAACTTTGATTAAGAAACATGGAAAATGAAAAATTCAAAAAACTGCTGTGTACATGTTCTTTAAACAAGTTAACGCTATATAAGAGGGGGAAAGCACTGGCTATGCTACACTAGAAGAAGGAACTTAATTCACACGTGTAATTTTTACAGTGTGGACAGATGAATCTCAGATCTTTTGCGCTTGAAATTATTTATTCAACTTGTTCAACTAAAGGGCCTACGTTTTATATCAGAAAAGCTACTGTGGAACTTTTAATTTAAGTCCTGTCTAGGAGTTAGTCTTTCACCCACCTTAGACCCTGTCCTGAGCATCTGTGACTTGCCTTTTTCCTGGATCTAGTGTGATTCCTACAATTGGCCAATGAGAGTCATGCACTCAGTCACAGTAGGGCAGACTCCATTTGCTAATGGGCTGTGTGACTCAGTGCCCACAGACGTTTAGTCATTTAGCTCCTTTCCCACAGAATAAGCCCCAACCATTCAAGTAATTAACCTTAGCTAGTCTAGAGGTTCATCAGAGGCAGGGAAAGAAGGACCTTTTCACCTTCCTTCTCAGTCCTGCTGCTCTCCCTAGCTTTGTGAGTGACATCTGAAGTGGGACTCAGGTCCCTAGAAAGCACTGCTTGGTAAAAGCTCTGAGCATCCTAAAGTATTAAGCAACAAGAATCTATTATTCCCTAATTTTCCCTGATGGGGAAACCTCTTTAACATTGAACTTCATTTTCTTTACCCCCATTTCCTGCTCTTGAAGTGGCGAAAAGGAAAGCTCCCTCTAGGAGTCTGAGGGGACCACTGCTCAGGCGGCTAAGCCCTCCAAGCCTCCCTTCTGTTTGCACCCCTAATAACCTCTGATTAGATATGAGAGATACTGCCAGGCTCTTCCTGCGTTTCCATCTTAAGCTCTGGCAAACAAATGCCAAATCTTGGCTCTTTTCCATTTAAAATAATCCTTCCTCTTTGCTGTGTGAATTGGGGTTAGAAATACTGACTTACGTTGTGCCAGACTTGCTTCCAGCTTGCCTGTTCTCCATCACCCCCTTCTTCCTTGCTAACAGAACCCGATTTTGTTCATTATTGGCAGCAACATGCCCTACCCCGGGCAGTGGATCTTGACTGGTCTAAGCCAATTGGGGTATCTTTCCCAGTCTCCCTTGCAGGTAGAGATGGCTGAGTAACCTAGTTCTGACCAGTAAGACTTAAGCAGCCTCAGTCCACTGGGAGGAAGTGAGTGGGGAGGGGCAAGAGAAGGCAGATTCCTGGGGAAAGTTTTTGTGCTCCTGACAGAAGGGTACAGAAACTGCTGGGCTTTTTGCCCCTTTATCTTGGCTTGTCTGCAAATGTATTGCTTGGAGCTGGTGCAGCCATTTTGTGACCATGAAGTATAAGCTTGACTCTGTTATGTGAGAACAATAAACCTACACCCACATAAGCTACTGTCATGCCTTCCACTACTGGGTACAGAATTTTTAATTGACACACACCAAAATGGAGATGTGCAAGGAAAATATAGTTTCTTTAATTTTTTTGTAACTGATTTCATCTTCTTCTCCAGCCTTCACATTGGAAATGATGGTGGTGGAGGTGGTAGTAGATACTGACATTTATTAATTAATGATAATTTAATTTATTTGGCTAAATGACCCAGTTGTTTGATTTTTCTTCCACTAACCCTATACCTCTCCAAGATGATATCTGGAGAAAATGGGCAGGGTTTCTTAAGCAGTGGCATGCCCTAGCTGGCTTGCACTGGCTTACCAGAACTGATTGTTAATTCTTGGGGCATTTTGCAAGTCAGTTTCTAAATACAGTCTTTATTAATAGCTAAGTTATACAAACTTACAATTAAAGAAATAATACTGACAAGAAAGGTAATACTCAAAACTCATCACTTCCTAATCACTTGACTATATTTTACTGTTATCTATGTTACTGAAGTTATGTCTCTTGTATCTGTAAGTGGAAATACTGTAAAATTGTATGCTTCTATGAACCTCGTCTCTTCCCAACTCTAAGTTCAACGGTGCAAAGGTGAAATCTTCCTTGGTGGCAGTATTTACACCAAGAAAATCCCTAAATGCTACAAACCAGGGCTTTTCCTCTCTGGAGAGTCTGTTGTTAAACACTTATTGGAGCACCACTCGTGTTAAGTGACCTCAAGGTCTATGCAGAGACTTAGGCCTTTGTGCTGCCTTCTGTTTTCCACACCAGTGTCACTTCTCTGCAGGTCGCTGACCATCTGCTGGTATCTGCTTCTGATGAACCTGGGCCTCTCTCTCATTCTGGTTGGGCCCTGGTGGTTGGTCTTCCCTAGATTACCTGACCCACCTCATCTCTTGTTGACACCATACACACTCCTGTGGTCTGTTGGGATTCTCACTTATTTCCAGACTGGGTGGTTTGTTCTGTGGTCCTTGGCTACAGGATCTTTTCACTTTTGCCCTGGCAACCTCCTTGGAAATCTCCAGGAAGCCCTCCATGGTGCACATGGGAATTTCTGGATCCCTTCCATGCCACAAGGGAGCTGAGGAAGACCTTGGGTGCTACCTCAGACCTTCCTCTAATCATACCATTTTCCCTCCCGGGAGATACCTCCGTCCTGGTGAGGAAGTTATTCTGGGATGAGGTTTCTTCTTGGAGTCCCAACAGGAAACGGGGGCAGAAACCCCTCTACTTTTGACTTTCCCCTCAACTTTCACCTAACAACCTCTTACTTTGAGAGTTAGGCCCAAGGCAAAGAAACCATGCCTTACCTGTCTCTCTGCTTATGTCTCTTATTTTGAAGTCACCATTCACTGGAACGTTTAATTTCCCCTTCTGGTTGGTAGGAAATATTTCTAAGTTATGTCCTTTCTGCGGAAGGAGTTGCTTTCCCCCTTTCTCTGAGGGCATAATGGTGGAAAGGCTGCAGAAAACCTGATTTATAGGAGAGAATGAATTAAAAATACAACTTAACGTATATAAAAAAATGATCCCCATCGTGCTTATCCATATGAGTCGTCTTGCCCAAACTTTCACTCCTCAGAACTCCATTAACTACTCCAAGGTGCCCCAAATCTGAGAGTAAGGAGGACTAACTGACAGACATTTGTCACTGAAGAAGCACCAAAAAAGAATGAGTAGTTGCATTATCCTTTATGTATCAGTACTTAAAAAGAGATCTTTTGTAGTTAATAAAATCTTCGAATCTTTTTGGGTACTAGAAAAAAAAGTGGGTGTAAAAAGAATAAAATGGGCTTTAAGATGTTAAAATATACTGTTGCAGGGGCAAATTAGGAACAAGGCAAAGACTATTGCCAATGCTTTGCTACTCCCACTTGCAACAATTCTTTCAATGCCCCTGGCATCTCTATGACTTCAATTGAGTCCCAGCCATCTGTCAAGCAATGTCTCCCTTTATTGTTTTTTTTTTTTAATTTAGTTATTTTATTTAATTTATTTTTGGCTATGTTTGGTCTTCGTTTCTGTGCAAGGGCTTTCTCTAGTTGCGGCAAGTGAGGGCCACTCTTCATCGCGGTGCGCAGGCCTCTCACTATCGCGGCCTCTCGTTGCGGAGCACAGGCTCCAGACGCGCAGGCTCAGTAGTTGTGGCTCACGGGCTTTGTTGCTCCGCAGCATGTGGGATCTTCCCAGACCAGGGCTCGAACCCATGTCCCCTGCATCGGCAGGCAGATTCTCAACCACTGCGCCACCAGGGAAGCCCCTATTGTTTTTTTAAAAAAATTTATTTATTTAATTTATTTTTGGCTGTGTTGGGTCTTCGTTGCTGCATGCAGGCTTTCTCTAGTTGCGATGAGCGGGGGCCACTCTTTGTTGCGGTGCGCGGGCTTCTCATCGCGGTGGCTTCTCTTGTTGCGGAGCATGGGCTCTACGTGTGTGGGCTTCAGTAGTTGCAGCACGTGGGCTCAGTAGTTGTGGCTCACGGGCTCTAGAGCACAGGCTCAGTAGTTGTGGTGCACGGGCTTAGTTTCTCCGCGGCATGTGGGATCTTCCCGGATCAGGGTTTGAACCCCTGTCCCCTGCATTGGCAGGCAGATTCCTAACCACTGAGCCACCAGGGAAGCCCCCTTTATTGTTAATAGTGTAAGGTGTCACCACCTCCTTAATTGCATTTAAAAGCTTAAATATGCTCTTATTCTTTCTAGTCATAAATAACAATTCATGTTCATTTTAGAAAATACAGATAAACATAATAAAAGTCATTGTCTAGAGACAACCACCGTTAATACCTTGGCGTACATCCTTCATTAATCCTTCTACAAATTACCTTAAATGGCTGCACAGGATAAGTCACGTTCATTTTTATCAGTTATAAATAACAACTTATTTGTGGCCTAACAATAACTTCAAAACCATTAACTGACATTCAGAACCTATTGAAAAGTCATGGGGAAGATATCTTTGTCGGGGAGATCTTCCTGGTGTACCTTAAATCACTCCATGCCTTTGTCATTTTGCTCCTCAAACTCCGAAGTCTTTTCCCCCTCTTTTACATCGATCAAAATCCTCCCTGTCTTTCAGGGTCCCTTGGAGTTCTACCTGTTTAACCTCCTTCAACTATCTTGCTCACAGTATTCTTCCCTTTCCACGAATCCCTTATTACATGTGTTGTTCATTTAGTACTCATTTGTACATTTTCTCAAATTATTGCCAAACTGTTTAATGTCTTGTAGAAGTGTTTAGGGCCAGAAAGCACTTTCGTGATCACCCAGTTTATTTAAAAGAGATCTTGTTATTACAGAGATCTTGTTATTACAAAGATTCTATAGCTGGGATTAAATCCCTGTTCCCCTGACTCGCAGTCTGGCTTTTCATGATCTCAGATTGCACCTCTTCATTGACTAAGCTAGCTAATAAGCCTTCAATGCTAGGAGCTACTATTAGCACATTCTCCATTTTAGGGATGAGGAAGTTGATGTGCAGCTAAGTCGAGTAATTCAACTCAAGGTCAAAGAGTTTGTAATAGGGTGGAAACCGACTGCACCCAGACCACTGACTGCAGGATTCCTGCTATTAATCCCACTTGGTATCACCTCCTGGCTGTGCTGTCACTTCAGCAAGGAGAGTTGGATGAGAACTGAAGAGTGGGTTTGACAAATAGGAAACTTTTTACTTTTGCCTGGGAAACTTCAATATAGGAGTAGGACTGGGAGCTCAATTACAAGAAACTGAGGAATGAATGGGAGGTGAGGCGGCTGAGGGCCTGAGGACCACACATAGGCTTGGTGGTGAATGCAAGGGCATACAGGGCGGTGGTTTGAGGAGTAGGTGGAGTTGAGGGAAGGCTGGCGTTACTGATTGATTGGCTGGATGGAAAAAACTCAATAACTGATGAAACATCCTAGAAGAGGAAAACAAGGATGGGATCAAAATGCAGGAGTGACTGGCCCTGGAAAGGAGTAGGATACTTTCCTTTTTGGATAAGAAAGACGTGGGGAAGATGAGTGGAAATAAAACCTGAAAGGTGGAAGGCATGGAAGTTGTGGATAACTGTTTTGTTTGGAAGTTAGGGGCTGGGGTTGGGGTAGGGGACTCAAAGAACACGGAGCAGCTTTGGAAGTGCTGCTATAGGGAAAAACAAGAGAGGAATATTTAGGGCAGAGGCGAGGTTGGAGCTCTTAAATTTGTAATTTAGGTAATCAGCAGTGTTTTGAGATTCTCTCCTGTAGTACCAGAACACTCAGAACTGGGGAAATCAGAGAGCTGCTGGGGATTGTTGGGGAGAGGGGACAGGTCAGGACAATGGGGCAAGAGAACGGAAATGTTGATGAAGATGTTGATGTGACTGACCAAGTATTATTGTCTGTATTGTTGATGACCAAGTGTTCAGAACTTGTTATGAATATGTCTCATGTACTTTTACATTTTTGATATGCCTAAGGACAAAGAAGACACAGGCATAAATATGCTTTCACATTAAACAACAAAAGTCCACTGAATTCATTTCTCAAATCCCCCTGCAAACTTTGGTGCTGGAGAAGAGGGAAGGGAGGTCTCTATCGAAGAGTACATTTTATCACCCATAGTGGTGAGTATGTGTTGATGGATGGTAAGGGGAGTGAGGACGTCTTCCAGCCCCCTGTGGGACCCCTAGAGTGCTAAGTCACTGTCTTCAGGATGGAGAGAGACAGCCTGTCTTTTAGTGGATGCCAGGAGTGACATAATGGAGAGAGTGCTCCTGTTAGACCAAGAGCCCCAGGAAGAAGCACAGGGCCTCGTTTTTACGGGGCTAACTGGGAGTAGCCATGGTTCTTATCAGTTGCCACCTGCCATCAGCTGTTTTCTCTCTACTTGGTCCCAACCAGTCTAACACACTTATCATAAGTTCAAACCAGCACTTACATCACCATCATAACATTGCTTACAATTGTAGGCCTAGAGGATTTTACAAATTTAATCAGTAGTCTGGTGATCAAAGGGAGAGGGTTCATAACGTGGGCATTGGGCCAAAGAAACAGTCTCACAGGGGTTTTCCTGGCATTTTCTCTGGCCACAGGTATGGAAGGAAGAAGTGTCAGGAAGGGTTGATTAACTGGGAGAAAAGGCAGGGATTGAGGAGTTGGATGTTTGGTGAGGCAGAGGTTTAGTGGGAGAGGTAGCAAGGGAAGAGTACATGGATAGAGGGCAGGATCTTCAGGTTTATGTTTTAGATGCATTCTGACGCAGGGCTGGAAAGAGAGGAGAGCATGAACTTGGGAGTCTGACCAACATGGTTTAGAATCCCAGGCCCTGTTATCTCTAAACAGGGATGCTATAGCCAAGCTTTTGGTTTGTTGTGAGGTTGTAGAAAACGATGTGAAGTTACTGGTATAGTGCCTGGCATTGGCCAAGTACTTGGGAAGTTGGATTGGCCAAGTCATCAAGGAGAACACTGAAGTTACCCGGATGCTGGCAGGAGTCCAGGGGCAAGAAAGACCTTGGAGCCAGATGCCAAGGCCTTCAGACGCACTGGGGGAGTGGATGGAAAAGGGTGGTATTACATGATAGATGCACATGCTTCAAAGGAAGAGGCTCTCGAGGAAAGGCAGACAGCAATGGTTTGGAAAAGACAATGAAGAGTGAGGGGACAGCCTTTTTTTTTTTTTAAATTTATTTATTTATTTTTGGCTGTGTTGGGTCTTCATTTCTGTGCGAGGGCTTTCTCTAGTTGCGGCGAGTGGGGGCCACTCTTCATCGCGGTGCGCGGGCCTCTCACTATCGTGGCCTCTCTCGTTGCGGAGCACAGGCTCCAGACGCGCAGGCTCAGTAGTTGTGGCTCACGGGCCCAGTTGCTCCGCGGCATGTGGGATCTTCCCAGACCAGGGCTCGAACCCGTGTCCCCTGCATTGGCAGGCAGATTCTCAACCACTGCGCCACCAGGGAAGCCCGGGGACAGCCTTTTTATGGGGTGGGCCTGGAGGAGTATGTCACCTCCGCATCATTCGAGGCTCTTCTACTGTTAAACCCCAAGGCCAATTCAGAGGCTCATCCTGCCTCTTATTTTTTTTCTTCTTCTTCTCTGCTGCAGGCTCCTGGGATAGAATCTACTTTTCTTTCCTTTTAGCAATTGCTAGCACTCCTTCTTTCCCTTAGGTTTCTGATCTCCAAATTAGCTGTGAAGTGGGACACATCCACCTGGTTACCCTTCTTTTTTCTTTATTGACCCTGAAGATTAGCAAATACCATTAATTTTTAAAAATTGTGGTACAACACACGTAACATAAAATTTACCATCTTCACCATGTTTATGTGTACAGTCCCGTAGCATGAAGTACATTCACACTGTTGTGCTACCATCACCACCATCCACCTCCAGAGCTCTTTTCATCTTGCAAAACTGAAACTCTATACCCATTAAACAATTTCTTATTGCCCCTTCTCCCAGCCCTTGGCAAACAGCATTCCACTATCTGGCTCTATGAATCAGCAAATACCCTTTTTGTTTTAAGGACTTCAGAGCTCTTTGCTACAAAGGAGCAAACAGAGGGGAGAGAGAACAACCATAGGAGTCAGCCGTGTAACTCCTGTGCGGCAGGAGCTGCACCCTTCTTCTCTCTCCAGGGTGTCCGTTGTCAATGTGCTGTAGCTAGGGAACGTCAGGACGTGCAGTCTTGCTCCTGGGCGTGGGGTGTCTTGGCTGCTGCCGCACTATAGGTCCCCCCACCTCCCGCCCCTGCAGCTAGTGATACCCAGGTCTCCAGCTCTCCTCCACAGAAGGCCCATGCTTTGCCATGGATGGAAGACCCTGCATGATGACATGGTGACCATTACCCCTTTTCTCGAGGACCTCCTTCCTTGCTGGTCTTCCTCAGTCAAAATCCACCCAGGACCATTATGGATTCGACAGGTTGATTTACCTGCTCGGTACAGAAAAAGGGACAAAGGTTGTGACTTGATCCAGTTTCCTCATTAGATTGTTCCCCACAGATGTTTTCTTTGGGAGAACACAACCACTCCTCTTGACTACAGCAGGCATCCCTCCTTCCTGCCTCCCTTTCTTGTTCCCACTGAATCCTTTTCTCCTCCTCCCCCAGCCCCGCTTCAAGCTCCTTGTCCTGGTGACCTACACTGTCCCTTAGGAAGTGCTGCTCCCATCCTCTGGAGGAGGAGAGGCTGCTCCCTTGTCCCTCTTTGTATGTCACACACTTCAGGTCATCAGGCTTGTTGACAGCTATTGGAGTACCCTTCCTGGGGGAGGGGTGGGCTCTGGGTCTTGTTGCCTGCAGGAGGCTGATGGGCTCTAGAAGTGGGGAACTCAGCAGTCCCTTCTCCCTTGGGATGGGGTGGGCTTGGCTGAGCACAACTTTGAGGAGAGCAGCTCTCAGGCTCTCCCTCGAAAGGCTGAGCAGGCCCTCTCCTGGCATTCACTTCACAGTGCATGCTGTGTTTTGTTTCTCACCACTAGGATCGCTCTGTAAGAGAAGCGTGTGTGTGTGTGTGTGTGTGTGTGTGTGTGTGTGTGTAATTCTTAGAGCTGCCCTGTTGGTTGAGGCATAAAACTGAAAACCATTACAAGCTCAGGTTTGTATTCTGAAATCAAAGCCAGTCTGATAAAGCCATCTTTTGATTCAGCAACAGCTTTGTTCCAGTCAGGCACTGATATACTTTACCTCTCCTTTACTGAAGTGAAAAGGTGAAGGCAGATTAAGAATTTATGGAAAAACAAACGATTGGAGGCATTATACTCACTAGAATTCCACACGTTTAATTTTGTTATTTTTACTTTCTTGCATCAGGCCTTTTAAATCTTGGAAGGAGAGCAGATGTTTGGGATTTCTTTTTCTTTTTTCTGTTCTGTTTGGAAATAGATTCCCTTAGTGTGACAGTTCAGACAAGCTGTTTGGACTGCCACTGTGGAATGCTCCCGAGGTGGGCAGGGAGGAGGCGTCTCGATTCCATGATTAAGGCGTGACTGCACCGGGAGCTCCACTCAGCCATCTCCAGGGAAATACCATGAGAAGGTACGGTTGGAATCTGACCCACAAGGAATAGCCTGAGTCCTCAGGCCAAAGTCATGTTTTTAGACTTGCTTAGTTATTTAAACTTGGTTCCAGAGGCAGGCTGTGTATCATTTGAGCGGGATTTGTGTACCTGGGATCCTCAGGTGTGCCTGGTGGCTCTAGAAGGCTGGCCTGTTAGAGCTACTGATGTCTGCTTTGGGCACCTAAGTGGAAACATTTGCTGTATCTCAAATGAGCTGGCAGATTTTAAAATTTACTACTGTATGTTTTTGCCAAAATAACAATACCCCACATCACATATGTGATTTCCCTGCATAGTACAGTGGTTAGGGATAAAGCCTGTGGGGTTGGCCTGCCTGGGTTTGGATACTGGTTTTGCCTTTTGGAGCCTCTGGTTTTCCATTTATGAGAGAGGGATAATGGTACCCACTTTTTAGGATTGCTGTAAAGATGAAATGAGTTAATGCCTAAAAAGTGCTGAGGGTAGTGGCTGAGACATTGAAGATGCTCTGTAAAGCTGCTATTACCATGACATGAAAAGGCACTTTAGGGATAAAGCTCTTACGAAGGTTTTTCTTTGTGTGTGGGCAAGATGGTGGGACAGGCTAAATTTGAGCTCGAGTTCTTTTAGATAGGCTGTCTTTTATCAACCTCTTCTATGTGGCATCTCTCCCCTACGCCCAACCCAGGGTATTGACACTCTTGTTCCTCTCAACCCTCAGCGGCTCTCGAGAGAGGTCAACTGCCCTGAGATGTTCATTTTCCAGGGACCTATGCATTTTAACAAAGCATAAATGGATGAATGTAATTGACGAAGGAATTTGGGAGACTGGTTAATGACTTAGATCACTGACCAGAAGTCAGACCCTTTGAGAAAGGGGGTTTGGGAGAAGAGTGGGAGTTGCCCAGAGTCATCAAGTAACACCTCAAATGCACCTTCCTGAAGTTATCTGCCCCATGCACTTGGCCAAATAGAGATTCTTTGGTTTACCATCTCCTCAGGCATGTGTATGTCTTATGTACACGCTTGTGTAAATTGCTTTGGGTATTCAAATGGCTTTTTTTTTCCTGAAAATCTAGCAGAGATCTGATTCTGAAGGCCTGGGAGTTTTGTTTGTGAAGGAAGATGAATTTTGGAATATAGTTCCTTGGAGGAGGGGTGGTTTGGGTAGGGCCTTGGGTATCTGAGGGCTAAAGAGAGGTAAAAAGGAGATGGGTTAAGGCTCAGAAGAGAGGTGAGAGCCTGTCCAGGAGAGCACAGGATGGAATGACTATCTTTGAACAGGCCTGGGTCAGACTTCAGATCTTTCACCTAATAGCTCTGAGAGCAAGTTATTTCATTCCCTAATCATGTGTTTTTTTGTTTTTTTTGTTTTTCTCTTTGGTGCCCTAATCAAATATCTGATGCTACAACTTAATTTCTGTGGTTTAGCATTTTATATTGCCAAAGAGGAGCAGGATTTTGGAAATCGAATCCCTTTATTTTTTGGTGTTTCACACTTTTTTCTTTCCAGTGCTAAATGTGGGTGGAGAGGTTTATTAGTTTGCTAGGGCTGCTGTAACAAAGTGCCACAAAATGGGTGGTTTAGAACAATGGAAATTTATTGTCTCACAGTTATGGAGGCCAGAATTCCTAAGTAAAGACGTCAGCAGGGTTGGTTCCTTCTGAGGGCTGTTGAGGGAGAAATTTGTGCCTCTCTCTGAGCTTCTGGTGGTCGTCTTCTCCCTGTGTCTCTTCATGTTGTCTTCCCTCTATGCATGTCTGTCTCTGTGTCCAAATTTCTCATATTGGATAAGGGGCCGATCCTACTCCAGAAGGACCTCATCCTAACTTAACTAATTACATCTGCAATGACCCTATTTCCAAATAAAGTCACATTCTGAGGTGCTGGGGGTTAGAACTTCAGTGTACGGATTTTGGGTGGGGGACACAATTCAACCCATAATGGGAGGGTTTTTTTTTAAGTAGTCTCTGTGCATCTGGGCTCATATAGCAAGGACCAGTTTTCTGCAGATTCTATTCCTTCATTGGAGTGATATCCGCATGTCGTATGTTTCCATCCTTCCCTCCAAGGTGTCTGTTTACATATCTGGCCACCATTTGATAATCTTTTCATCTTCATGTGTTTTGAGTATGGAATGGCTATGATAATTCTCTGATACTGAGGCCTTATCTGGTGAAGACTGTTAAGATTTATTTCTCCATGGGTCATTCCTCTTGGGGGTAGTTGTATAATTTGAAGCAGAAAATGACTTGCCTAACTAATTTACAAATATACTTTAATATTACTAAGTGTCAGATGACAGGATAAATTCTGGGATGCCTTTGCCAGTGTCTCCATGGTATGGGCAAATGTAGCCTGTGTCAAGAGAGTCTAACACCAGCCCTGGGCTCCAAAAGCTGCCATTTCTTTCTCACACATTTGACTTTGTCATTCCTGGGCCCATGTGCCTGCATAATTGTACACTCAAAATAAGGACATTAAGCAGACTGTGGTGGAGGGAAAGACTTTTCGGTTTACCCAGATGTTGCCAGTTGTTTGAGCCTACGGACTACCCTCCAGAAGAGGGCATCTTATTGGAGTAAATGTGAGCATGCTCACTACACTTATGATCTGAAAAGGTGGTTGGTGCCCATAAGCAACCAAAAGAAGCCAAAGAAAATCCAGAACCCCTAGAAAATGTTGGTAAGTTTAAGGAGGCATGCTGCAGAAAAGAACATGGAAGAACCATTTGCAAATTTATCTAATTTAATCTTATTATAAACTTGTTTCCAGTAAGAAATTCCTTCTAGTGAGTAGAACACAGCAAAATTTGAAGCGCTTTTTAAGTTTCTTTGACTGAAGAATTGTACTGGGAATTTATCCCAAGGAGATTACTGGACAAGTAAATATGGATTTATGTATAAGAATGTTCATTTCTGTGTTCTTTATAACAACCAAAACTAGAAATCATTTAAACACCCAATATTAGGGGACCAATTGAATACATTATGATGGTATGTCCATTTACTGGAATATTATGCAGTTGAATGATCATGTAGAATCTATTGACATTGACACATATTTATAATATATAGTTAAGGTTACAAAATAGTATGTATAAGTGAAACATTTTTATAGGAAAAATTGTTTTCATAAGCCTAGAAAAAAGTGTAGAAGGATATAGAGCAAAATATTAATAGTGATTATCCTATGAGATTGAGTTATTAATTACCTTCTATTAAAATTTTTTCCATATTTTCTGACATTTTTCAATAAGTATGCATTACTTTTATAATAAGAATAACAATGAATCAATATGAAAATTGCCTCTGGAGGCTCTGGATGACCACTTAATATCTGGAAGTTTTGCTTTTCCCAACTCCATAGTTCCTGAACAATTGGCCCTATTCAGATTCTGACATTATAAACCTCCACACTTTTGATCAAAAGGCTTATATTTTGATCAAAGCCCAAGGACTGTTTATTGCTACCGAAACATTTAAAGCCCATTCTACCTAGTGAGCTCTGCTCTTCCCTAGTTTGTTGACCTTGATTAACCTCATGAGTCTGGGCTTCCCTGGTGGCGCAGTGGTTGAGAGTCTGCCTGCCAGTGCAGGGGACACGGGTTCGAGCCCTGGTCTGGGAGGATCCCACATGCCGCGGAGTGGCTGGGCCCGTGAGCCACAACTGCTGAGCCTGCGCGTCTGGAGCCTGTGCCCCGCAACGGGAGGGGCCGCGATAGTGAAAGGCCCGCGCACCGCGATGAAGAGCGGTCCCCGCACCGCGATGAAGAGTGGCCCCCGCTTGCCGCAACTGGAGAAAGCCCTCGCACGAACCGAAGACCCAACACAGCCAAAAATAAATAAATAAATAAATAAAGTAGCTATAAAATTAAAAAAAAAAAAAAAAACCTCATGAGTCTGAGCTCATCTGGGTGGGTCCAGAGCAGAGTCTACCCCGTTTTCAAAAAGCATCAGCACGTCACCATCTGCTTGTGAGGTTTTTGAAGCACATGGATTAGCTCAGAGCACCAGCAGTCCAGGCCCTGCAAGAGCATGCCACCTCAAACTGTCTGCTCTTCATCACCTTCATCGAAGCTTGGCTGAGAAAAGTGATATTTCTGGGAGATTGTTTAGAATTCATCTTTTCCTCTAGATGCTACAAGTTCTATGCTTGAATCAAGCCAAACCAACGGAAATTTCCATTCTTGGAATATATTTTCTAAGCTTCTCATGAAATTATATTCATTTAAATATTAGTCTAGAAAAACAGGAAGTTTATTAAAAGGACACAATGCTGTTGTCTCACAGAACTCTCTGAAAGAATTCCCCCAGGCCATAGGGAGGACCAGAAAGAAGACCAAAGATCAGAAAGACTCTTACTTGCACCTCTAGTTTCTGCTTCTTCCTCTGTCAGTTTCATTCTTTTTTTTTTTTTTTTTTCTTTGTGGACCCAGCCTTCTGAGTGTCTCTGATCCAGGAACCCACATGTCCATGAACAGAATAAACAAAGTGGCTTGAGCACCCCCTCATCCCCAAGGGTGGAGGAGATTGGCCAGGGTAGGGGAGAGGAGCAGTAGGGGGAATTGGGTAGTTTTCACAGAAAAGGCATCTATTACATTCTAGCATTTTTAAAGAAAAAAGTATTGTCATGTTTTTCTCATTTATAGGGCATAGACTATGACATAAAGCCTTATTTTATTTACTTCTATTTTATCTACTTCTATCTATTCCACCACCTTTGGAGGTGGCATATATTTCTATTACCTGGAATTCCCTTCACTAGAAGTTCTTGCTTTGGGAATAACCATTCTTATGTCCTAGATTTTAAAGTTGAAGAACGTGGGAATTCCCTGGTGGTCCAGTGGTTAGGACTCGGCACTTTCACTGCTGTGGCCGGGGGTTCAATCCCTGGTCGAGGAGGGAACTAACATCCTGAAAGCCATGTGGCACGTCCAAAAAATAATAATATAAAAAATAATAAATAAAATTGAAGACTGTGACAAGAAATAGGTATAGAAAATCATTTAGTGCATTTTTTGGTGGGAATGGTTTGAGGTGGCTGTCAGGGACATCACTGCATCATCTCGAAAACGTTCACATGACAAAATTGCTTTAGAACATTGTGATAAATATTAGATTAGAAAATTAAATATAGCTAATTCTTACTTTTCTCTGTGGCTCAGAGACAAATGTGAAGCTCAGCTGTAGCTATTATCCTAGGCTCCTATGTTGTGTATTTGTGTTTTTCTTTTTGTTGGTCTAAAACCCCTACTTTTGTTTATATTTTCCCTGGTCCTGATGCTCTTCTTCTTATTTAGTTTTATCAATTATTGCACGTATTTTTATTGGAAACACCACAAAATCTTTAGGAGGGAAGCCAGTCATAAATAAAGACCAAATTGTTAATATTCAATAAGAGTTTAATTCCCAGCCCACTCCACCATGCACCTTTCCATCTGTCAAAGTTAGTTTTAAAATTGCTGCTTCTTATAATCTAAAGGGGTTAGTAATGTAGAAAAGTCATATAGGGATAGACACAAGGAGAGATGTAGGGGAGCTTTTTCTGTCACCCTACATAGAACATTATGTACCAGTTCCCTAGAATATCTATCCATAAGGTTGGTGTCCAGGATACTTCTTTGCATACTTTTTGCATGCAAAACTGTGTATCGATAGATAAATGTTGTCTTCATGTTAACAGGAGTCAGCTTGTGCATGTGATAAAATAAAATCTATTTGATATTGTTTGTTAATTCATATGATGCCTTTTTAATCACTATTATTTTAATATAAAACACAAATTATATGTATGTGTATCTGTGGCATATGTACACTTACAATAGCTGCATTATATGTATATATTATATAGATATGAGAGTCAGATATAACACCTGTCCCCATAAGGATATACTTAAATATGAAATCTCATACCCAGTAACACTCATCAAGTGCTTTTTTTGGCCACTTTATAATAAAATTTTCAAACTTTCAGAAAAGTTGAAAAAATTTTGTAATGAACAACCATATGCCCACCATTTAGATTCCATAATTAACATTTTACTATACTTACTTTATCACATATAGATATCTACGTACCTATCCCTCTATCCATTCATCAGTACATCTTATTTTTTTGGATACATTTTGAAGCAAATTGAAAACATCAAAACATGTCATCTTGAAACACTTCAGCATGCATATCTTCAGCTAGAGTTAAATATTTTCTATGATTTTTTTTCCCTTTGAGGTAAAATCCACATACAGTGAAATGCACGTACCACTGGAAAAGTTTTGATAAATGCATACAGCTGTGTAAACCACTATTAAAATATAGAACATTACTATCATTCCAGAAAGTTCCTTCCATGCTCCTTCCCAGTCAGTCCCCATGCCCAAACCCCTAAGGCAACAATAGTTCTGATTTTTTCCTATCATAGATTTGTTTTGCTTATTCTAGAACTTACAACTAGAATTATATAACTGCTTTTGAGAATAAAAGGGAATTTTTCTTTTATTGTTAACACTATTTAAATTTCTGCGATACTGATACATGGCCCTCAGGGTCCTAAAGTACATAGAATCATAGATTATTATCAGTGGGATATTATCAAGGGCAGAGCAGTAGTTTACCCTTGGATCTGGTTGACAAGAGATAGCTTGGACTGTGTTCTTGGGCAAGTCGCTTCCATGAAATTTTTTCCTTGTGGTCTGAAAAAGTGAAAAGCTTTTGGAAGAGAGTCTAGTGAGCAATCAAATACCCCAAAGTCTGCAGGTGTCTGGCCAAAGATTGTTAGTCAGCTCAAAGCACGGAGACACTCTGCTGGCTGGCTGCCCCCAGGGACGGGGACACATCCTGCCTTGAGGCCCCCAGCTGGGGGGAGGGGCAGAGGAAGAACAGCGAACCCCAGGAAAGGATGGGCAGCTCACTCTCGACCACTTCACCCCAGACACTTCTTTTTTTTTTTTTTCTCTTTTTCTTCCATTGCCTCTCTGTCCTCTTGACCTTTAATTTCCTTTCTTTTCATTCTCTTCCTTCTCTGCCATTCCCCCGGAGCAGCCCAGCCTTCTGATCCTGTGCTCCAGGTCTTGCATGTAGCTCCCAGCACCCGCCAGACGCTCTTTGGGGTGTTCCTTCCCAGAGCCCGCCCGAGAGCGTGAGGACCGTTCCTCCACACCCAGCGCTTGCTTCGCTCCGTTGCCCCACTTAGCAGGGCTGGGGAAGTGAGAGCTGCTAACCCGCCGAGGCTATGAGTCAGCAGTTCTCCCCTTGGACGCGGGCCTGGGGAGAGACCCTGGGAGAGGATGTGGAGGAGGCGCGCTTTCCTTTCCCAGACTGGAGATCAGACGTCCCCAGGGGCGGGGGTGGGGAGTTGGGGGCTGGAGGGCCGGGAGCACAATTGTTGTAGTGCTGTGTTCACGTGCTTGTACACATCACTGGGTTTGTTTCTGTGAACTAGTGTCACAGTTCTAAAATCTGTTCTTAAAGTCTTTAGCTCTTAAAAAAATTTACTTGAAAATAAATTTTATAGAGGTCTCAGAAGTTTGAGAAAATATACCTACTAAGTGTGAGAAGGAAAAAAATACATACAGGCTAGTTAAATTAATCATCTTGTCAAAAATGTATAATGTGATTTTCAAAACATGCTAAACAGTAAGACATCTTTTTCTTTATGTTTAAATTTTCAGTTTGATGTTTATAAAAAGCTTTACACAAACTAGGCACATAATAGGTATTCAGTAAGTTTTTGTTGGTCACAGGAAGTGCAATAAATTAGAGATCGTAAGAGATTACTCTGTATTTACAGGATTGAGATTTTCTACTATTTTTAGCCAAAGAACAATGTGCACTTTTGAATTCAAAGATTCCTTATTACTGATTGGGAGTTTGGCTGTTTTGCAAAAACTGGTTACCACATAATGTTATATGATGGTGCGATATATTTTTAAGTTTAGGCTTGATATATAGTGAATTACGTGGCTTTTCTCCAATTTTGAGTAAACACACTTAAAAAAAAAACCCTCTGGTTTATTTATCTTCATGTAGCTTGCGTCACAAAGTTTATTTCAGTAGTCACTTAAAACTAAATTCTTGATTTCTCACGTTGTATAGAAATATCCCAGGAACCCTTTCTTGGTTGAACAAGACTTGCATATCAGTTCATGAGGCATAGTGTTATATTCTTGTAGTTGGCTGTGGCTATAGCCAGTTTGCATTTCTGAATATGATGACACAATTTTTAATTAGTTACAGCCACTGGTGAGGATAGTTGACTAATTTAAAAAAAGGCTCGGCGAACACTTGGGCATTGTATCCTGCTAACACCCTTCACAGATTATTCCTTTTCTAAAGTAGATTTCTCTTGATGAGATTTAGACTCATTTCCTCTTGTTTGGCCTTGAAAGGTGACTAAGGCCAGCTATACTCCAAGCTCTGAATACAGCCGAGCTCCGAAGCCTGGTTTCTGTGTCCTTGTCTTCTCTATGGGGAACGTGGAATTGCTTTCCCTGGGAGTTGATTATAGCTTAAGCCATATTGCATCTCTCAGTGGTGTGATTCATCAGGCCTCTGGTAAGAAAGGTGGACTTCTTTCAGGAAAGAGTAGCAAACATTTTGGCACCTCTGTTGTCACTAAACACCACAAGGTAATGGAGTACTTCACACACCCTAGAGATCCGCATATGCTCTAGATAGAGCCAAACTATTAATCAGTGCCATATGAAGAGGATGTCTGTGGAAACAGCCTCTCTCTTCCATGTCAGGATTTTTTCAGTTTAACGTGAGTGTATGTGTTAAGAGACATATCATAGAAAGTGTCCTGAGACTAGAGGGTCTATTTGAGTAAGAGTTTATATCTAGAATAATGGAACGAACTCTGTCCTAGGCCATAAATCCAGGTATCTTTGTTCTGAAATGAAACAGTGCCCAGTTATAAAGAGTTCATTTTATTTTAGAGCAATATGAGACTGGGGAAATTCTTTTTCTGCAGATCTCCTTGGAAATCAGGATGGGGTTCAGCCTCAGTAAAGTTGTTGCTCAGAGACTTCCAGGGAGAGTAAAGTAAAATTTCAACAATGATCCTTCAGTTGCTCTGCAGAACACTGGTATTCTTTAGGCAGGGCCAAGGAGTTTTGCCGCTACAATATTGGAAAAAATGAGTGCCTTTTCTTGATTGAAAAATAATTTTCCCAGCATTATATTTTTTTTATTCCAATACTTTCTTAAGCTTTGATATCTGGTTTGTGCTAGAATCTAGTGTAAGAGAGTATTTGATTAAGCATAGCACATTAACTTTTAAAAGTTTAAATGTATCAATATTTCATAGTGTTTTGTGAAAATACAATTACTTTCATGTAACCCACCACCTGAAAAGCTCTGAGAACCATGGCTATCGTATAAAGAACACTGAAATAAGTGTCAGGAGAACCACATTCTAATTCTAGCACTAACATTAACTAGCTAGGTGTCCTTGGGTAAGTCAAGAGAAGCTTCATGAAGGAGGAAAAATTTGAATGGGACCCTGAAAGAAAGTCAGATTTTGAATAGGAAGAGATGGATAGGGGAAGTTATTCCAAGTGAGAGAGAGGAGGGAAAGGGGAGTAAAGGCTGGAGAAGGATAAGGTGTATCTGGGTCATAAGAGAGTACATCTGCTTCTCACAATTTTGTTTTTTTTTTGTTTTTTTTTTTAGTTTGTTTAGGCTCAAATGCAGGCTTAGTGTCTCTGTCCTCTGCTGTGATTTTACATGGGAAGGTATGTCAGTTTAGCATGCCATCATGGATTAAAAGATACTCACTGATGGAGGGGAACCCTAAGACCAGAGACTTATGTCATGAATCACATACTACACTGTAATTATACTATATAACAATAGACATATAGATTGATGGAATAGAATTGAGAGTCTAGAAATGAATCCATACATTTATGGTCAATTGGTTTTTGATAAGGGTGCCAAGATAATTCGATGGGGGAAACAATAGTCTTTTCAACAAATGATGTTGTGACAAGTGAATGTCAACATGCAGAAGAATGAAGTCAGACCCCTACCTTATACTATATATATTAAAAATTATATATATATATATATATATACACTAAAAGTATTATACTATATACATTAAAAAAGTATCAAAACCTCAAATATGAGAGCTAAAAGTATAAAACTCTTAGAGAAAAAACAGGCACAAATCTTTGTGACATTGGATTAGGCAATGGTTTCTTAGTTGTGACACCCAAAGCACAAACAAACAAAGAAAACATAAATAAGTTGGATTTCATCAAAATAAAAACTTGAACTTTGGAGGGCAACAGCAAGAAAGTGAAAATAAACTCACACAATGGGAAGAAATATTTGCAAATTATACATCTGATAAAGGTGTAACTAGAATATATGAAGAACTGTAATAATTCAAAAATAGACAATGAACCTAATTAAAAAATGGGCAAAAACATTAGAATAGAACATTTTTCCAAAGAAGTATACAAATGGCCAATAAGCACACGAAGAGATGTTTAACATCATTAGACATTAGGAAAATGCACATGAAAACTACATTGTGATATCACCTAGCACCCAATAGAATGGTTAAAATTAAAAAAGACAGACAAAAAGTGTTGGTGAGGATGTGTAGAAAATGGAACTCTTATACATTGATGATGGGAATATAAATACTGTAGTTGCTTTAGGAAACAGTTTGGTGGTTCCTCAAAAATAAAAACAGAGTTACTGTGTACAGCCTGGCAATTCCACTCCTAGGTATATACCCAAGAGAATTGAAAGCAGATGTTCACACAAAAACTTATTCATGAATATCAGCATTATTCACAAGCTAAAAAGTAGAAACAACCCAAATGTCCATCAACTGATGAACAGATAAGCCTAATGTTATATATCCATGCGATGAAATATTAGGGATCTATAAAAAGGAATTAAGTGATGATATATGCTACAACCTTCAGGAACTTACACTAAATTAAAGACGTCAGACATAAAAGGCCATATATTGTATGATTCCATTTATATGAAATGTCCAGAATAGGCAAATCCATAGGGACAGAAAGTAGATTAGTGGTTGGCTGGGACTGGGGGGAGGGGGAAATGGGAAGTAACAGCTAATGCGTGCTAGATTTTTTTTTTTAAGGCAATGAAAATGTCCTGGAGTTAGATAGTGGTGGTGGTTGTACAACTTTGTGAATGAACTAAAACCACTGAATTGTACTCTTTGAAAGAATGGATTTTATGGTATATGAATTATATCTCAATTTAAGAAAATGCCAATTGAGGGACAGTATACAAAATACCTGTTCAGTAATTCTCAAAATTGTCAACGTCATAAAGAACAAGGAAAATCTGAGAAACTGTCACACCAATAAGAGTCTAAGGATATCTGACTAGTAAATATAATGTAGTATTCTAGATGGGATCCTGGGTTAGAGAAAGGACATTGCAGAAAAACTGAGGAAATTTGAGTGAAGTGTGGACTTTAGCTAATAATAATGTATCAATGTTGGCTAATTCATTGTGAAAAATATACCATTCTAGTAGAAGATGTTAGTAATAGAGGAAAGTGGGTGTAGGGTATATGAGAATTCACTGATTAATGTCACAATAATATAAAGTATTGTAAAATAAAAAGTTATTAAGAAAAAAGTGACAGGGGAAAAATGTAATTAAGAGCCTATTGGGTTATTAGACATTAACTCCTAGAGATAAATAAAATCATGAGTCCTTCTAACTTTAGAAATGTGATTTCCTGTACAGTTTGGCCAGTTGAATTTTGGGCTGTAAGTTTCACCAGCCAGCTTCTCAGCCAGTCTTGGATTAATCATCTGTTTGTGGACTCCAGGGAGAGAGAAACACTGAGGGAAGAGTGTTCCCATCAGTGGAAAGCCCCCCTCTCAGACCCTCCCCTCAACCGTCCTCCTGTGCAACTTTATTCTTTTGAACTGTTATTATATCACGTAAAGGTGATGCAGTCCCGTTGTGGCAGGTATTTGCTGCATGCCTATTACATCAGGCATCTTGGAGAGACCAGGGTGAACACAGGCACAACACCACACATTTGAAGCTAATTGCACACATAATTAAGTACATTGTGATAATGAACATGATGAACAGGGTACTTTGAGAGTATATAGCAGGATCTCACCTGGCTGGCAATTGGAAAAGGTGATGGAGGGAGTGCAGTTTAGCTGAGGGGGGGGCAGTAGGAGTACTTGGGGTGAAGAAATAGGAGGGGCATTTCTGGCAGAGGGAATGGCATTGGGAAGTGTCTGAAGGGGACAAGGATTCAGGAGGAACTGAAAGAAGACGCCCATAGCCCTGAGCTGTAGGGACAGGTGCTGGGGTGGAGGGTAGAGCAGGAAGATGGGTGTGTGATTAAGCTGGAGAAGTAGGAAGGGCCCATTAGAAAGTCACTGACAGTTTTTAAGGCTGGAGGTGTCTTGGTCAGACGTGTATTAAAAAAATAATTCTCTTTGCAGTGTATAGAATGGACAGGGGGAGGAGCAGTGGAGTGGGGGGGCCCGTTAGGAGGCTAATACTGAAGGCAACGGTGACAGGGGCCTAAACAGGGTGCTTGTGGTGAAGAGCAGTCAACTGAGTTGAGAAAAAATTAGGAGGTGGAATCAAAAAAAAGATTATGGGGTCTTCCCTGGTGGTGCAGTGGTTAAGAATCAGCCTGCCAATGCAGGGGACACGGGTTCCAGCCCTGGTCCGGGAAGATCCCACGTGCCGCAGAGCAACTAAACCTGTGCGCCACAACTACTGAGCCTGCGCTCTAGAGCCCGCGAGCCACAACTACTGAGCCCACACGCCACAACTACTGAAGCCCACGCGCCTAGAGCCCAAGCTCCCAACAAGAGAAGCCACCACAGTGAGAAGCCCGCGCACCACAATGAAGAGTAGCGCCCTGCTCGCTGCAACTAGAGAAAGCCGTGCACAGCAACAAAGACCCAATGCAGCCAAAAAAAAAACAAAAAAAATTATGGAGTGATAAAGAACATTATTTATACATACAGATAACATAATACAAAGACCGTTTTACTAGAAAAATATCAACACAACGTATTTGTTAAAAAGCAAGAGACAAAGCAACAACCTGACTAACGAACACAAGGAAAAATTAAAACCAAGGCTCTGGTAAGAAAAACCAAGGCTCTGGTAAGAAAAACCAAAAGGCCAGATAGAATAATGAAATGCCTGGTATTTTTTTAAAGCACAATTATTCTTTCAAAATAGCCACTACAGTGTTTTTCAGAAAGTTGGCTTGCTCTTTATCAAATTATATAAGATTTGTCACATATGATTTGTGTCTGTTTTTTACTTTGCCAGTGGTTTGGAGAGTAGTGATGTGTCTTACAAAGTTAGACTAAAGAGACTGTTGATTTGAAAGAAACTCTCTGAGGCAGGCCTGGCTCAGTCGTCAGTGCCCAGTGAGACAGATTCAGGACCCTGTCCCAGTGAGGGTGTTCAGTGACAAGGCAGGCCAGTGGCAGGGTCAGCTGTGACTCTGCAGACAGACTCACACCCACAGCGTCTACAATACCCACAGCTGCCGCCTGGCTGCATTACAAAGGTGTATTGGCAGAAGGATTTTGGCTGTCTGAAATACAGCCTTCACATAATCCTTAGCCTATATTTTACAAGTTAATTTTCTAACACACAGGCATGCTTTTTATGGCATCTGGAGCATTTTGCTGAATGACTCGGTAGTATACTGCTGACCAGACAGCACATTTCCAGATTTAGATTATAAGAGAAAAACAGCAAGTGGTAAGTTCAGCTGCAGGTCATTGAATACTTACACTGCAATTCTCTCCCCAAGCCCTGGGCTACTTTATCCCATGGGGACCAGTAATGTAAAGCACGTTAGACAGAGATGGTCCTAGGTGTTTGCTTTTATGACTGTTGGTTACACTCTCTCTGAGACTGTGCTGTTATCACATTGTAAACATTATTCTTAATATAAGAAAGAAAACTGGGAGGAGTGTCAAGAATTGGCATGCAAAAACTATGATAGAATGGCCAGTGGAATGGTCTTACTATTTTCTGAGCATTCGTGAGCCGCAGGAGGTTAAGTGCAGCTTGTAAAAGACAGAGGTGGTGAGAGACAACCAGTGTTTATTGAGTTTGCTTCAAACTGTGTGCATCCTACATTTTTTAGGTTCTTGGTGATGTTGGGATAATTTGGAGGGGACATAATGATGTTCAACGACAAATAGCTTTCTGAAGGAGCTGAGAGTTCATACACTGTTCCACATGGATCAAAGACTCCCAGAGATTTTCAAATTATGATCACATTTACCATTTAAAGTTTTTGCCCAATTTGTCCAATTTGACTTTTAAAGATGAGGGAGGGGGCTTCCCTGGTGGCGCAGTGGTTGAGAATCTGCCTGCCAATGCAGGGGACACGGGTTCGAGCCCTGGTCTGGGAAGATCCCACATGCCGTGGAGCAGCTGGGCCCGTGAGCCACAATTACTGAGCCTGCGCGTCTGGAGCCTGTGCTCCGCAACAAGAGAGGCCGCGATAGTGAGAGGCCCGCACACCGTGATGAAGAGTGGCCCCCGCTTGCTGCAACTAGAGAAAGCCCTCACACAGAAACGAAGACCCAACACAGCCATAAATAAATAAATAAACAAATACTTAAAAAAAAAATGTGTTAAATGCTTAAAAAAAAAAAAGATGAGGGAGGATTATATGTCAATTATATCTCAATTAGAAAAAAGAATGAGGGAGGATTAAAAATCATAGTAGTGTTAAATATATGAAACCTTAATTTTAAATGGTGGCTATTAGGAAGTTTGCCCTCAGTGAGAGGAAAAATTTAAAAACATTTGTACTGGAGATGCCAGGCATTGCTTGTCCACCCCCAGTCCCTTAATAATTATGTTTTTTTAAAAATTAATTAATTAAATTTATTTATTTATGGCTGTGTTGGGTCTTCGTTTCTGTGCGAGGGCTTTCTCTAGTTGCAGCAAGTGGGGGCCACTCTTCATCGCGGCGCGCGGGCCTCTCACTATCGCGGCCTCTCTTGTTGCGGAGCACAGGCTCCAGACGCGCAGGCTCAGTAGTTGTGGCTCACGGGCCTAGTTGCTCCGCGGCATGTGGGATCCTCCCAGACCAGGGCTCGAACCCATGTCCCCTGCATCGGCAGGCAGATTCTCAACCACTGCACCACCAGGGAAGCCCCAATAATTATGTTTTATACTACACAATTTCACCCTGTCTGTCTAGACCTTGGTGGGCTCTCGAGTTCACATTCAGGGATGGCTCCAGCCAAGACTGGCTCGTTACCAGGACCTGTGTACACTCGCCTACGAAGATCTTATGGGTCCTTCGGAATCAGAAGATGGGAAACAGAAGTCTAGGCCAGCTAGCTAAAAAGGTCATGTGGTAGATTTAGCACAAGGAGGTCACTTTGGTCAGGTGCAAGCTGAAGTTACAAAGAGGCCAGTTGGTAAAGGGAAAAGAATGAAACTAACGTGTGGAGAGGGAGAGATGTGGTTAGAGAGAGAAGGAAGAGTAACTTCCTATGATCCTGATGTTTTCTGAGCCAGGTCTAGCCCATTTATCTTTAAAATAAATCTAATTTTTCCTTGAGGTAATCTGAATGAGATTCAATCTTTAAAAGAGAAATTATCGTTTTCAATGACATCTGCCTGTATGGTTGGTGAACAGTTAAAACTGGCAGCAGGAGGGATAAATCCCACTGGGAATCAAATTTAGCTATGAAATTTGGTTTTAAATAACAGAATATTTTAAAGATTGCCACTTCCTTGTTCAGTCCAGGTTACTTTGGGGGCAACCGTCATTATTTCCATTCATCCAAGGCATACTTGCCTATATGTAAGTTTTGTCTCACCTTTTGTGAGATTTCCTTAAAAAAATACTCTAACTGTTATGGCTTACTCTTTGGCTTTCATGAAACAAAACACCAACTACACAAAACCTACCTGGGTCCTCTGAGGTTGGATTGAAACAAAGGGGGAGGTTGTGAGACCCAGCCATGTGCCTGATGACTAAGATGGAACCCATGTAGGAGTTAAGTCAGTAATAACATGCCTATTGCTGCAGCTCAAGTTGCCTGCAAACTCTCCACGCTTTTTAGCAAATATTATTTTGAATGTCATAGTGCACAGAGCTGTTCTTGAGGGTTGGGCTAAACTTGACTCTGTGGGCGAATAAACCTAGAATTCCAAGTGTGGTGATCCCATCAGTGTATGTGATGCAAGACCAATTTTCCACTTGTGCCGAGTGGGTTTGTTCAAATCTCACACAGAAATGAGAGATGCCAGACAGAGTGTTGACTTGCCCCAAACATAAGGTAGTAATTTAGGTTTTATTTTAAATAGGCATTAGAGTCTGGGTAATCCAAAATTTTAATTTAGGAAGGAGCCTGGGAGAATAGCAGAGGACAGGAGCTAGGTGGCCCTCCGATGAGGGGCGGGGAGTGGAGGAGTGGAGGCCTCACATGCTTCCGTCCTTTTCTGGAAGAGTTATTTTGTGATAAACTAAAGGCAAACTCTAAGTCTATGTCTTAATATGAGTCTGTAAGTAGACCTAAAGGAGATTCTGACGTTGTGATTTGGCGTAATAGTTTCTTTCTTTAACATGCAGTTGATAAACTTTAATGATTAAAGCATTATGGGCTGACTGCAGTGTTTAAACACTGACCCAGTTTTGACAGTGACCTAATCAGGGTGGCCTGGGAGAAAGGGGGCTTGGGGAGAAGCTTGGAAGAAATAGGTCAGAGGGATTTCTCCCAGCTCTTCTCAGGGAGTCACAATGGGCTTTGCGTTCTTATTTTGTTCTTTTTTAATTAATTAATTAATTAATTTTTGGCTGCTTTGGGTCTTCGTTTCTGTGCATGGGCTTTCCTCTAGTTGGCGTCGAGCGTGGGCTACCCTTCGTTGCGGTGCATGGGCTTCTCATTGCGGTGGCTTCTCTTGTGGTGGAGCATGGGCTCTAGGCACGCGGGCTTCAGTAGTTGTGGCACGTGGGCTCAGTAGTTGTGGCTCACGGGCTCTAGAGCGCAGGCTCAGTAGTTGTGGAGCACGGGCTTAGTTGCTCTGCAGCACGTGGAATCTTCCCGGACCAAGGCTCGAACCCGTGTCCCCTGCATTGGCAGGCAGATTCTTAACAACTTCGCCACCAGGGAGGTCCTGGGCTTTGTGTTCTTTAAGCAAAGCCCAGGGGTTGCGTGAAGAATTCTCGTCCAAAGGCTGCTCTAAGCAACTTACTCTTGGTTCAAGTTGATGCTTGTGATGCTGGATCATTCTCTTGGTTTGTGGAGGATGTATGGTATATTCATTCAATAAATATTTATTGAGCACATACTATATCCCAAGAACCATGCAGATGGCTGAGAATATAGCAGTAAAAAAAGCAAAGTCTCTGTTCTCATGCAGCTTGCTTACTAGTGCAGAAAAGCCTGAGTTCAAATCCTGACTCCATCAGTTATTAGCTTCTTGGGTTATTTAACCTTGATTAAGTTAACCTCTCTGTGCCTCTGGTTTCCGTATCTGTAAAGTGGGGTGACAAAATGGTACTTTCTTCCTAAGGTTGTTTTGAGGACTACATGAGGTAGTACATGTAAAGAACTTAACAACAATGGATGCATTGTAGTAAGGACTAAATATGAACCATTACATATCAAATGAGCTTCAGCTGCTATCCAAGGACAGGGAAGAGCAAGAAAGCATTCATGCATCTGGTTAGTACAGAGCAAGTGTTCAGATGAAGTCTTCTGCTGAATGTGGTTATTGGATGTGGAGTTCAAAACTTGTGAAAAGCAAAGGGACTCAGAAACTTTCATTTAAGTAAACATTAGTCTTTGAAAAAGAAACCTAAGTGGAAATGTAGTATAGAAATTCATTGACTGTTCTTTCCACAGGGCTTCAGTGATCACAATTGTAGTCAAGAGATCTTGCTTGGAATTAGTAGGTAAAATTAAAAATTTGGACCCCTTTAGGAGAGGAAATGCTCCCCAGCCCCAGTGGAAGATGTGCTATGTGGATTTGCTGTTGGGTCACCTGGTGTTCTGAAACATTGATACCACACTTCTGCTTTGTATGGGGGAGAGTGATTTGGTAACTCAATTTTTATATGAAATCTTGAGAGTTCTGTGATTTCGAATCCAGGCGTTAACAAAAATCAGGCTGTTTGAGCTCACCTGTCATTCTACTACCTCCTAGCTCACTTTATCTGCAAAACAAAGGAAGTTCAAAGAGTAACCTTTGGTTAAAGCAATAGGACTTAGGAAGCAGTTCTACATGATTGGATGCCCACATGGGTAGGATACCTGTGATATCGTGTAGCAGATGGCAAAGCACATGTACCTTGCTTCAGGACAATATGTACTCATACCTGGAGTAGATTCTGATGGGCAGTGTCAGTTCTCTTATGTTTAGAGACACGACACTCTTTAAATAGAAAGCCAGTTGTTCACCCCAGATGCTTCTAGTTTGTTATGGTCTGCTCCTTTGAAATTTCCAAATATGGTTCTGGGGAAAATGGGTACAAGTTCTTTCTTTTTGGAGCAAACACTTCTTGGAACAAGGGCTGTGTTACTGATGAAAATGTTATACTGGGTCTCATGGCAATTCATTTATTGCTTTCTTGACCCTGTGTCATCCAGGGAGTGTCAAAAACCACATGGTGCTTCTGAGCCCTACAATTTTTGCAGTTAAGTCTCTGATTTAGCTGACAGATGTTAAAACACAGACACAGCCAGATAACTCCCCAGTGACAACACAGATGCAAAAACTGAAAAATGCAGTTATTCCAGCTTGGGAGGGATTATATTGACGCTCCAAATTTTCCTCCTGATAGCCCTTACATTTTTTTTTCCTGGTAGCCTAATATGGCTTAGGTTAGAGGAAACTGAGTCTCTTCCCTTTTTTGTTGATTCGATCTCCCGTCCATACACCTAAGAAAATGTGCCTATCTGAAGCACAGCAGATCAGGGGAATATTAGCAATAATAATGGGCTTAGGTCTCGTTTATGGCCAGCCCAGCTCTGACTGAGCAACTTCTGGCTCTGAAGAGGAAAAAAAAAAAAAGAGATCTTAGATCTGAAGGGAACTTTCCTTGATGCTCACCAAGGCATTTTATGGATTAGGAAATATGAAGCCCACGGTGACTTTCTCCGGGTCACAGATGGTCTAGTGGACGCAGAACTAGAACCAGGTCTCCTAAGTTCCAGGCAGGGTCTTTTCCCATTGGGTCTTGCCCTCTTGTGCATCCTCAGCCTGTCCTCCAGCTCCCACCCCAGATTTCCCCTTGACATTGGTTTTGGGGGCCAGGGATGCACAGTGGAGGTTAGGGTAGGGCCTCTGACTCTGCCCTGTGTTGGGTGTGCTTCATCGAAGCCCATTTCCTTTTGGGAAATGCTAACCGCAAGCATGGTTAGATTTTTTGACTGTAGAGCTAGTTTAAAAATGTGAGTTGATAAATGAGGAAACTGAGTCTCAAAGAGGGTGTGTAACTTACTCATATTTCCACAGTTCACCAGGAAAACAATTAACAAATATTTATGGAGCAGTTATGATGGGCCAGTCCTGTGGAACCCGCTGGGGATTTGACTGAGAAGAAGACAGTTGTGGTTCTTACCCTGGAAGAACTTCCTGTCCAGTAACAGAACAGACAGAAAACAAACAGCCACAAATGGGAGGAATTTTATGAAGAGGAAGTGCAGGGTCTAGCTGAGAGCTTAACCTGGTCTTGCAGAATGTTAGTGGAAAGTTAAAAGAGAGGCAAAGATACCTTTGAGTGATCTGCTTTCTTACCGTATTTAGATATTTGGATCAATTTTTTAAAATTCTCTTTCATGTAAGGTTGTTCTGGCACTTTTCAGACCCTTTCTATCATTACCCTATTATTATATTTTTAAAATAAATTTATTTATTTATTTGGCCGAGTTGGGTCTTTGTTGCTGCGCGCGGGCTTTCTCTAGTTGCAGCGAGTGGGGGCTACTCTTCATTATGGTGTGCGGGTTTCTTGTTGTGGAGCACGGGCTCTAGGCATGCAGGCTTCAGTAGTTGTGGCTCACAGGCTCAGTAGTTGTGGCGCACGGGCTTAGCTGCTCTGCGGCATGTGGAATCTTCCCGGACCAGGGCTCGAACCTGTGTCCCCTGCATTGGCAGGCGGATTCTTAACCACTGCGCCACCAGGGAAGCCCCTCATTACCCTATTAGTTACTACACTGAAGCATCTGTTCAAATTATGGCCTCATCACGGGCCACCCTAGGAGAAACTGAGGTGGGGTGGGCGGGCTTGCAGGGCTCATAGGGGAACTGAGGCCCAGTACCCTCCCAAGGGAAGCTGCTGTCTCCATGGCTTCTGGTTGCCTCTAGAAAAAAAATCTAAAACTTCATTCATAGATTTATGACATTATCTATATTATTATTCTATATATCTATATATTATTCATAGATTTATGACATTATCTATATCCTGGTAAGATGGCCCCTTCCAGCTCACAGACTTCTTTTCTCCATGTTTTACTTCTCAAACTTTGGAACTTTTCTACATGACAGCCATTTTACTCACACCATCCCTTCCTCTGTGCCATGCTGCTTCGCCCTCTTCTGCTCAGAGCCCACGTCTTCCTGACAAGCCCCACCCCTTCCTCCATCAGCCTCCCACAGCCCTTGTGTACCAGCTGCAATTGGTTTTGTATATAGTTATGTATTTAGAACAATTTGTGTTCCTGTCTGTTTTCATTATGTGCATCCTTTCTTCTCCTCTGGATTACAAGTGTCCTGAAAAGAGGGTTTTGGTCTCCCATTTCCTTTAGGGCTTAGATTTCCAAGAGAGCAGTGGCTGACGGCTGGGCAGACTGGACCCCACTACTTCAAAGGCAAGATGGGAGAGCAGGTGTCAGGGGGATCCATGACAGGAGTACAGTGGACAAGAGCAGTTGTCTGAGGCACGACAGTAGGCCGAGACATGGATTTGCTGTGTGACTTTAGACTGGGTTTCAGGTTCCTTGCCTATAAATGTGTGCAGGCACAGTGCCTTCTCCCTTTGGGATCTAGTGATGTACTGTCTAGGAGGGTGCCCTGAGTGATGTAAAGCATTAAGACTGTGTCATAATGTCCTGCTCTCAGACCCTGCCAAGTATGTAGAGGGCCATGAAATGTCACACAGGCTTTTTTGAGTTGAGTCTGGACCCAATCTTAGTCTTTGCCAGAGGGGTGGACCTACTCCAGAGGGCCTTTGCTGGGGACCTACTCCAGAGGTGCAAGCTCAAGCTCTAGAGCACATGCTCTCCCTGCCAGCCCATGGGCGGGGCTGCTTTATAGAGTCTCGATGGCGGGAAAGGGTCCGGGTTCTTGCGCGGCGGGCACAGTCGCGCTGCTCACCGCTGCAGATCCGGTGCCGGGGACAGCGTCTCCGCACGCAGCCCGATGCTGCCATCTCGAATCGAGGTGCGGTGTACGGCTTCTCACACGGCCCGCCCAGCTGACGTGTTGGCACAGCCGTTTTGCACCAGGAACTCTGGTCTGAAGTGCTGGCTGTGAGGCCTCTGCACTTGGCTGCCTAGGAACAAGTGAAAGTAGACTAAGCACACAGGGAGGAAAGGTGAGACTTTATTTCATTAACCACCCAGATTCTATTTTTATTTCCCAGGAATTGCTAATGGGCTTTACCAGTGACAGATTTGCACACTCATGTTCACAGCAGCATTATTCACAATAGCCAAGAGGTGGAGACAAATCTAAGTGTCCCTCAATGGATGAATGGATAAGCAAAAGGTGGTGTATACATATCATGGAATATTATTCAGCCTACTACATGATGACCCTCCAGGACATTATGCTGAATGAAACAAGCCAGTCACAAGAAGACCAATACTGTGTGATTCCTCTTATATGAGGTACATAGAATAGTTAAAATTATAGAGACAGAAAGTAGAATGGTGGTTGCCAGGGGCTGGCAGAGGGGAGAATGGGAAGTTATAGTTTAATAGGTGGCGAATTCAGTTTCGCAAGATGAAAAGAATTCTGGAGATTGGTTGCACACAGTCTAAATATACTTAACATTACTGAACTGTACACTTACAAATAATTAAGATGGTAAATTTTATATTAACTGTATTTTACCACAATTAAAAAAAACCCCTCTAATGCCCAGGCTGTACCACAGACCAATCTTATCAGAATCTCTGTGAGTGAACCTCAGATATCTGTATTTTAAACTTTCTCCAGGGTTAAACCAAGGTAGAGAACCACTGGGCTCAAGGCAGGTAATCCAATCCCCAGGTCACGGCTGTAATCCTGGGGTACAATGGGAAGGAATGGAGTCATGGGATAAAACAAATTGCATGGTTTGAAGGGAGAAATATCATCATTCAGTGATAGATTAGATATGGGGAATAAGACAAAGAGTGCATCAAAGAGGTTTCCAACGTCTTAGAGTAAATTGTGGATTTGTGGAAAAACAATATTTATCAGGAAGTGTTTGGGGAGGTATTTGGGGATGATGATTTATTTGATGATTTGGTAAAGTACTTGGGTAGAAATTTCTTAGAGGCAGCTGGAAATTTCCATACTCAAAATAATTCATCCATTTTCTCCATAGAAGCCAGAATTCCATTTTTATATTAAAAATTAATTTTTATTAAAAAATACCAAAGGCAGAAAAATTGCCCTATAGCTATAATATCTTCAGGAGCCAATGATATACCTCTTATTTCAGAGCTCCTTTGGCATAGCTGTGAAGTTGGAGGGCTACGTCCTTCCCTTGTCCTTCTCTTCCCTGCCTCTGAATGTTCTACGCAGCCCCTTTTTCAGGACCCCATTTAAGTGTGGTTGCCCAGTTCCTCCCACCTTTCTAGAAAGCTCATAGTCATCAAATTCACATTAAGGCAATAGAAACTTCCTGCAGTAGTTTTTCTAACAGCACTCACGTTTTTAAAACAAACTGAATGAAGAGAACCATGTTTAATGAAAAAGAATAAAACTTGAAAGGTGACACTGCAGGAAGGAGAAATTCTGTATAAGAAATTTTGATACTCTCAGGTCTCTGGAAAGCACCTCCCCAAAAAGCCCTGGTTAGATGTTCTGACTGAGGTGAGTGGGTGGGTGATTCAGTGAATCACATGCATCTAAAGAGGTAGATGGGCCCTGGGAGGAGGTCACCGAGTGACCTACGTGATCTAGCCTTAGAGATGATGGGGACAAAATCAGAGGGACATTAAATAATTTTCCTCTGTCATAGAATCATATTTTCTAAGCAGAACAGAGTCATGCCTCCCTACTTTACCTTGCAGTATTCAGGAGACCGAGGATTCAAGGAAGGTCTTTGAAACTTTACCCCAAATGGACTTTGAGATGCCTTTATTACAGTGCCCACAATTGCATGCTCTGACTTGTAACTATTGCCATGTTTATATTGGACAGTTTAAGGGGGAAAGCCCAGGCTACCCTGGAGAGAAGCAGAAAGAAAAATTAGACAAAAATTCTGGAAAAGCTTGTAGATGTGTTGGTTGAGCTTTTATCTATCTTTCTATTTCATTGTCTGGCACGTATAGGTAGTAAATAGACCCTTGTTGAATGCATGAAGGCATAGTAGAAATAGTTTCTGTGTGATGAATTTTATGGTTGTAATTCTGTTGTGCTGACTATGTCTGGGTGGCATGTTGAAGGAAAACCCAGAAGGCCTGAATTCCAGTTCTAGTTGTGTCACTAATTTGTTCTGTGATATTGGCCCAGACACTGACTTCTCTGAGCTCGTTTCCCTTGTAAAGAGGGGACAGTGAAGCTGTCTTTCTCACTCCCATGGTTGTTATTCATCATTAAGTGAGATAAAGGGCATGAAAGTGATTGAAAACTCTAAGGTGCACTACAAATACAGAGTACAATCATTTTGAAAGCACTTGACTTTGTAGAGAATTGTGTGAATTAATGCGTATTGATCGAGACATGCGTCTCATTAGGTAAAAACTGAAAGTAAAACTCGTGTACTTTAGAATGAGAAAATAAACTCAGCAACTTGTGTAACACTAATTTCAAGAAGTAGATATTGATTTCAAGAAGGAAATTTGTGGAAAAAAAAAAACAGAACTGAGATGTGAAAAATGTTCAACACTGTTACCTCTAACTCCCAAAAGTCCAACATTTTTACAATTCTCCATAAGAAATTTACATTAGGGTTAAAACCCATCAGTGTCTGTGACCAAATACTGAGATCTTGCCATGTGCCAGGCATACATCGTTAGGCACCAGGTATCAGAGTTATGTTTCTACTGCTATTCTTAGAGTAATCACTGGTTTATTTGGCCAATGGCTGCTAGCCTTTCCAGGTGTGTGTGTGTGTGTGTGTGTGTGTGTGTGTGTGTCCTATCACAACAGTTTCGTTACCTTGGCAAAGTGCTATATCCACTTATTTATATGACAAAGGCCTTTTTGATGTGTTAACGATCTTACAGGGTTTAGTGCCACCAGGAACTGTGTACATATTTTACTTTATCTAACTTTAGTCTTAAGTATATTCTTGGATGGCCACTGAACATAAGTTTAGTATTAGCTGGATGAATAAAGTATTAGTTACTGTATTCTCTTCAAAATAAACATAACCTTGATACAGCACAGAAAGGTGAGCTGGCCTTTTATTTGACTTTGGCTAAATGAATTGTGCTTAAACATTTTGTAGTGGTTTATAAAGTTGGGCTACTCTATAGTATATTAAAGGATTTATTTAAAGGTTGACTATAAATTTGGTGAAAGTGAAAAAGCATCTTGCACTTTTTGATGATTTTCATTTTTTCTCCCACATACAGCTAAAGCTTTATCCATCAGAATGAGAGTTAGAAAGGTCAAATGACCACATCTTTTTTAAACCAATATATCCTTGCACAGTAATTTTCTTTATTACATTTTGCAAGTGCTATAATCTGGGAAAAGTAGTGATAAAACTCAGATACATTGCAACAAAGAGTGAGTAAACATACTATTGATGATACTCGCCTGTTATATGCATCTGGTGCTTATGTACTTAAACTAAATAGGAAAATCTTACTCATCTCGGTAGAAAAACAGGGTAAAGATTACAACTTGGGGACTTCACGATATTTTGTCTGTGTGCAGTTTGTCAAAAGGCAATTTATCTAAAGCTGGAAAAGGATACGGTTTGGCTGACTAAACTGTGGAGTGATACAAGTGATACGTAACGATAAAAATGCTTAGGGGGATTTTTGGGGCGCTCACATCAAGTGTACAGTACCGTGTGGGTGTAGAGAGCAGACTTCTCTCGCTGCCTCTCTTATTGCACAGTTTTCAAAACTGTGAAAGTTGCTGACATTTTACACCACATGCTGGACCGTTAAATCACAATTTTTGTGGTCCCTTGTAAATCTGTCTGGTGGTGGAGGGGAAGCTTGTTTGTGCACACTGGGACATGCTTCTTTCTCATGTGCTTCTCCTCTTTTTAAATCACACTGGATACTTTTGTTTCAGAATCCAAGGCTCCTTAATCCGAGAGTGATTTGGGTGAGAACGCTGGAGCTGACTTATTTTCATATGTGCTCCCTGAAGGGAGGCTTGAAGGATAACTCAGAAATGCAAGTCTCCCAATCCTCAAACAAAAATTATCTCTCTGACCAGCTTGCCGCAATGCCTGAAATTCTGACCTGAAGGGATTTCTTCCTCCCCAACACTGGGATTTGGAAGTCCCTATGATATTTTAGTGGGGCCAGTTATTTAAACTCATTTTCTGTCTCATCAGTAAAATGGGGCTACTGATAGTTACTGGTAAATGATCAATAATTGGTAAAATGATCAGTATTGGTAAAATGATACTAATACTTTAAATGGGGCTATGGACTCTTACTAAAGTGGGTTTTGTGGAGATCAAATGAAACAATGCAAGGCCAATGCTTGATATAATGCTAAATAGTAATAGTTGTAGTTATTACTATTTTTCTTTTTGTTGGGAGGGAGGAAGAGGAGGAGGAATAGACCATTAACATAGCAGGGGATTTTTTCCCTTCCCAGTTACACCCTGGGAGGTCACAGAAGTGGTGCTGAAGGAAGGCTTTGTCGTTCATTGTCTAAGAGGGCTTCTTGGGCCGGGGGTAGGATCAGCAAGAGAAACCCCAGATAAGATGAAGAGAGGGGATGTGGGAGGGTACCACGTACTAATATGTTCATTTGCAAGGCTCTTTAACTTTTCAAAGCACTAATTCATCTGCTGACCTGTTTTCACAATTTATGGGTAAAGTTGGCAGGGTAGGTATTCTTTTCCTGCAAGGGAGGAAACCAGAGTGCTGATAGGAGAAGGAACTCACCTTTTGTCACACAACAAGTTAGTGGTAAAACTGGGGTGAGGACCCATGTCTCCGATTCTGAGCACATCCCCCTTTCACTATGTGACATCCTCAGAATTAAATGGTCTCCTTCACAGGTTTGTGTTCAGACCTGGGTCCCTATTGATGAGCCTATTGTTGGCATCCAGCAAAATAGCAGGGATGAGAAATATTATAGATTCGTGATCCAAAGGACTAGTTTCAGCTGGAGATGGCTGAAGTAATAGCACCCGAGTCAGGTGAGTTTTCACTTCCTGGCCGTGAATGGAGGTTTCTACCTGAAACTGGGCCAGGCAGAATCACTGACTAGGGAGGTCCAACTCTAGCCCAGAGTTCTCTCTAACAGCATTGCTGCATTAAACTTCAGAGTCCCGTGGCTACACTGAAAGGAATGAAGAGGAGATGCCAATAATGTCGAGAAATATCAGGAAAGTGTGATGCTGATGGCTTTCTATCACCTTTTCTCGTCCTTCCTTCTTTTTTTCATTTTACTTATACAAAGTAGTTCCAGAAAATTAGAGAGGGGTTCTGTAGATGTTAAGCTTTTGTGTTATGACTTTAACTGCAAAGCCCTCAGGGGCATTGGACTTCCTAATGTTTAAGGGTAATGGCAGAATTTAATTTTAGGTAGAAAAGGGTTAAGTGAGAGTCAATGTGTTTCCCAAATCATCAGCATGCAAATCATGTAAGCGTATATGAAAAATTCAATAACTTAAAGGTAATTTTCTGAAAAGTAAAATTAATACACAGATCTTTGGCCAGAAATAAGGATTTGGAACTTTCTTTATGCCTAGAGAATTCCCTAGTAGGTAAATCATAAGTTAAGGTTGAGTATTTATACTTTATTTATTAACCTAGCATATTTTTTTATAGTGGAGAATTAAGGTGGTTTAGGTAAGAACACAGATACACTAAAACCAAAGCAGATGAACTCAAGACAAAAACTAGAAAGAAGAAAGGAAAAAGGAGAGGGTCATAAAACATCAGTGAGAACTCCTGGGTGTGGAAGTGTGTATATAAGTGTGTACTTGAATTTCCTTGTGACCTGAGAAAAGATGGTGCCAGAATGAGTTGGATAGCTCTCATTTCCTTTCTAATACTAGAGTGCCTATTTCATTCATTCATTCACTCACTCATTTCAATGAAACTTATTTGATCTGTCTTGTATTACCGAAGCTCTATGCTGAGCACTAATACAGTAGTGAACATGATCCAGAAGTATTTTCCTTCATGGAGCTTATAGTTTTCTAGGTTGGCATGTAGACAAATTATTACAATATACTAAGGTCCTCAAGATGTGCAACGAAGTATGGGAGCATCCAAAAGGTGCATTAAACCTAGAGTGGAGGTTAGGGAAGTTTCTATTACCCAGTGAAACATTTTAAACAGCTCCACCTTGCTGGTAACATAAATAGCTTGCTATTGGATTTCAGGACTACTTTTCAAAAGGAGAGTCTGATTTATTTGCACACGACTTAAAAATTAATTAATTAATTGAACGAATGTCAGCAAGCACTCTACTAGTTTTTATTTGGTGATTTATGGCTTGAAATAGGGTCTGCATTATTGGATGTTTTCCTTAGTATGTGATTTTTTATCCTGTTTCTGGGTCCCTTTGCTATCTCTACAGATACCTTTAATATGAGAGCTTGGCTTAGTCATAAAGACTCCACTTCTGTTGGTTTACCCCAGTCTTGAATGATAAAATAGGATGAGATAATTAATCAAAATATTAATACTCCCAGGACCATTTGGAGAACTAAATAAAGTTTTTAATGCAATTTGAAATGTAGTGTAGGGCAATACAAAGCTGAAGAGCTTTGTTTTGAAAAAGATTGTATGATACATGTAAAATATTTCTGCTGAACCAGCAAAAGAGTCCTGGATCTTATAGTACAGAGAATTCCTCTAAGATGGAGGAGGGGGTAGTGTGTTTAAGAATGTGGAATAGCTCTCTGAGCCTGCCCGTGTGTCTATTCACACGTACTTTTTCCCCTCCTAATAAACACTTTACTTGTTTCACTAAAAAAAAAAAAGAAAGAAAGAATGTGGAATAAAGTCAAGTTCTGGTTCTGCCACTTTCTAGCCATGAGAACTTGGGTAGGTTACACAATCTGTTTGTGCTTCCATTTCTTCATCTGTAGCATGGGGATAATAATATTTATCGTATAGCGTTGTTACGAGGTCTCTATAAAGGCACTTAAAGTACTCAGCCTAGTGCCTGGCACATAACAAGGTCTCAATAAATGTTAGCTGTTCTTAATATTAGGATAGAAAATGTAGGGTTTTTATAGATATGAAAAAGTATTTTAATTTGCTATACTATTTGAATTGGAATCTACAAAAGACATGTCTTTTAAGAGGAAGTAGGACCAACAAAGACAAATGGCAACAGCTTTGTTAACCTAAAGATTCTATGAGGTCAATATGAATGGAGAAAAAGGGTTATGTAGTAAACATCTACCCTGTTCTTGTAATCCTCATCATATTGGAGAAGTCAGAGAAGCACAGGATTCTGCAGAGAAGCGATTTTTGAAGGAGGCAGGACCTACTGAGGCATAGAGAAGCAGTATGCATGGTGGTTAAGAGCACAGACTCTGGAGCCAATCTGAACCCCATCTACATTTGGTAGCTGTGTGATCTTGGGCGAATTACCTAACCTCTCTGTGCTACAATTTCCTCATCAGTAAAAGAGGACAATAAAAGCACCTATCTCATTGGGTTCTTGTGAGGATCAAATGAAAGGAAAAAGTGTCCCAAACAGTGATGGCCCATGGCTCTCAGTAAAATTAGCTACTACTATTCATCTTATTAGGATGTAAGCTCCTTGACAGGTATTTTTTGCCTGTTTTTTTCTTTTCACTCATGTATCTCCAGTACTTGAAAAGTGCCTGACATGGCAGCTGCTCCTCAGTAAATACTTGTTGAGTGAGAAAATATATGAAAGCTCTGTTAGTCAAATAAGAGGATGAAAAAAGCTGGGCTAAAATGTTGAAAATTATTGAAGCTAGGTGATGGGTCCATAAGAGTCTATTAGATGATTCTCTCTACTTTGTGTATGATTGAGAAGTTTTATAATAAAAGTTAAAAAGAGACTAGACTGATGTAATAATTTGGAGATAACCAGGCATTAAAAAAAATCTTTGTATCCCTTTTCCTTACAGCTTAAGAAAGCAAAATAACATTTTATACTACAAAACATATACAATGTTTTGTATATACACTACAGTACTACTAGAGACTGGGGAAACTGTGGTCCCCAAAGGACATTTGTTTCTCTTTTAAGGGTTCTGAATGCAAGCAAGAATTTCAATAAAAATTAACAGAGCTGATCTGCCAACTGGCACTGTTCTTCTTTATCATCACCCTGTCATCATACACCCAAGGGGCTGAAAGAAACCTTGGAGATGATTTGTCCACCTCCCTCGGAGGTTACTCAGGTAGCTGTCGGCATTGTCCACTCCCTGTCAGCACTTCAGCAGCTCCCCTCCCTCAGGCCTCCCTCAGGCCAGAGGTCACCATCCCCACTTCTAACTTCTCAGGGGACTCCTGATCCAGATACAGTCGTCCCTCCAGACCCTGCCTTCCTATCTTCCCTTTGAACCTCTGCCCAGATCACTTTCTGACCGTCTTGGTTCTCCTCTTGACTCTCCCTTCTCATCTTGCCCCATTCAGGTGTGATAATCTGGTCACGGAATGCACACCTTAGTCTTGATGTGACTCTGTGTGGGATGCAGCCTCTGGGAGCTGCCCGTGGTTCCTCATGACAGCTCTGGCTAGAGGGCTTCCCTCTGTAGGAAACCCTGTTCAGGCCCCCAGGGGTTGCTGGTCAGGAGTTTCCTCCTGGCCCCTTGCCCCTGGGAAGCACCAACTGATAAGCAGCGTAGAGAAACCCATTTTAATAGCTCTAAGGTAGGGTCTGTGGAAAGAGAACTCCATAGTCATACTCCTTGAGCCTTCGAGGTGGGAATCATGGAAACCCTGGAAAGCATTTGTGGTAACACACGAGCTTATTTTAAATTTAATACAGTTGATCCTCATTATTCATAGGAGTTCTGTTCTGTAAAGTCACTTCGACCGCTGAATTAGTGAATACTGAACCACTGCTTTTAGGGGAAACATGGGGTTCAGTTCCTACCGCTCTGGGGTCACATTTTTGTCATCGATCAATACAAAACCTTGTTTTAGGTGTGTTTCTGTTTAGATGATTTATTTAATATATGCATTAGCATTGAACTCACAACCACCAGCACTGTAACTGATGCCTGAACGACTTATCTAACAGGTCTGTCCTCTGGGAGGCACATCACAGCCTTCTCGCACCTAGAAACACTAGACGGCACTTCAGCTCTATGTTTGGGGCCATGTTAAACAGTGAAATTACCAATAAAAAGCACAACGATGTGAAAAACTTGGAACTTAGTTGACCTTGAAAAGGACGCTTGTTTATACCGTAAGAGTTGAAACAAGAAGGTAGAGTATTGTCTTGTTTGACCCCAGCTGGGAATGTGTGCATCAGGCGATTCAAAATTTTCACTGCTCCTCATGTCTTCAAATGACCATGAGAGTGCTGTTGAGTATTGCTTTGGGGCTTAACAAATAAATTTTAACAAGTAGAGGAACTTGCAAATATGGAATCCGTGAAAAATGAGGATTGACTGTATATCCATGAAGCTTGCACAGTATGTCATTATGTTTAATAAAACAAAACATACAATTTACTACATGTATGTTACAAAATATTATGTATAGTCATGCAAAATCATGGTTCTTCATTCCATATCTTTGATCCAGCAGATCCGAAATGAGAAAATTAGATTATAAGGTGAGCTACAAAATTTTAAAATACGATCTCTTAAACTTTAAACTTTTAGGCTATAGATATTGTTTATATATTTATATACATTTTATGTATATATTATATTATATCATGTCATATTTTGTCATTTGTATAGCTCACTATCTTATGTTTTTTTTGGCTGCATTGTGTCTTTGTTGCTGCACACGGGCATTCTCTAGTTGCGGTGAGCAGGGGCTACTCTTCCTTGAGGTGTGCGGGCTTTTCACTGTGGTGGCTTCTCTTGTTGCAGAGCACGAGCTCTAGGCATGTGGGCTTCAGTAGTTGCAGCACACAGGCTAAGTAGTTGTGGCGCACGGGCTTAGTTGCTCCACAGCATGTGGGATTTTCCCGGACCACGTTGGCAGGCCCGTGTCCCCTGTATTGGTAGGCGGATTCTTAACCACTGCGCCACCAGGGAAATCCCATAGCTCACTATCTTAAAGTTTCCTTTATTGCAGTGGAAAAAGTTGAACTGAGATAATTTTCAGTGATTACCTGAAATATCACGTTTATACCTAAAGAATATATTAAAATCTATTTTTTTATTGAGATATAGTTGATTTACAATATTACATTAGTTTCAGGTATGTAACAGTGATTTTTATAGATTATACTCCATTTAAAGTTATTATAAAATATTGGCTATATTCCCTGTGTTTTACAGTATATCCTTGCAGCTTATTTATTTTATACACAGCTTTTTTTTCTCTTTTTTTTCTCACTTTTATTTTATACATATTTATTTTATACATAGTAGTTTGTACTGAACACTGTACATATTTATTTTATACATAGTATAAAATACTATGTATAAAATATTTATTTTATACATAGTAGTTTGTACTGAACACTGTAAATCTAACCTGAAATATTTTAAAGTTTTTCTCCTTCATCTTGATGAAGAATTATCAGTAGGAGATATCTATGGTTATTGTCACTCCACAAAAATCATTTCCAAATTATGTCTTTAATATCTTCAAATGGCAAAGAACTTTCACATTTAAAATATTATGAAGGCAAAGTTGCCTTAGCTTTAAGTGGAAAACTAACCATTCCAAGGGCAATGGTCATATGGAATATATTATTAGGAGCTTTCACTGAGAAGCAAAGGAGAGTTTTGTCTTGCTGGGTTAGCAAATCAAGGGATAGGAAATGGAGGTTTCAGACTAGGAAGGCATCCTTAACTCTGAGCATCTAGAGGTTTCCCAGATGTGTTTCTGCTTCCGCAGTCTTGGGAGTCAGCCTCTTGTAACTTCGTTATAGGGTGCTTATACCATTGTCACCTCATCTTCACGGATGCAACATGATGATGGAATTTGGGGGATGACTGGACGTTTTTCAATGCATGTTGATCACGAGAAGGGCACTTTTTAGGATCCACTGGTGCTTGACGCAGTGGTAGAAAAAGCTATCCAGGAAGCTAAATTAGAACAGTATATAATCTTTTACCCCCGGGATCCAAAATGTTCCTGAATACCACGCCAACAAGGCAAATAAAAGACTGAGTGTCCATCCAGATGCTAAGCTTAGGGAGAGATGTGATAAAACACACCACAGGTAGCCCAGACATGGAGCGGGTAGACTCCCTCCAGGTGTGGGGTCCTTTAGCCTGTGGACTTTAACTTGGTCTTGGGGATGTGTTACAGGAAGTATAGTCTAGTGGATTCAATTGGAACCCTCTCACTGGAGTGCAGCGTTCCGTGTGGACTTGGTTTTACACAATGGAAAATGAGGAAGTGATTTATGAAACAGTTAAACCCAAGGAGTGTGGTTCTTAAAGTGTACACTGTCACCACAGAATAAAGAAACACAAGGGATGCTGGGGCGAGGAGAAGGAAGCATGGAAATAAGACCGAGATTGGATTCGAGAGTCCGATTCATTCCCAGTGGAGTTGTTTGGCACATTGCAGACATTAATCACAGCACATGATTTCTCAATTGGGTGCTGGGCATGAAAAGTGCTGGGAGCTGAACCCAGTTCCCTCAGTGATACATCTTCTCTCAGTCCCCAGTGTGTGGTCAGGCTCACTGCTCACAAATTCCACCGAAAATAGTTTTACTTTTTCACACTTAAAAATTCTTTCCAAACAAGTGTTTCCTTTTAACATTCCCAAAGCAGATTGACTTTTTGAGCTTCGTGTTGCTTCCAGCTCTGTCAGTGTCAGAGGCCTCAAATTAATTCCAACATCTCATTGCTGTTTTCCCTTAAGAAGTCCTGATGGTATTGTACTGACTTTGGGTTCAATCTGCTTATGTTTAGTGGAATGCCCATTAGACTAGCATTTCCACCACTTTGTCCCGTCGGTCTTGGTCCAGGAAATGCTGTGATTAGCATGGGGGTCTTGATAGTCATTCTCTATCACCTTTACTTCAGCCCATCGGTTATGAAACAGTTATACCTAGTTAAAAGAGGAAAGAAGTCAGATGGAGAGAAGGGGGGACATTGGATATTATTAGAGCCTTGAGGAATGAAGGCCACAGGGTGAAAGCCATTGCATATTAAGTTGCTCAGCTTAGTAAAAGCCACAGGAAACAGCAGCAAATTGTTACAGAAAATTCTTTTGAGCTGTCCTCAGCCCATTCTCTCCTGCTTCTGTTGGTGATATTTGGACAGACATGTGTCTCCACACACATTCACACATGCCCTGCCCTGACTTCTGACTTGGTTTTATCCCTGGACATTAGGTTCTAGGCCATCTTTATGTCTTTTGTGTGAAGGTTCATGCCTGATTGCTGATTTCATGTCCTTCTTATCACCCAGTAAGGAAAAGACCCAACTAGGTGAGGCAGTGCCCACTCTCCCACCTTTTCTTCTCTATTGCGTCATTTCATTTTATTTCTCTGTCTAGCACTTAATACTCTCTAGTGTACTCATTAGTTGACTGGTTTGTTTACTGTCTCCCCCAACTAGAATGTAATTCTATGAAGGAACTCTGTCTTGTTCTATGTGATGTGATCTCTAGGGCCTAGAACTGTGTTTGGCACATAGGAGCCCCCAGGAAATATTTATTTACTCACTGACTATGAAATGATGAGAGAATAATCTTGCATCACGTGTTGTGAGTGTATGCAAGCATCCAGCAAAGTGACTGGCATGTAGCAGCAGTTCACAGTGACTCTCCCTTCCCCCACGCTCACTCTAAAACGCATGCTCAGTTACAAGCCCAAGGGTAATAGGATCACTGTATTGTTGACTCTACTTTTAACTCTTTTAGCTCTGTTTCTGACTTAGTTTCGGCCTTTGGCACAGGCCAGGAGGGCGCAGTGAAAACAAACGCACCTGACTACTGGAAGTGGGGATCTTGGGTTGCAATCTTGGTTTCAGCTCTGATTCACTGTGTGAACTGTGGGCAACCTACTTAACCTCTCTGATTCTGTTTCTTCATCCATAGAATGAAGAGGTTGGATAGATGATGCTTAAGGTCCCTTGCAGTTCTTGCCTTTTATAATGTCACCTCTTTACCTTTCTTTGAAGTGAGCACAGACCACTCTCTTCATACAAGAGTAAACATACTTGCAAAGTGTTCTGCAACCTTTAGGGAAATGCTGAAAACACTCAAAGTGTAGTATCACTATGAATATGCACCACTCTCCTCTTTGTTTCATCAAAGATCTCAGATCACACGTTTCTCTGCCGTGTACTTTAGGAGTCTTTGTACTTGAAGTGGATTTAACAAATCACCCTTTATATTTGCATAGCATTTTCATTTGAGGATATCAGTATTTATCTACAATCTGTCATGAAGTGCTATTGTTTTTTTTAAAAATAAATTTATTTATTTGTTTACTTATGGCTGAGTTGGGTCTTTGTTGCTGTGCACAGGCTTTTCTCTAGTTGCAGTGGGGGCTACTCTTCATTGCGATGCGTGGGCTTCTCATTGCGGTGGCTTCTTTTGTTGCAGAGCACGGGCTCTAGGCGTGCGGGCTTCAGTAGTTGTGGCTCGCGGGCTCTAGAGTGCAGGCTCAGTAGTTGTGGTGCACAGGCTTAATTGTTCTGCAGCATGTGGGATCTTCCCAGACTAGGGCTCGAACCTGTGTCCCCTGCATTGGCAGGCGGATTCTTAACCACTGCACCACAAGGGAAGCCCAGTGCTATTGTTTTTAAAGAAGTGAAAGGATGAACTGTTTGAACTCTTAAGGGTCATCTATATGTTAGATTCTGTCAGTGCTACATGTTAGAAGTCCAGAGTTACAAAATACATTTTGTTATCATTAATGCACTACATAATCCCATAATAAGAACCTACTTATTACCTGAGTTAAGAGTATCACTTGCCAAAATGTTACCCCACATGTAACTGGGTCTACTGAGTGTGCTTCCTGAGACCTTTATTTACTCTTCAATCTATTGCAATATGAACCCTCCTCCTTGGTTCTCTGAGCCTGCTCTTGCTTTGTAGTAGGTGCTACCATCTACAATCCAAATCTATGGTCATTTGTTAATCTGTTTCTTATTTGATGGTTCCATGGCAGGTTTCCCCGTGCCCTCTTACTATGTCCTATCTCGTTCTTGTGCTGAATCCTACATCCATGCTTTGTATACCCTCTTCTCTGACTGGAATGTTCCCAACGTCACCCACCTGGCAAACTCATGCTCATTTTTGAAGATGTGGCTCAAACATCTCATCCTCTTTGAAGCCTTTCTGACCTACTCTCCCTATTCTGGGAAGAACTGGCTTTTCTGTTCTTTGTACCAGCATTATGCCAATACATACCAAAATTAGAGTATTTATTCTATATTACAATTTTTTGCATGTCTGTATCACTTACTGAGAATTCATTGTAGATAAGGATTTGTCTTTTTAAGTTTTTATATTCTTAGGCATAGTCTAGTGCTTTCAATAAATGTCTGTTGAATGAATGAAGGAATGAATGAATATACAGGATTTAATTTCTGGCCCCAACATCAAAGTTATAAAAAGATTTTGATCTGTATATATGAAATACTCTGTGAAATGGCTTTCTGGGTAGTAATAGGATTGAAAGGTAAATTCAGAGGATTTTATGAATCCTATGAAGGATGTTGTAGTTAAGGCATGAATCAAGTTGTGTTTTAGTTTAAATTAATTCATCCAATTAAGAGATGTTAATCAGATCAACCTGCTAGCAAGGAGATTGGAACTGGTATTATGATGACTGGTTTCTTCTTCATCATAAAATGTAGCTTGCATAGTCTCTAGACACACTAATGAAGTGAAATTTGTGCAGCAGTCTGTGAATTGATTGAACTGGCAAAACTTCAAATATGTTTAAAAAATATGGCTCTCATAACTTTTTACTGCTTTATAATTTTTAATTGAAAAAATGATTTAATATCCAAATTAAAGAAAGACAATAGAGAAATAAAATCAGTGATATATCTGTCATCCTAAGCAACAGATATTTTAATTGTTCTATGTTACCTTCACATACATGCTTATTTTCAGATAGTTGCAATCATGGGATGTTTTTTGTTTTCCTACAGATACTCTATATATGATCATTTAAAATGAATACATAACAATATTTACCAAGAGATATTTTACAAATTCTAGTTTCTTTAGCTAGAAGAATTTAGCTAGCTAAAATCTCTAGATTTTAGCCAATGTCACTTTAGGGAAAAGAAAACATCTCTGAGATCAAATAAGTTTGGAAAGCTGTAAAAGTAAACACATTCCTTTACTGTAGGATTTCCCAAAGCCTATAATATTGTCATAGGATTTAATAAAAAAGAGGATAGTATAACTCATTTTCTTCAAATTAATTTTAACATGAAACTTTAAAAAAATACACAATAAAACATCTGTTCCACAGGTAAGTGCTTAGAACACACTTTGGAAATCAGTGATGGGTAGTATTCTGTGGTGTCGCTATAACCTAATTTACTAAGCCATTCTTCTACTGTTGGACAAAGGTATTCAATCACACTTGTGATAAAGTCCAAGATCCTTAACATGGCCTACAAACACATATGATCTGGTCCCCCTTGGTTTATCTTCGACCACTCTTCCGTTTGACCACTGTGCTCCTCCCACTCTGGTTTCATTCAGTCCTTCAACTCACTAAGCTCTTTCCCATTGCAGGTAGGGCTTTTTTACATGCTACTTTTTGACTTTTATATGTAACAGCACATTTATCCTATTTCCTTTCATTGAGTCATTTATTAATTTACTACCCATTTTTCAGGAAATATAATTAGTAACAAAGAAATATAGCACTATTGGTTTTAGCTTTAACAAGAACTATGTTGCATGGCATTTCCCTGTCTTTTCAGGAACATCCAATCATGTTTCACTGTTATGGGTGTTCGCCTAGCAAAACCAAAAGAGAAAGGCACGTAACAGATCACAATGCCAAATAACAGTGAATTTCAGACCAGTTATTTTATTCCCTTGGTTGATAAGATTGTTAGCTTTTTTCTTTCAGGGATTTTCAGAATATATGTTTCACATTGTCACACATAGTAGCTCATGAGGACTTTGCTCAAGAGTGTGACAAGGAAGTGGCAATTTGCTGTCTTCCACGCTCTCGAAGGCCTATGGTGCTCTAAAGGAAGTGAGGGATGACTGTTGACCTACTTAACACAGCCTCCCAAGAATGCAAAATGAGACCTGGGGTACACACATGCTCCTCTGTATTTTGCTTCTAGTCAGTAATTTTATCATTAAATAGGATGAAAGCATAGAAGAAATATTTATCAAAAGTATGACCCCCCAAAACATAGAACGAGGTTTTGGTCCAACCCGTTGATCTTACAGAGGAACAAAGGCAGATCCTGAGCTTGGGCCACTGCACAACTTTAGAAGGTGCCATTCACATAGAGTGTGATGTGAATGAGGCTTCTGGAGTTGTTCAACTTGGCAGCCCCGTTCAGAGAAGTTAAGAGACTTGCCTGAGGTCACTTTGTGGTCTCAGGCTGTCACTCTTATATGTTTGATGATAGAATCAAGAATTAAACATTTTTGACAGGCTTGAGGTGAAATTAATATAAAGCAAAAAAGTGTAAACTATCCAATTTAGGTTTTGAAATCAATTGACCCAATCCAAGCTGTGGAAAACCTGACTTGAAGGTATTTAAATTGGAAAGGTCTTAGAGAGAGTTAGTTAACTAACCACAAGCACTGTGTTAGGCAACCCAAAGGCTGTAGCTGTGAAACGGTCTAGTGGAATCCTAGGCTGAAGTAGTAGAGATAGAGCGTACTAAACTCCCGAATTGGTCAGAACACAACAGAAATATTGTGCTCAGTTCTAGGCATCATATTTTTAAAAAAACTTATATTGAAATACAGTTGATTTACAATGTTGTATTATTTTCAGGTGTATAGCAAAGTGATTCAGATATATATATATATATATATATATATATATATATATATATATATACTTTTTAAGATTATTTTCCATTATAAGTTACTACAAGATACTGAGTATATAGAAGTCATATTTTTAAAATGGATACTAACAAATCTCTGATCCCCAAGTCACATGCCTGATACCTAACAGCAACTCAGTATTCAGCTAGGCTCTTGCTGAATCAACTATGCTGTATGCAAAGCACCTGGCATATAGTAGGTGCTCAATAATGTTAGGTCTTCCTTATCTTCTTTGCAAGGAGGGCAATCAGAATGCTATAGGTCCTGGCAAACATGCTGACTAAAGACCCTTTCAAGAGGTTGGGAGTTATTTCTGAGTCTTTGAGTCTTCAAAAACTGAGAGCTTGATTCCCTGCTTTTACAATGTTTGTTGTGATTCCTTACAGATATATAGATTTGTTATTATTAAGACTTCATTGGATTTGTAGAAATGTCAACCAGTCAGATTTCCCCCCCTCCCTCCCTTCTTTCCACATTTATTGAGGGCCCAGGCAATGTGCTAGTCTCTAGCTATTCAAAAATTAATACTTTATGATTTCTTTGAAAGGACTTACTGTGAAGGGAAATAGACATGAAAACAAATAAATTACAATATAGTGTGATGGTTGTAGCAATAGAAGTATGTAGAGGACACAGAGATAGCAATTCAATTCAATAAATACTGGGTTTGAGGATCTATGTACCAAGCACTGTGTTAAGTCCTGGGAGATACAGATAAAACAAGGCACACACATCTCTTTTGAAGATTAAATAAGTAACTACATGCGTGTAAGTATTTTGAAAGGGGAGGCACAGGCCACCATAAGAGTGAGAATCAGGAGAGAAGAAAGGGTTTGAGCTGAGGCTGAGTGAAGGATATGAGTTCGCCAAGCATGAAGAGAGGGGAAGAACAGCCCAGGTAAATATCACAGATGAGCTGAGTGTTGTTGGATTTTCCCTGAAATTTAGTATCTTTCGTAATAGGTAATATTCTTTTGCAAAAGTCAAGTGTGATGATCATTTCAAGTTGCTTTCATATTTGCTGGAAAGAAATAACCCAAGAAGCACACACAGTTAGCAAACTTGGAAAGCCATATTTGTTCTTGCAGTGTTGGCCTTACTTCTAGGCAGAATACAAGGTCTTGTCTGTTGGTGTGAATGAAAAGACTTGGAGCAGATCCTCCATTCTTATATGGAGACTCATTTCTTAGGATAGCAATTTCTCTCAAGGGCCTCTTACAAAACTTGCCTACTCTAAGAAGATATAAAACATTTACGGGAGTGAGTGCAACAGATTACTTTTTGAAGAAAGAGAAAGGGGAGGATGGGCAAAAAACTTGTTGGAGTGGGGAAAGTGAACAAAAATTAAGAATAATGAAGATGTTTAAAGGTGTTGTGAGGTCCATAGAAAGGGGAGGTCTTGGAGGTGGATGGCAAGGTCTTCCAGACTCAAACTGTCTAGAGCTGACCTTGAGGGTTGGGTTAAAAGAAAATATTGAAAACTTAAACGATTTGCACCAATCCTCTGAATGTAGGAATAGTCTTTGAGGAAGTACGAGTGGAAGATCTTCCTTGCAAAATCTACTCAATGAGACTTCTCTGGCCACCCCCACCTGGATGGGATTAATCACCTTTTCTTCTGTACTTTGTATATATCTCTATATTTGCAGATATTGCATAATGTATTACTTTTTTTTTTTTTAATGTCCTTATCTCTCATCCTTCTCTGAACTACTTATTCAGACTTACTCTCTCAGGATTCTCAGCACCCAGATCAATAGCTGAGATTTGGCACCTTTTTTTTTCTTTTTTGGATGAATTAACGAAGAATTTTGAAGGAATGGAAAAGTGAAGAATGACTTTGATAGAGATTGTATTGGGTTGGCCAAAATGTTCGTTCTTTTTTTCCTGTAACATGGCTCTAGTAGGACTTAGTTGTCTTTAACTTCATTCAAAACGATTTTGTTAGATTTTATTGTGACAGCTGTCATATCAGCATGCATTTTAAAAAAAACTCATCAAAATTGGTGAATTTTTGTGTAGCCATTTTAATATTGAAGATGGAAGAAAAAGCAACATTTTCAGCATATTATGCTTTATTATTTCAAGGAAAGGTAAAAACACAACTGAAATGCAAAAAAAAAGATTCATGCAGTGTATGGAGAAGGTGCTGTGACTGACTGAACATGTCAAAAGTGGTTTGCGAAGTTTCTTACTGGAGATTTCTCACTGGACGATGCTCCATGGTCGGGGAGACCAGTTGAAGTTGATAGCAATCAAATCGAGACATTAATGGAGAACAATCAATGTTATACCACGAGAGAGATAGCCGACATACTCAAAATATCCAAATCAAGCATTGAAAATCATTTGCACCAGCTTGGTTATGTGAATCGCTTTGATGTTTGGGTTCCACGTAAGTAAAGAGAAAAAAACCTTCTTGACCATATTTCCCCATACGATTCTGTACTGAAACGTAACAAAAACATTCCGTTTTTAAAACAAATTATGACAGGGGATGAAAAGTGGATACTGTACAATAATGTGGAACGGAAGAGATCGTGGGGCAAGCAAAATGAACCACCACCAGCCACACCAAAGGCCGGTCTTCATCCAAAGAAGGTGATGTTGTGTGTATGGTGGGATTGGAAGGGAGTCCTCTATTATGAGCTCTTTCCGGAAAACCAAACGATTAATTCCAACAAGTCCTGCTCCCAATTAGACCAACTGAAAGCAGCACTTGATGAAAAGCGTCTGGAATTAGTCAACAGAAAATTCATAATCTTCCATGAGGATAATGCCAGACCGCATGTTTCTTTGATGACCAGGCAAAAACTGTTACAGCTTGGCTGGGAAGTTCTGATTCATCCACCGCTTTCACCAGACATGGCACCTTCAGATTTCCATTTATTTCAGTCTTTACAAAATTCTCTTAATGGAAAAAATTTCAGTTCCCTGGAAGACTGTAAAAGGCACCTGGAACAGTTCTTGGCTCAAAAAGATAAAAAGTTTTGGGAAGAAGGAATTATGAAGTTGCCTGAAAAATGGGAGAAGGTAGTGGGACAAAAGGGTGAATACGTTGTTCAATAAAGTTCTTGGTGAAAATGAAAAATGTGTCTTTTACTTAAAAACCGAAGGAACCTTTTGGCCAACCCAATACAAAAGATAAAAATGTTGCGGAGAAAAGACAGGGAAAGAAGTGTTAAGTAAGAAAAGCTGTGATAGCATCTAAAGGGGCCTGACCCAGTTTGGGACATCAGAGGAAGTTCCCTGAGGAAGTTATATTGAGTTGAGGTCTGAAAGATAAACAGGCATTAACTAAAAAAAAGGGGAAGCTTGAGGGAGCAACCTAGGCAAGGCTACTGGGTGGTGATGGAGATGACTTAAGAGATAGATAGCAGGTAAAGTCAATAGGACTTTATTATTTCACTAGACAAATATTATATTCCAGACATACCTCTAGCCCTGGAGGCATGATGGTGAATGAGAGGAATTTCAGCTTTCAAAGGGCTTACATTATAGTGGAGGGAGACAGATCACAAACACGCATGCAAACAGATCATTTGTTGATGGTGCCAGAGAGGGAATTGACAAGAATGCCCTCAGGGCTCTAGGTTGGGCAACTGGATGGATGCTGGTGCCATTCACCAAGACAAGGAGTGCTGAGGGAGGACCAGACTTATCTGGGAAGAGCATGGGTTCAGTTTTGGACGTGCTATTTGAAGTGCCTTCGAGATGAACAAGTGGGTCTCAAGTAGTCAGTTGTAAATACATGTGGGTTTGAATTTAAGCATTGCTGGCTCTGAGATAAACATTTTGCAGTCTGTAATGTATATATGGTAATTAAAGCCACAGGAGTGGATAGAACTGCCCTTATGGCCACACAAGCCACGCACTGTACAACTTGAGGGGGAGCCAGGTACATAGACCGTGGTGTGCATAGTGTCTCCTGGAATTGTGCAGAGTGGTGGCCATTGAAGACCTAGGGAAGGAATATGGGGTGAGAAGGAAGGTGACCTTTTAGGATCAAATATTGAGTAAGTTCAACATTTAAAGGCCAGGCAGAAAGGAAGGAGCTATTAAGAGAAAGTGAGGAGGAACAGTAAAGAGCCGAGAGGAAAACCTGGAGAGTGATGTCAGTGAAACCAAAGGAAGAGAAGTCTTCAAGGGAGCAGTGGTCACTAAGTTCAACTGCTGCTGAGAAATCTAGTAAGACAAGGTCTGGACATATGGTCATCTCAGGTCTTGTTGGCCTTACTGAAAGCTGTTTTGGTGGAGTTATAGGGTGGAGTAATAAGGCCAGATTGGAATGACTTGGAGAGTGAGTGGCAGATGAAGAAATGTAGACAACTGATGTGTCCTAGCTTGTGACACTTGGAAAAATGTCCTCACCCAGTCATGCAGGATGAGCCCCAAGTTGGAGTGATTCACTTCAGAGAGAGCTGGTAACTTTGCAAGAACCCTAATTTGGAGGTGTTGGGTTTGGTAGTGGTGAGGTTTCTGAGCAGTAGTTTTTCTTCTTCCTCTTCCTCTGCCATTTTATTGTCAGGAATATGACATTGATTACAATGGCAGTGTCTGAGGTGATGACAAGAGAGTGTTTTTGGAAAAGGGGCTGGAATTTCCAGCACACACATTGAGTTGATTCTACTGTTATATTTGAACAGCACTAATAAATTGGGAAAACATGGTGCAGACCACACACGACTTTTGGAAGGTCTTCCACTGATGTAAGGAGCATATTCCTTAAACCCTTTTGTTTAAATATTTACCACTGTTGCCCAGTCTATCCATTGCCCTTTAAGGGGTATCAATCTTCTGATCAACTTGCAGCTTATGATGTTTCTCAGCCTCTTCAATAGAAACACATGTAGAACCAGTGTTCTCTACGTGGGAATTAGTTTGGGGGAAGAGTCTAGAGAGCTCAGTGACTTTAAGGCACAGTTGTTGGGACTGGCAGGTCCCCCTCTTTCTCTTGTTCTCGAGGTTTCTGTGTATTGCCTCTACCCAAGGATCTGCTCTCTGAATGTACAGCATGGAGCTGCCCTCCAGAATGCTCTTTAGAAAGAGCCCCAAGAATTGGGATTTATGCAGGTTCAGAAAAGGATCTTTCGAGTCCATTTTCAGAGACATTTCCCAAGAAATTAAAGAATCTCTTATCGAAAAAAATGGTTTTGCTGTTCATGTAGGCTTGAGATAGCCCATTGTCAAAATTCAGTGCATGTTGCAATGTAATTCACTGGAAGGAAAATATGCTAGCAACATCATTTCTAAGCAGGGAGCCTGGCACTAATTATTGGCTTCTTCTTAATGCCTGTACTTGCCAGATCTAATATGTTTTAACCTTATACAGCATAGCTGTGACCCTGAGTGTTACTCTCATTCACACAAAACTTGTGAACTCAGGAATTCACCACTAAGTACAGCCAAACCATATTAAAAGAGTGGACATATATTCACTCTTCTAATGTAACTCTGCACACACAAAGAGTTGATAACCTGAAAAAGTAAAGAATATATAAAAATGGTAATGTGAAACAAAAAATTCAAGCTAAGGGAGGGTGTTGTTTTGTTGTTCAAAAGAAGAGAGTCAACAGAATATTTAATTTCACCTATAGGTTCACTGGAAGCAGCTCTGCCCTTCTAGCACTCCTTCAGTTTGCAATGAATTCATGTTTAGAACAAACTTGGGGGATGGGACCCTTTCTGATTCTTTGAGAACAACTGGGAAGCTAATGAGAAAGAGATTGGTCTTGTCTTGAGGAGTCCTATTGACAATATGCCTAATAGAATAAAGGTCAACCTATATTTATTTTTCAGTCCCCAAATATTTCCATCATTCTGGACTGTGCATAGGAATTGCATTCTTTATTTTTGGAGTGAAAATTTCTCAAGAGGTAAGTATTATTCTTTCAAAGAAAATACCACAGCCACCAGCACAGTGGACTCTTATTCTTGTTCTCACTATTACTTTTACCACTTGCTTCTCTTGTACTCTCTGTTTGAATGGTCAAATGTCAAGTATTGCAAGAGTTTCTGGGCAGGAAGCCTTAGTCTGCTAAGTCAGTGACAGGCATGCTGTCAGTCAGCTGAACCTGGAACAACTATTACTGGTTTCTGCTGTTGTAGTACCTTGGAGATGACATTCCAGTGATACCTCTAAAAAGTGTCACAACCATTTGAAGTCTTTCAAACACTGATATTGTCATCAGGGAATTCACTGACCTGCATATTTGGAACAATCAAGAGATTTTTTAAGCAATGTTGCATATATACAATATTGAGAAGTTAAAGAAGCAAAGAAGGAAGGCCCATCCAATATTTAAAAAATTTTAACATAAAAGTGATTATAAAAGTGATACTTGCTTATTGCAGACAACTTGGAAAAGACCATTTAATATTAAGAGGAAGATGTTCCTTTTATGGAGACTATGTCTTTTATGATCTGCGTGTATTCTTGGGGACTTGACTTCATGTTGATATAGGGCAGCAGTATCTCACACCACTGCCCTCTCTGCTTTGCACCTCTGCTCCAGTTTTCTTTCCTTTCACAACATGATAAACAAAACCACATGTTATTTGTGTGGTCAAGTTAAAGGAAAGAAAATCTCACCAAAATAAAAGAACTACAAGTGAAATATAATAAACCCAGTCTTATTACAGTTTTTCTTTTCTAAGTTTTTCATAGCAAGCTTGAAGTAGTCAGTATGAGCCTGTGGTCATATCTCTAGCCATCTGTTCTCTCTGTGGGCTGCCTCCAAGGCTGGCTTTCAATCCACTGGAGAACATTTATACCAAACGACAGGAGTTTTGATTTTTCAAGTTCCTTTTCAACTTCAGCTTGGCTTTATTGATGTTGAATATATTTCTTCATTGTGTTTGCACTGGTATTGGAGCTGTCTGTGTGAACAGATTTGACCAGGTTATGGATTATGCATTATTCATTCTTCACAATTTCTCTTGACAGCCATTTTTTCTTCCTCAGTCCAGTTTATAGAATGCAGGTGTATCCAACAACATCACATGTCTTCAGATATATTTAAATCTCTCCTGTGTTACACACGTACACACACACACGCACACACACACACATACACATACACACATCGCCTTACAAGAGCCCTTTAGCTAATGTTTCTCATGTTTCCTTCTTGGAGTGTGATAGAATAAAGGTTATTAATATAAGAGCACTTCTAGTTTTTAAACTTGTCTCCCTTCCTGAGCAGGCCTGGGAGAAGGAAGGTGAACTACTAAGGGGTTCCTGGGAACAAGGTGCTGGAAGAGCATTTGGGGTAAAGTATTAGGGAGAGATCTGTGGTGACCTAAATGGCAAGGAAATCTACAATAGAGTGGAGATATATATATAACTGATTCGCTTTGCTCTACAGCAGAAACTAACACAACATTGTGAAGCAACTATACGCCAATTAAAAAAAACGTGTTGGGGAGAGAGGTTTGGAAACAGTTTAATATGTGAAGACAATAGAGGGAGAAGGAAGAAGGTGAAGTATAAATGTCATGTCATTCATGTTTTATGTCATGATGCTTGCATTATTCATCATGTTTGCATTATTTTCAAATTATTTTTGGTTGCATGAATTGGGATTCAGACACAAGGATGGTAGTCTTATAAGCCTTATAGAGATATATGTTGTATCTGCCCTTGATGTTCATTTTAACCACATTGCATGGTATAAATGCCTGTTATGGTGCTGGTGGGAATGAGTGGGGTGGAAGGCTCACATGGCCCATGGCTTGAACTTTGATCCTCGTCTCCACCACAGACCCTGGAACTGTCCCTCCCTGATTGCTCTCATGCTCTGGCCTGTGCCCCCTGCAGAATTCCATAGAATTGTGTTAGTGCCATGAGAATAATACTGAAGCACATTTCCCAACCCTCCAAGTTATGTGCTGAGAGTAACACCTGACCACTGTGTGAGTGGAGGGGAAGCATCTCCTCACTATATGTTTCTGTGTTTTGAGTGGCCTGTTGCAGATTCAGCTTCCCTGACATAAGGGCTGGAACCAAGCTCTTGAAATGGTCTCATTAAAGTAGGCAGCATTCTTGCTTTGCTGGAGTTCATAGCCAACCCCTAAACTGTGATCCAAGGTGGCCCCCAAATAAAGGGTACCCCAGACATTCCTGTTGATTCTTAGGTCACTCTTTGCCGTCACCATCAAGATTCCAGAGGATCCAGTGGCTGTCCTTAGGTGGCAGTCTTTTCCATCTTCACATCCTTTACAGTAACTCTGACTTCCCTCTCTACCACGTCCATTTGGTGCACCATGCTTGGTTAGCTGTTTAGAGGAAGAAATTGTGAGATTTTCTGTGGTTGCTTGCAATATCTAGATGATTGACATATGGCCCCCGACTTAAAATGGTTAAACATATGATTTTTTTTGATGTTATTAGGGTGTGAAAGTGATGTGCATTTAGTAGAAACTGTACTTCAAATTTTGAATGTTGATCTTTTCCCCGGCTAGTGGTATGTGGTATGATACCCACTCATGATGCTGGGCAGTGGCAGTGAGCCACAGCTCCCAGTCAGCCGCATAATCATGAGGGTGAACAACTGATACACTTACAGCCATTCTGTACCCATACAACCATTCTGTTTTTCACTTTCAGTATAGTATTCAATAAATTACATGAAATATTCAACACTTTATTATAATATAGGCTTTGTGTAAGATGATTTTTGCCCATCTGTAGGCTAAAGTAACTGTTCTGAGCACATTTAAGTTAGGCTAGGCTAAGCTAGGATGTTCCGTAGGTTAGGTGCATTAAATCCATTTGACTTATGATATTTTCAACTTATGATAGGTATATTGGGATGTAACCCCATCATAAGTTGAGGAAGATCTGTCTATATATATCTGTATATAAATATCTCTGCATGAAGATATATATATATATATACACATATATACATATATATACATGCACACCCACACCCATATTTTTTTTGGTGTATGGAGTGGGAAGAGATGTTTCATATATATATTCATATATGTGTTGATATATTTGGTATTTTATATATCAAAATATTTAAATATTTATATGTATTATTATATTTATACATAAATTTTCTTATGTTTTCTTTCCTATTTTCCGTCTTTGTTTTTTGGTTGTACTTTCTAGGAGACTTCTTGAATTTTAACTTCTAGCCCTTTTAATGAGTTTTCCATTTTTGCTATCACATTTTTTTTAAACTTTATTTTTATAATTAATTTTTAAAAAAATTAATTTATTTTGGCTGCTTTGGGTCTTTGTTGCTGCGTGCGGGCTTCCTTTAGTTGCGGCGAGTGGGGGCTACTCTTCATTCTGGTGCGTGGGCTTATTGTGGTGGCTTCTCTTGTTGCGGAGCACGGGCTCTAGAGTGCGGGCTTCAGTAGTTGTGGCTCATGGGCTTAGTTGCTCTGCGGCATGTGGGATCTTCCCAGACCAGGGATCGAACCCGTGTCCCCTGCATTGGCAGGCAGATTCTTAACCACTGCGCCACCAGGGAAGACCTCTATCACATTTTTTAATTTCTAAGACTTTCTTTTGTTCTCTGAATACAATAAAAAATCAGTTTTTAAAAAATAAGTGCAATAGTCTCTTATCTCTCTGAGGTTATTAGTGATAGATTATTTTTTGATGCTTTCTTTTTCTTCCAGAGTTTGTTTCCCCAGAGTGCTCTTTTTCTGTTTATTTTGTATTTGTCTTTCATAATGGGAGTTCTCCTCTAATATTTTATATCTTTAATTGCCTGCTTATAGGTAAAAATGGGGCATCAGAAGCGGATTGGAAACCCGTGTGTGTGTGTGTGCGCGTGCGCTACGCTTGAGGGTGATCTGGCTGGGCTGTTTGTAGGGTGAATTTCTAATGTTAATAACTTTAGGTTTTTTTCTCTTGGGCTGGTTGGAGGAGGCTCTTCCAAGCTCCTGCCAGAGGGTATAAGCCTCACCGGTAGTGTTAAGGGAGTTGAATGAGAGAAGAGCCTGGGAGTCTCAACATCTTCCTGCATTTACTTCATCCTCCTGTTTTCAGTATGACACACCCAACCTCAGTGGTGCCTGTTGTCTCAAAATCCAGAGACCTGTTTTACTCTTTCTAGAGAATAAGCCTCTGTCACCTTATGGGAGGGTTGCGGCGGGGGTGGGGGGGGGTGTCTGAAGACTTCTAAAGAAACCTACTTTTAGCCTGTCCTTCTTCCTATTTCCAGAGATGCCCAAGCCTTCTGGAGATTCGGAGGTATAAACTGGGTTGCTTTTGGGCTTTCCCCAAATGCCAGTTTAGGATTCAGCTTTCTTTGTTCTGTGATGTCAGTTACCATTTTTTCCTCAGCTTTCTGGATTCTAATTTTTATTTATTTTTTGCTGTTATTACCTCTCCTTTCTTCATACTTATCCTTATGGGCTTATGCCTCTTTATAGTTATTTTGGTAGGGTTGGGGGATGGAACAGTGTGAGTCCAGCCCATCATTTTTAACAGAAACCCTTTTACAGAGATTTTATTTGTGTTTCCCCCTGACGGCTTTTTATTGCTAGGCTGACACCATGCTGTGCCCTCTAAGACCTGGCTGGCAGTGGGGTGGGGTGGGGGTGGAGGGTGGAACATTGATGTAAGGCCAAGCTCAGGCAAATGTTTTCCACCTCAGGGTGAGTTATTTTCAACTGATTTCTCATATCAGTTCCTTAAATCACTGTCTTCTAGTTGAGTTGCTCCACTTATTCTTCAGGCAAGACCCCTACAGTCTGAGTTCTAGCCATAGAAACAGCTTAGGCTCAAAGTGGAACCTCTTTCTATCATCACAGCCTTCTTTTCCACTTAGAGGAGTTAGGGGTTAACTGTTCAAACTGGTCATGGTGTTACACTGTTCGTTCATTAATAGTAGAACGTTTTCCCTTGTGTGAGCATTAAAATCCTAGCTATGGAGGCACTGTGCAGGTATTGCATGTGCTGGGGCTCGTTGGTAGAGAACCTGGTTGGAGATATTCTGATTTTCTAGAATATTTGTTTCCAAAGATACTTTGTTTAAATACTGAGTTATATGCTACAGTTCTAAACACAGTTATTTTCTGAATTGTATTTTCAAAGAGGCATACGTGTTGACATGAATTTTTTTTTTTTTTGCCTTGGGTGGCTGGTGATATAATAAGAAAACAAATAACATAAAATCCAGAGAGGTCTATATAAAACATTAAGACTATCAACTCTAGTAGTTATAGCCTGCATAAATCTTCGTCCTTTGTATGACATACAATTACCAAAAAGATATCCAGAGATGTTTCATCTTAATATTTTCACATGTACATCAAAAGAATATGAATGCTTCCAAGATGTTAGGCTGTTTCATTGAATTTCACAGCTTTGCATCCCGAGTCAGGAAGCCGTAGTGGAGTTGTGCTGATACACTAGCACTGAATGCCAGCACATGCATATGCTGACACATATGCTAAATGAAGAGTCAAGACGCTAGCACTCAGATGCATCCCATCCCAGACTCTTCTCATCTAAATTCAGAGCCAAGGTGGCCCCTGCTGGCCTTCCCTAAACTTTCCCTCTGGTTATGATTCGAGACTAATCATTTTATGATCTCAGGTTAATAGCACTGTCCATATAGTTGAAGCATGGCGCTTGATACATTTCCCAAGCCTAAGGCTGCAGTCTTTATTGCCGAAGTAGTAAACCATGGTATGCAGTCCTTGTGGTCGGCCAGCTTTTTGTCTTCCTGATATCTCTGTGAGTACCATGCCTTCGCAATTCTCAGGTCTTGAGGTTCTGATGGGGCTGACTGCAACCTCTCGACCCAGAGGTGGCACATGACCAGACCTGGGCCATTAAAGAACTCAATTCACCTGACTGTAGCAAGGGCTCAGGAGTGGACATTTGACTCAGCCCACCTGTCTGAGCCTGCCCTGGAGCTCTTGCTGGAGCTGTCTGGGAAGAGGTACAGTCTTTTTTGTGGGCTCATTAGCTGTAAGGACAGTATAAGTCTAAAGCTACTAGTGGCCCTCTTGCTACTCCTGGGAAAGAGACAGACTGAGAAAGGAGTCAACACAGAGGAAGCAGGGCTAAGGGATGGAGGAATAGAGACAGATTCCCAGTGATATTATTTGTACCTCAGTATTGCCCCTGGACTTTCTAACTATGGGATTCCAATATATTCTCCTTTGAAAAGTGCTGGTTTAATGGGAGTTTTATACCTGCAGTGGAAGGAGTCTTGACTAATATGGTTGTACTGGTCTCCACCAACTGTACTTTGCCAAACTGCGTACATTTGGTCAGATTACAGATGGCAATCAATTTGAATTATCCAACTGGGCTGTCTGTTTTGATTCACTGAACTTGATATTTACTAAATCTCCAGTTTGTATTGTGTGGACACCTGTGAACCAGCAGTAATGAACTGACATTCTAGCCGCAAATATAATTCACTTTGGCGAACTGTCTACCTCCCAGGGCTTAGAGTGCTTACCTGTAAAATGATGAAATTACCCGGTTCATAGAGACCCTGGGATAAGTACGTCACATAAATCCTTTAGGGCTCCTGATTATACTTAATCATAGTAGCAAAAGTGATTTTACTGTCATTATAAGATGTCTGTTAATCTCTCAGTTGATCAGAATGTAAAAGAAATTTCTCAAACTTTATCTAATTCTTCTTTTTAAAAAATTTTTAAAATTATTTTTATTTATATTTATTTATTTATTTAGGCCGTGCTGTGTGGCATGCGGGATCTTAGTTCCCCCACCAGGAATTGAACCTATGCCCCATGAAGTGGAAGCACAGGGTCCTAACCACTGGACTGCCAGGGAATTACCAAACTTTATCTAATTCACAAGTGATATATCAAAATAGGTTTTTCAGGATAAAAGCTGAGAAAAATCCACATAGTTTATTCTTTTGTGTGCTCAGGTTATAAATATGACTTATTTATGAAATGTTGATAGGTAGTATTCTAGAGTATTGGTGTGGCAATTCTTAAAATATTTAAAGAAGACAGTTTTTAAAATAATGCCAATAATAAGTGATGTAACATAACATTGTTAATGCAAGTTGTTAGGGTCTCTAAAGAGTATGCATACCAACAAATCAAATATATGTCAAGTATTAATTGACTTGTCAAGTTCTCTTCCAACCTCTTTTTCTGTGTCGTGTATACTAGAACTCTTCCTTATCTACCTTAATTTGGTCTTCTGTCCTTCCATTCTATTATTCTTTTTAAAAAATAACTTTTTTGAGATATAATTCACATACCATAAAAGTCACCCATATAAGTATACAATTCAGTGGTTTCCATGCCATTATTATTACACAGAAAAAAAGTATACTGTTTGTTTCCTTTATTGCACTTATCAAAATTTGTAATTACCTATTTACTTCTTTATTTACTGTTTTATGCAACATGATCCCAATTTTGTGAGAAAAAATAATCTGTGCTTCAGAAAGGCAAAAACCAAAAGAAATACAGAGTTGTGATATGTTTTACTTTCTTCCTTGAATTTTTTGTGTTTCCTCAAGTTTCTACAATGAGCATGAATTTTTTAAATTATCATTAAATGGAGGTCACTTTAAAAATAGCCTTCAGTGCAACAATATGGTGAATCTTAGCATTGTAATGTTTAGCTAAAAAATAGTTCCAAAAGAGAACAAACATGATGTATTTATAATAGTATCCAAAATAACCAAAATAAAAATATAATTTTTGTGAAGAGTATAAAGCAATAAAACTGTATAAAACAAAAGCAAGGGGGTGGTGAATATGGGACTTGGAATGATAGCTATTTCTGGTGGGTGAAGTCAATGGGATGGAATGGGGAACCTGTACAGTTAGAGAGAGGCTATGGTTAAGAATCTAGCTTTTGTTTGTTTTGTGGGCACTTATTATTAAAATGAAGAAAGAGAGAGAGAGAGAATGGATGGATGGAGAGATAAATAGATAGATAGATGCAGGCCATATTTAAAATAGTTTTCAGTCTCCTTATTCAAGCTGCCTATCCTGCAGATTATAGCACTTTGCTAGTGGATCCTGTCACTAGAAAGTGCTGGGGTAACCAGGGCCAGAATTGCAGGCCCAGTACCACCCAACCATGTCTCTGTGTCCTCCTTCCTCTGAGAAGAGCCAGAACAGGAGTAAGAGTGGAAGCAGGGCACAGCTGACACTCAGCTGGGACACACCTGTCTGGTAGGCCAGCCTGTGTCTGTGCTGTTAATTGTGTGCCTGTTCTGATTGATTGGATCCTGTTCCGGTTGTTCAGCATTTTCAACATTTTGCCTGGTGTGGAAAAAGCTACCCAAGCTCATTCATTGACAGGCTGATCAACCACATTCCTATGCAGCAGCACAACCGCAATCAACTTGTACTTGGGCTGATAATTGCAAAGAGGGGGAGGAAAGGAGGTAATTGTAGGTTCAAAGAGATAATACCTTTTATTGTGGTCAGTTAGATCTGTACGTAAAGAGACGAATTTTAAGTCAGAAAGTGGTTCCACATTTCATGGTGCCCCCAATGTCTGCTCTGCTCTGTTTTCTCAGTATTTCCCAATACGAGATGTGTCATCACCTCTTGTCTCTGCTCCTCATTTTAGACACATACTTTAGGTGAAAAAGATTTCTGAAGAGAGGAAGGAGAAAGATGACAAAACGCCCTTTGGTAAATCCTTCCAAATATAGAACCAGGAGTCTGGAGTGGTCCTCAGAGAGATCCCCACTCAGCTCCCTCACTGCACAGACATAAGGCACAGACCCTGAGGGCCTCAGAGCTCTGCCAGTATTGGCAGGTCACCACCAGGACCCAGGTCCCCCACCTCGCATCCCAATGTGCTTTTCACTATACCGCATAGCTTATAGCATGTTTGCCTGTAGAGAAATATGGTTTACAGCCACTTCAGAACCATGTCCTGCCATGCAGCCAGCCACACCGGGACCCAGTCTCACCTGCCAACAGGCTGGCAGCCACCACATGTAGCAGGGCCTGGCAGCTAATTGGCCGAGGGTCAGCCCCACCTACCAACATGCCCACAATAGTCAGCCCCACCACAACAGAGGGGCCCATGCAGCCTGCTCCTAGAGAATATAGCTCTGTTGACCAGGGGAGAGTGTGCTGCTAGGTCCCAGAGGACATCTTCTACATAAGGCCACTTCTCCAAGATGAGAAATGTAACTGACCTATCTAATACATACCTACCTAATACATAGAAATAAACAGAACTGGGCAAAATTAGGAGAAAAGATAATGTTCCAAATGAAGGAACAGGATAAAGTCCCAGAGGAAGAACCAAGTGAAGTGGAAATAAGCAATCTATCCAATGAAGAAGTCAAGGTAGTGGTTATAAAGATGCTCAATGTACTTGGGAAAAGAATGGATGAACACAGTAAGAAGTTTTATAAAGAGTTAGAAAATATAAGGAAGGGCCAAACAAAGCTCAGGAATATAATAACTGAAATAAATAAGATAGTAGAAAGAATCAGCAGTAAATTAGATGATTAGATTAGATGTCACAGAGGAATGGATCAGCAAACCGGAAGACAGAGTAGTGGAAATCATTGAAGCTGAACAGAAAAAAGAAAAATAATAAAAAAAAATGAGGATAGTTTAAGAGACCTCATCAACATCAGGTGTACTAACATTTGCATTATAGGGGTCCCAGAAGGAGAAGAGAAAGAGAAAGGGGCAGAAAACTTATTTGAAGAAATAGTAGCTGAAAACTTCCCTGACCTGGGAAAGAAAACACATATCCAGGTCCAGGAAGCACAGAGAGTCCCAAACAAGATAAACCTGAAGAGGATCACACCAAGACACATAATCATTAAAATGACAAAAATTAAAGATAAAGAGAGAACCTTAAAAGCAGCAAGAGAAAAGCAACTAATTACATACAAGGAACTCCCATAAGACTATCAGGTGACTTTTCACCAGAAACCTTATGGGCCAGAAAGTTTAAAGTGATGAAAAGGAAAAACCTACAACCAAGAATACTCTACCAGGCAAGGCTATCATTCATATTTGAAGGAGAGATAAAGAGTTTTACAGACAAGCAAAAGCTAAAAGAGTTCAGCACACTAAACATGCTTTACAAGAAATGTTAAAGGGACTTCTTTAAGTAAAAGAGACCATAACTAGAAAAATGAAAAGCACAAAAGGAAAAATCTCATTGGTAAAGGCAAACATACAGTAAAGGTAGTAGATCACTCACTTATAAAGCTAGTAGAAGGGTTAAAAGGCAGAAGTAGTAGAATCATCACTATCTATAATAAGTAGTTAAGGGATACACAGAACAAAAATATGTAAAATATGATGTTAAACATAGTAAACATGGAGGGAGGGAGTAAAAATGCAGGATTATTAAAATGCATTCAGACTTAAGAGATTATCAATTTAAAATAATTATATATGTACGTGTGTTGCTATATATGAACCTCATAACCACAAACCAAAAATCTAAAATATATACATACAGAAAAAAGAGAAAGGAATCCAAGCCACATTAAAGATAGTCATCAAAAGAAGAGAGCAAAAAAAAAGAAGAAACAAAAAAGAACTACAAAAACAACAAAATGGCAAAAAGTACATACCTATAGATAATTACTTTAAATGTAAATGGACTAAATGTTCACATCAAAAGACATAGAGTGGTTGAATGAATAAAAAACAAGACCCATGTATATGCTACCTACAGGAGACTCACTTCAGATCTAAAGATAAACACAGACTGAAAGTGAGGGGATGAAAAAAGATATGAAAATGGAAACAAAAAGAAATCTAGGATAGCAATACTTATATTAGACAAAATAGACCTGAAAACAAAGACTGTAACAAGAGACAAAGAAGGATATTACATAATGATAAAGGGATCAATCCAACAATAAGATATAAAAATTGTAAATATATATTCACCCAGCAAAGGAGCACCTACGTACATAAACTAAATACTAAGGGAGAAATTTATAGTAACACAATAAAAGTAGGAGACATTAACACAGCACTTGCATCAATGAACAGGAGAGACAGACAGAAAATCAGTAAGGAAACACTGGCCTTGTATGACACACTAGACCCCATTAACTTCATAGATGTATAAGCATCCAAAAGCAGCAGAATACACTTTCTTTTCAAGTGCACATGGACCATTCTCCAGGATAGATCACATGCTAGGCCACAAAACAAGTTTCAATAAATTTAAGATTGAAATCATGTCAAGTATCTCTTCAACCACAATAGTATGAGACTAGAAATCAACTACAAGAAAAAAACTGCAAAAAATACCACCATATGGGGGCTAAACAATATGCTACTAAACAACCAAAAGTCACTGAAGAAATCAAAGAAGAAATAAAAAAATACCTGGAGATAAATGAAAACGATAACACAACAATCCAAAATCTAACTGCAGCAAAGCAGTTCTAAGAGGGAAGTTTACAGTGATGCAAACCTACCTCAGGAAACAATAAAAATCTCAAATCAACAATCCAGCCTTTCACCTCAAGGAACTAGAAAAGGAACAAACAAAACCCAAAGTTAGTGGAAGGAGAGAAATCATAAAGATCAAAGCAGAAATAAATGAAATAGAGACTAAAGCTAGAAAAGATCAATGAAACTAAGAGCTGGTTCTTTGAGAAGAAAAACAAAATTGATAAACCTTTATCCAAACTCATCAAGAAAAAAAGAGGGAGGGCTGAAATAAATAAAATAAAAAGTGAAAGAGGAGAAGTTAATACTAACACCACAGAAATACAAAGGATCATAAGAGATTACTATGAACAATTATGCACCAATAAAATGGACAACCTAGAAGAAATGGATAAATGCCTAGAAATGTACAGTCTCCCATGACTAAATCAGGAAGAAATAGAAAATATGAACAGACTGATTACTAGTAATGAAATTGAATCACTAATAAAAAAATTCCTAGGAAACAAAAGCCAGGACCAGGTGACTTCACAGGTGAATTCTACCAGACGTTGAAAGACTTAACACTTACTCTTTTCAAACTCTTCTAAAAAATTGAAGAAGGAACACTTCTGAACTCATTCTGTGAGCCCAGAATTCCCCTGATCCCAAAACCAGACAAAGATACTGCCCCCCCACCACAAACACACACTGAAATATTATTTAGCCATAAAAAAGAATGAAAGCTTGACATTAGTGACATGTATGGACCTAGAGGGTATTATGCTAAGGTGAAATATGTCAGAGAAAGACAAATACCCTATGATATCTACTGTATGGAATCTAAAAAACAAAACAAATGAACAAAGATAACAAAACAGAAACAGGCTCATTGATACAGAGAACAAACTGGTGGTTGCCAGAGGGAGGGGGGATCAGTGAAATAGGTAAGAAAGATTAAGACAAATTTCCAGTTACAAAATAAAGTTACAGGGATGTCATGTACTGTATAGGAAATATAGTCAATACTATTGTAATAACCTTGCATGGTGACGGATGGTAGCTTGATTTATCCTAGTGATCATTTTGTAATGTGTAAAAATATCGAATCACTAGGTTGTACACCTGAAACTAATATAATATTGTAAGTCAATTATACTTCAATAAAAAAGGAAAAAAAACGAAGTACTGACACATGCTACAACATGGATGAACCTTGAAAACATTGTGCTAAGTGAAAGAAGCCAGACACAAAAGACTACATATTGTATGGTTCCATTTGTATGAAATACCCAGAATTTACAAATCTATAAAGACAGAAAGTAAATTACTGGTTGCTTACGCCTGGGGAGGGGATGGGAGAATAAGAAGGTGATAGTTAAAGGGTGATGAAAATATTCTAAAATTGATTGTGGTGAGGTTACAAAACCCTGTGAATATGCTTAAAAATCATTGAATTGTGCACTTTAAATGGTTGAGTTGAATGGTATGTGAATTATATCTCAGTAAAGCTGTTACCAAGACAACACACACACACACACACACACACACACACACACACACACACACACATGACAATAGGACTGCACTAGACCTGATTTGCTCTTGGGGTAGTGGTGGTGTCTTTTACTCTGATTCCTGGGAATCATTGTGTCTCTTCCCTGCTTAGTATGTGAACCATTCTAATAAAAGTTTTTGACCTGTGGTGTTTACAGATGGCGTTAGTTCTTTGGTTTAATTTTCCAAGATAATGTTTACATCTTCAAAGGGATTTTTGAGAGTTTTATTCCAAAGGGGAACGTGATATGGGAATTTCAGGCTGTTCAGGAGAATGGAAGAAGTAGTTTGTGGATAAGGGATTTTCAAGCCACAAAAGTCATTCCTGGCTTCTACTTTGCAGAAAGCATTCTCGGGGTAGGGCTGCTGATGGTACATCCTCTTGCAAAAGGTGGTCTTTATTATTCAGAACACAGGAATTCCCCTTACTCTACAAGTCTGTGTTCCTTGATGACCATAAATTTAGGTTTATGAAATCTTTTTGTGCATTTTCAGAAACCTCCAAAGTCTGGATTATGTTAGGGTGTCAGCTTTTTTACATGCTGAAGCTGAGTTGGGATTGAGCGATGGCCCTGAAACAATATCTTAATCTCTGTTAGCACCAGGCTGTCAGTCTCCAGATCCACTGTTCACAGCCACATGGATCACTGAGAAGGTTCACATCTTAGTATGGTTTGGTGGCCCTGTCTGGGCATCCACTGAGTTCTACCCCACTGGTTCTTGCAGTGTGTCTGAGGTGTGCTCCCATAAGGGGCCCTGGACTTGCAGAAATTATTTTTGCAGCCAGAGAATTTATAATTTGCTACATATGGCGAGTCATTTTTAGCAGCTTTCCTTCTTTCTTTTGCATTTTCCCACACCCACTCCCACTTACTGTTGGCTGCCCTCCCAGTACCTTCTCACCACTAGGGACTTATATTAATAGGCAGATTTCTGTAGGCTCTGCAAGAGCCACAATTGCATTATTTGCCTCTTGTTTTCTTTTAATTATCATTTTTCACATTACTGTTCCTTTATGCTTGTAGATTACACATTAAATAAGAGTCAAGGATACAGTCATTGGGCCAGGAAGAGGAATCTACATGTCTTGACTGCTATAGGATGGGCAGGGGACAGAACGGCATGGTAGTGGTGAAGGCTGCAGTCTTTGGCTTCTACAGAGAGGCAGTGTGGAATGGAGGGCTGGGGTCAGAGGCTGAGTGATAGAGATGAAAGAGCATGGTGTTTTGGAGTTGCACAGACCTTAACTGGAATGCTAACTCATCCACTGATTGGCTGTGTGATTTGGGGCAAGTTACCTGAAGTCTTCAGCTTCAGTTACCTTTGCCTTGTCTTGTCAGATGAACTTGCAAGGTTGTTATGATAGTCAAACAAGGTGATGAATATGAATATACTTAGTGGCACATATAAAGCACTTCATAAATATTATTTTCCTTTTCCTTTCATTAAGAGAGAATGAGAAGAAAAAAAGCCAAAGACATGAAAATCCCCATGTTCTATTAATAACAATCCCCATTTTTCTTTTCCGTAATATTTTCATAATGCTTTAAACCATGTGGGTAATTGTTTCAACATTTAATTTTTCCACTGAATTATTTAACTGCATTTATGACAAGCACGTATTTATTTTGAGTATGTCAGTGGAACCATTAATTTTATATAATGGATTTACAACATACCCAGATATTTTTTCACTATTATCTTTGTGGTGATAGAAAACTATGCAGCCTCCCATAGATTTATCTTGCTTCAATCACACTTTAATCAAAATGAATTCCTGAAAAGTCTAGATAAGGGTCTCCCAAGAGCAAAGGAGTAAGAAGATTTTCTCCAAAAACTGTATTTAAGCCTGATAGTTTATCAGTCCGGATGACTCCCACTTTTGTCCTCAAGTTTTAGCAGAGGAAGCTTGGTGGGCATTTTATCTCAGGAGGGGGCATAGTGATGGAACAGAAGTAATGAGATTAGAAATTTCTTTTTCTAAAGAAAATGGTTATTTTGCACATCTGGAGAGTGATCCAGTCGTTTATTTGGTTCCCAGATGCTTCTGCAGCCCACACTTCTGTAAAGATTCTCTGCCTGGCATGTCTTCATTGCCTTCAAAGGGATTTCTTTTTGAGCAAGGTAATAAAGTTCACTTCCACAGCCTTCCCTGATTGATGCCTCCAGACTGGACCGCCAGTCCTGATGGGCAGATGAGTACTGAATTCCCCATTTAGCACTCTCAGGCTTTAAACATTCAAAATGACAGTACATAAAACACATGCCTTTCATCACGTTTATTTTCCCATCAGCTCGTGGCTTGAGAGTTTAGGTTAACCTTTCAGTTATAACCAGGGTTTGAAATGAACAATGAAAGCTTCCTAACAGTTCTTTCTTGAAATTTGTTCCTTATTAAATTTTTAAAAATTTCCTTTATTTATTGGCAGGGGGTGGGAGGCACTGAGGTGTGAGGCTTGGTCATGAGGCTTAGTGGCAAAAGAGGATTGTAAGCATAGGTAGTTGCAGATTAAAAAATACGTTAGCAATTAGTGTTTTCCACCTAATGGTTTAAAGCTGAAAAAAAAAAAAATCTCCAGCTGCTAAAGGTATTACAAAATAAGGACAGGCTGAACAATCTTGCATTAAAAAAAAAAAATCTCATTCTGGGAAAAGCTTTGCTTTTCTCATTCTTAGCCATAATTAAGACGAGGCAATAACTATTTAAATTTGTGTGCACAATGATACAAATTTCTCCATGAAAAATTTACAAAAGCTGCTAAATACACACATGGAGAATGTATTATTTACTAATCCTAACCTCAGCTATCAAACACGCAATTTAGATCTACCTATTACATAAATCAAACATTCCCCAGAAGGAACACTGACAGCTATGTTTAGAGCTTGAAATGGGCCTGTTTATTTTAGGATGAGATAAAGATTGACATTAAAAGGTTATTAACCAACATTTATTGCCCTTTCTATGGACTTTACCTAAGAATAGTTTGATACTTAAAATTTGAGGAGGTAATTTGAATGGTGCTAGCTTTTTTTTGATAGTTATTAATGCTTTGTCACAAACGTTTCATTTTTTTAAATATACGATTTCAAATGGTTTATCATATTTTTTTAATCTAACTGTATGTCTTAGGTACAAAATGTTTATTTTATGAGAGTGTAACTTCATGAAAATCAAGGATAAATGTGGTTTTACTTATAAAAATTTGCTTTTCCCCCAATAGCTTTGAGTTCTACTTCTGCATATTTTATTCACTCCCAACTAGGGTGGGGAATGAGGAAAGAAAAACTGGCCTTCTGGGTTCTTGAAGATGAAAGCTGCCACTTGTGAAGTTTTTCTCCCCCCTCAAGCTAGGAGGGACTTTACCAGCAAAGGCCCAGGACACCACTGACAGCATAGAATACCCTTCTGTGGTTCTTCCACGAGACTACAGCTGGAAGCAGACCCAAGGGCACACTAACCCTGTCCACTCAGTGTGTCCTGGTCAGACACCTGGCTTTTTCAAGCCTCCAGAGTAAACTCCCAGGAGATCCACACTGAAACCACAGGCTGGGAGTAAGACCACAGCCTACATGCAAAATGGTCTTCTCAGATCATGTATGTACACAAATCTGAAAGCTTAGGGAAAGAACAAAATAAAAGGCAAGCATGCAGGTAGTTTTCATCAAGCTAAAGCTTCTAGATGTATTACAAGTCAGCCTGAGCTATCAAAGTGATTGGGCCACTAAAACAATTTATATATATATAATTAATTATTTATTAAAAAATATTTTTAAACATCTTTATTGGAGTATAATTGCTTTACAATGGTGTGTTAGTTTCTGCTTTATAACAAATTGAATCAGCTATACATATACATATATCCCCATATCTCCTCCCTCTTGTGTCTCCCTCCCACCCTCCCTATCCCACCCCTCTAGGTGGTCACAAAGCACTGAGCTGATCTCCCTATGCTATGCGGCTGCTTCCCACTAGCTATCTATTTTACATTTGGTAGTATATATAACTCCATGCCACACTCTCACTTCTTCCCAGCTTACCCTTCCCCATCCCTGTGTCCTCAACTCCATTCTCTACGTCTGTGTCTTTATTCCTGTCCTGCCCCTAGGTTCTTCATAACCATTTTTTTTTTAGATTCCATATATATGTGTTAGCATATGGTATTTGTGTTTTTCTCTTTCTGACGTACTTCACTCTGTATGACAGACTCTAGGTCCATCCACCTCACTCCAAATAACTCAGTTTTGTTTCTTTTTACGGCTGAATAATATTCCATTGTATATATGTGCCATATCTTCTTTATCCATTCATCTGTTGATGGACACTTAGGTTGCTTTCATGTCCTGACTATTGTCAATAGAGCTGCAATGAACATTGTGGTACCTGACTCTTTTTGAATTATGGTTTTCTCAGGGTATATGCCCAGTAGTGGGATTGCTGGGTTGTATGGTAGTTCTATTTTTAGTTTTTTAAGGAACCTCCATACAGTTCTCCATAGTGGCTGTATCAATTTACATTCCCACCAACAGTGCAAGAGGGTTCCCTTTTCTCCACACCCTCTCCAGCATTTATTGTTTGTAGACTTTTTGATGATGGCCATTCTGACTGGTGTGAGGTGATACCTCATTGTAGTTTTGATTTGCATTTCTCTAATGATTAGTGGTGTTGAGCATTCTTTCATTTGTTTGTTGGCAATTTATATATCTTCTTTGGAGAAATGTTTATTTAGGTCTTCTGCCCATTTTTGGATTGGGTTGTTTTTTTTTTGATACTGAGCTGCATGAGCTGCTTGTAAATTTTTGAGATTAATCCTTTGTCAGTTGCTTCACTTGCAAATATTTTCTCCCATTCTGAGGGTTGTCTTTTCATCTTGATTATGGTTTCCTTTGCTGTGCAAAAACTTTAAGTTTCATTAGGTCCCATTTGTTTATTTTTGTTTTTATTTCCATTTCTCTAGGAGGTGGTCAAAAAGGAACTTGTTGTGATTTATGTCATAGAGTGTTCTGTCTCTGTTTTCCTCTAAGAGTTTTATAGTGTCTGGCCTTACATTTAGGTCTTTAATCCATTTTGAGTTTATTTTTGTGTATGGTGTTAGGGAGTGTTCTAATTTCATTCTTTTACATGTAGCTGTCCAGTTTTCCCAGCACCACTTATTGAAGAGGCTGTCTTTTCTCCATTGTATATTCTTGCCTCCTTTATCAAAGTATAAGGTGACCATATGTGCGTGGGTTCATCTCTGGGCTTTCTATCCTGTTCCATTTATCTATATTTCGGTTTTTGTGCCAGTACCATATTGTCTTGATTACTGTAGCTTTGTAGTATAGTCTGAAGTCAGAGAGTCTGATTCCTCCAGTTCCGTTTTTCTTTCTCAAGATTTTCTTTGGCTATTTGGGGTCTTTTGTGTTTCCATACAAACTGTGAAATTGTTTTTTCTAGTTCTGTGAAAAATGCCATTGGTAGTTTGATAGGGATTGCATTGAATCTGTAGATTGCTTTGGGTAGTAGAGTCATTTTCACAACGTTGATTCTTGCAATCCAAGAATAATTAATTGTAATTGATATCTAGTCTCATAACATTGTTGTCGGAAAAGATATTTGATACAATTTCAAAATCTTAAATTTACCAAGGCTTGATTTGTGACCCAAGATATGATCTATCCTGGAAAATATTCCATGAGCTCTTGAGAAGAAAGTGTATTCTGTTTTTTTTGGATGGAATGTCCTATAAATATCAATTAAGTCCATCTTGTTTAATGTATTATTTAAAGCTTGTGTTTCCTTATTTATTTTCATTTTGGATGATCTGTCCATTGGTGAAAGTGGGGTGTTAAAGTCCCCTACTATGACTGTGTTACTGTCGATTTCCCCTTTTATGGCTGTTAGCATTTGACTTTTGTATTGAGGTGCTCCTATATTGGGGGCATAAATATTTACAATTGTTATACTTCTTCTTGGATTGATCCCTTGATCATTATGTAGGGTCCTTGTTTGTCTCTTTTAATAGTCTTTATTTTAAAGTCTATTTTGTCTGATATGAGAATTGCTACTCCAGCTTTCTTTTCATTTCCATTTGCATGGAATATCTTTTTGCATCCCCTCACTTTCAGTCTGTATGTGTCCCTAGGTCTTAAGTGGGTCTCTTGTAAACAGCATATATATGGGTCTTGTTTTTGTATCCATTCAGCCAGTCTATGTCTTTTGGTTTGAGCATTTAATCCATTTACATTTAAGCTAATTATCAATATGTATGTTCCTATTACCATTTTCTTAATTGTTTTGGGTTTTTTATTGTAGGTCTTTTCCTTCTCTTTGTTTGCTACCTCGAGAAGTTCCTTTAGCATTTGTTGTAAAGTTGGTTTGGTGGTGTTGAATTCTCTCAGCTTTTGCTTGTCTGTAAAGGTTTTAATTTCTCCGTCAAATCTGAATGAGACCCTTGCTGGGTAGAGTAATCTTGGTTGTAGGTTTATCCCTTTCATAGCTTTAAATATGTCCTGCCACTCCCTTCTGGCTTGCAGAGTTTCTGCTGAAAGATCAGCTCTTAAACTTATGAGGCTTCCCTTGTATGTTATTTGTTGTTTTTCCCTTGCTGCTTTTAATATCTTTTCTTTGTATTTAATTTTTGATAGTTTGGTTAATATGTGCCTTGGCTTGTTTCTCCTTGGATTTATCCTGTATGGGACTCTGCGCTTCCTGCACTTGATTGACTATTTCCTTTCCCATATTAGGGAAGTTTTCAACTATAATCTCTTAAAATATTTTCTCAGTCCCTTTCTTTTTCTCTTCTTCTTCTGAGACCCCTATAATTCGAATGTTGTTGCGTTTAATGTTGTCCCAGAGGTCTCTAAGACTGTCCTCAATTCTTTTCATTCTTTTTTCTTATTTTGCTCTGCAGTAGTTATTTCCACTATTTTATCTTCCAAGTCACTTATCTGTTCTTTTGCCTCAGTTATTCTGCTATTGATTCTGTCTAGAGAATTTTTAATTTTATTTATTGTGTTGTTCATCATTGTTCGTTTGCTCTTTAGTTCTTCTAGGTCCTTGTTAAACGTTTCTTGTATTTTCTCCATTCTATTTCCAAGATTTTGGATCATCTTTACTATCATTACTCTGAACTCTTGTTCAGGTAGACTGCCTATTTCCTCTTCATTTGTTTGGTCTGGTGGGTTTTTACCTTGCTCCTTCATCTGCTGTGTGTTTCTCTGTCTTTTCATTTTGCATAACTTACTGTGTTTGGGGTCTCCTTTTTTCAGGCTGCATGTTCACAGCTCCCGTTGATTTTAGTGTCTGCCTCCAGTGGGTAAGGTTGGTTCAGTGGGTTGTGTAGGCTTCCTGGTGGAGGTGACTAGTGCCTGTGTTCTGGTAGATGAGGCTGGATCTTGTCTTTCTGGTGGGCAGGACCGCGTCTGGTGGTGTGTTTTGGGGTGTCTGTGACCTTATTATGATTTTAGGTAGCCTCTCTGCTAATGGGTGGGGTTGTGTTTCTGTCTTGCTACTTGTTTGGCAGAGAGTCTCCAGCACTGTAGCTTGCTAGTCATTGAGTGGAGCTGGGTCTTAGCATTAAGACTGAGATCTCTGTGAGAGCTTTTGCCATTTGATATTATGTGGAGTCGGGAGGTCTCTGGTGGACCAATGTCCTGAACTCAGCTCTCCCACCTTAGAGGCACAGGTCTGACATGTGGCCGGAGCACCTAGACCCTGTCAGCCATAAGGCTCAGAAGAAAAGGGAGAAAAAAGGAAAGAAAGAAAGAAAAAAATAAAATAAAATAAAGTTATTAAAATAAAAAAATTATTAAAAATAAAAAAATGAAAAAGTACTAAAAAAAGAAAGAAGAGAGCAACCAAACCAAAAAACAAATCCACCAATGATAACAAACCCTAAAAAGTATACTAAAAAAAAACAAAAACAAAAAACCGAAGAAAACAAACAAAACGGACAGACAGAACCCTGGAACAAATGGTAAAAGCAAAGCTATACAGACAAAATCAGACAAAGAAGCATACACATACACACTCACAAAAAGAGAAAAAGGAAAAAATACATATATCATTGCTCCCAAAGTCCACCACCTCAATTTTGGGATGATTCGTTGTCTATTCAGGTATTCCAGAGATGCAGGGTACATCAAGTTGACTGTGGAGATTTAATCCGCTGCTCCTGAGGCTGCTGGGAGAGATTTCCCTCTCTCTTCTTTGTTTGCACAGCTCCTGGGGTTCAGCTTTGGGTTTGGCCCAGCCTCTGTGTGTAGGTCGCCTGAGGGCGTCTGTTCTTCGCTCAGACAGGATGGGATTAAAGGAGCAGCTGATTCGGGGGCTCTGGCTCACTCAGGCTGGGGGGGAGGGAGGGGTACGGAATGCGGGGCAAGCCTGCGGTGGCAGAGGCCGGCGTGATGTTGCACCAGCCTGAGGCGTGCCATGTGTTCTCCTGGGGAAGTTGTCCCTGGATCACAGGACCCTGGCAGTGCACAGGGCTGCACAGGCTCCCGGGAGGGGAGGTGTGGATAGTGACCTGTGCTTGCACACAGGCTTCTTGGTGGCTGCAGCAGCAGCCTTAGCGTCTCATGCCCGTCTCTGGGGTCCGCGCTGATAGCCACGGCTCGCGCCTGTCTCTGGAGCTCCTTTAAGCGGCGCTCTGAATCCCCTCCCCTCGCTCACCAGGTAACAAAGAGGCAAGAAAAAGTCTCTTGCCTGTTCGGCAGCTCCAGACCTTTTCCCGGACTCCCTCCCGGCTAGCCGTGGCGCACTAGCCCCCTTCAGGCTGTGTTCACGCCGCCAACCCCAGTCCTCTCCCTGGGATCCGAACTCCGAAGCCCGAGCCTCAGCTCCCAGCCCCCGCCTGCCCCGGCGGGTGAGCAGACAAGCCTCTCAGGCTGGTGAGTGCTGGTCGGCGCCGATCCTCTGTGCGGGAACCTCTCCGCTCTGCCCTCCGCACCCCTGTTGCTGCACTCTCCTCCGTGGCTCCGAAGCTTCCCCCCTCTGTCACCGGCAGTCTCCGCCCACGAAGGGGCTTCCTAGTGAGTGGAAACCTTTCCTCCTTCACAGCTCCCTCCCAGAGGTGCAGGTCCCGTCCCTATTCTTTTGTCTCTGTTTTTTCTTTTTTCTTTTGCCCTACCCAGGTACGTGGGGAGTTTCTTGCCTTTTGGGAGGTCTGAGGTCTTCTGCCAGCATTCAGTAGGTGTTCTGTAGGAGTTGTTCCACATGTAGATGTATTTCTGATGTATTTGTGGGGAGGAAGGTGATCTCCACGTCTTACTCCTCTGCCATCTTGACGGTCTCGGCAATTTATATTTTCATAGGAGTTTCTTTTGAAGAGCCAGAATTCCAAATCATTGCTGAAGGCCGTCTAGGGAGCCTAATGATTCTGTCAACAAATTGTAAAACACTGTAAGCAGTCAGTGTAAGCATGTAAAACAAAGTGCTTTTTGAATTATATCTGGATCTTCAAAAACAGGGTTTTCTTGGGGGGTGGGGTCAGGGAATATTCTTCCATTTTGTTTCAGTGGGCAAGGAGAAAAGAAATGTTGTCCAATATACCTAAAGATGGAAGGAAAGGGGGAGGGAATGGTTAAGGACATGGAACTGCAGCTGCCTTGAGGAAAGGGAAACATTAATAAATTATTATAATAAGTCCATATTATAAATAAATAATTGTAATAATTACAATATAATAGTAATATAATAAAATAACATAATAAAATAAATTATATATATATACATCTTTGTATGACTTTCTCCTATATACACCTATATCCAAAAATGGTTTGAGATGGATTATCTTTATCCAGGCCAGTCTTGGAGTAGGGTAGGGCATGGATGACCAACAGGGGTCACAGTCTGATGCTGTTCTTTTCTGCCCGGAGGCCAATAATTGGGCTGAATGATGAGTCCAGGCCTGAGGTGGGGGTGAGGGTCAGGGGTGGGGAGGAGAAGGAGATGGTACCACCTGTTGTTACTAAAGGTGCTCAATTACTAGCCCCCCAGAGTCGGTGTGTGTGTTGGGCAACATAAGATAGGGTGGTTTGTGGTAACCAGCTTCCTCCTTCTCTCCCTCCACACATTCTCCTGGGACTTTAAGCTGCCATTTTTGACAGTGGCTCACCTTTTCTTGTTCTTCCGCCTTGTAGAATATCTCTACCTTCTGTTTATTGTTGCTTTCTCTGGTTAAAATTTTGACTCCATCAAATGAGATTGGTCTTAATGTTCACTCACATGAGATGGTACCTGTATTTGCCTATGTGTGCATGTTTGGATGGACACACTCGTATATGTTTGTGTTTGTGTTGGGGAAAGACACACCTAGTGATTTGCTCTGTATTCGACATCCTTCAGAGAGAATGCTGATTGTTTCCTAGCTTAAATTTATCAAGGAAATAAAATAAACTAAATAATATTTATCAAGAAAACGAACAGATGTTTTCTCTTTTATAACTTGCCATCAATCTTCTCTCATTAGGAGCTGGAATAAAGTCATGAGAATTTGTTCTTGTCTTGCATTACTGATAAGGAGAGAAATAACAAAAATGCTAGCATTAATTTATGTAGTGTATAAATTATACTATATTTGTATACAGTATTGCATTCAGTAGAGGTCTTTGAGAATCTCATACTTTAATCCAAAGGAATAACTCCTATAGTAGAAATGTTAGGCTAAGTGAAGAGGCTTTCAGCGTCCTTCAAATCACACGTAGTAGTTATCACCTGCTGGCTCCAAGAAACTGGTGTGATTTTTTTTGAGAGAGGTTGTCATGTTGAATTTGAGTTGTCTGTGAGACATTCAGATGAATATGTGGATGGATAATTAGAAGTATAGTTTTGAAACTTGAGGGCCAGAGGTGTGAAATTTGGGAGTCATTGGTCTGTGAGTGGTAGTTGAAGTTGTGGACATATGTAAGATTACTGGAGGAGAAATGAGGAAAGAAGCTATCTAGGACAGGCTAGGATAGAAGTGTGAGGTGCACCGATGTGTGGGCTATACTCTTAGTGATCTTGCAATCTTCTTAGGCTGGTAGCACATATACAAGAACTTATCGCATAGCACTGCAAGTTTAAGGGATGAAGTTTAGTGGAAAGTTAAGGCAGTCTGTTTAAATGTTGCTGAAAATAAATTGATTAGATTGCCTCTTTCATGCAAAGACGGAAGTTAATAGAATTCAACCTATGAAAGATTTACTAACTGTAAAGAACTGTGTTCCATGTTAATGGAGAAAAATCACAGATGAATTAGAACAGTTCTTACTCCCAAGAAGTGAGGGAGACAGATGTGGAAACATCTAACTGTAATATAAGGATGAATGAAATAAGAGCTATAATAGTTGAATTAAGTGGAAACTTAACAGAAAGAACAATTAATTTTAAAGCGGGTTCGAGGGATGTTTCACAAAAGAAGAAGGATGACTAAGCTACAACAGGCAAAGAAGTGAGGGGAGAGACTCTCAGTGTGACCTCCCCTGTCATGCCCAGGCAGGAGGCACCACAGGGTTGAACAGGGCTGAACCTGCTGGTGGAACACTGAATATTCGGGAGTTATCTGGTCATTCTCCATGTGCAACCTCTCTACCCTCCACATCCCAGACCCTACACAAGAAAACAAGAGCCTCCAAAATACAAAGCCCTCTTCCTAACCAGCCGTTAGGAAGTCAACAGTGCCTTCCCATGATAGTCTCAAGCAGTTAAAAATGGGTACTTCACAGTTTCTCACACATCAGAGAGAGAACCCCAGAACAAACAGTGCACTTCACATAATATTCCTATTGAAATATAGTGGGAATCACTTTAATAGCACTGAGAAAATTTCAGCAAGATATAGTCTGTTTAAAAGATAAAAAGGTATTGTTTTACTGTTACCAGTCCTCCCGAGTCTGGCCCCAACAAGGGTCCTTCTGCCTGGTGTCCCTCAAGCCAATAGAATGAGACAGTGTTCAGTTCAGAAGCAAAGGAAAGCTTTATTCTTTGATTAAAGAATGGAGAGGGGGGAGCTTACACACTAGAGCGCACGTTCTCCCCATGGGCGGGGCTGCTTAATAGGGTCTCATCAGCTGGGGGGTGGGGCACAGAGGAAGCGGAGTTCTCGCGGGGCTCTCGCGCGGCTGTGCTGCTCACGGGGCAGATCCAGGGCCGGGGTCAGCGTCTCTGCGCACGGCCTACCTGCACCGTCTTGAATCGTGGTGTCCTGTGCAGCTCTGCACACGGCCCGCCCAGCTGAGGTGGGGACGCAGCCATTTTGCTCCAGGAATTCTGGTCTGAAGCGCTGAGTGTAAGGCCTCTACACACGGTACCCTATAGGCAAGTGAGGTTAGTTCCATCTTATTTTCCCCAGGGACCCCAGTGGGCTCTGCCGGTGAGATTAGTACCTGAAAAAGGGCAAACAATAATGGACCAAAGCCGGCCAGTTTGAGGGGAGTTTATTCTGGTGGAGACAGTGCCTGGAGGCATAACCACTCGGTTTTTGAAGGAGAAAGAACAAAAATGAAAGAGAAAGGTACTACTTTTCTTACACTTCAGTCTTTCCCTGGTACACACGGTGCTGTCGGTGCATTTTGGAGGTCTTCATGTGTGAAGAACTTTGCAGGGTGGATGCTGAAGTTTAGCCTTTACTTCATCTCTTTGTTATGTGAGATTTACTTTAAGTGATTCTCTCAATCTTATATATGGTTCTTGCCTTTTTTTTTTTTAACAGATTATTTTTTAAATTTATTTATTTATTTATTTTTGGCTGTGTTGGGTCTTCGTTTCTGTGCGAGGTCTTTCTCTAGTTGCGGCAAGCGGGGGCCGCTCTTCATCGCAGTGCGCGGGCCTCTCACTGTCGCGGCCTCCCTTGTTGCGGAGCACAGGCTCCAGACGCGCAGGCTCAGTAATCATGGCTCACGGGCCTAGCCGCTCCGCGGCACGTGGGATCTTCCCAGACCAGGGCTCGAACCCGCGTCCCCTGCATTGGCAGGCAGATTCTCAACCACTGCGCCACCAGGGAAGCCCGGTTTTTGCCTCTTTGTATTGCATTTAGTTAGTACTTGGGCTAAGTTGGAAGTCCACCTCAGCAAGGTCTTGCTTTCTTTTCATGCTCTCTCCACAAAAGTGAAAAGCTAGTTCGTTTGCTGATGTAACAAAAGAAGCACTCAGGGTATGATATAAATATAAGTAGGATATGCTTTCCTCTCTGAAGCCTCTTTGGCTATCTTAGACATAATACCTCCTGTCATTTTACTACTTCTTAGTCCGTTCGGGCTGCTATAACAAAATACCATAGACTGGGTGGCTTATAAAAAACAGAAATTTATTTCTCTTAGTTCTGGAGTCTGGAAGTCTGAGATCATGGTGCCAACGTGGCTGGGTGAGGGCCCAGGTCACAAACATTTTGTATCTTCACATAGGGGAAAGGGTGAGCTAGCTCTCTCGGGCCTCTTTTAAAGGACACTAATCCCAGTCATGAGGTCTCTCTCCCAACCCCTGCCCCCAACATAATCACCTCCCCAAGGCCCCACCTCGTAATACCGTCACCTTAGGTATTAGGTTTTCAACATATGAATTTTGCTGGGGGACACAAACATTCAGACCACAGCATGTACCTTCTAATTACAACTACTGTATATCACGATGGATAAGAAGAATTCAAATATTGACATCGTTGTCTCCTCCATTGAACTGTGAGTGACAGGAGGGCAGGGACTGTCTTGTTAAGTAGTGTCAGCACCGCACATGTGCAAGGCACATGGTATAAGCTCCATAAACACTTTTCAAACTGAATATATGAGTATTATAGAAATTATTGCATCCTAAAAATCCTATTTGGATTCTCCGAAGCAATTCTTTTCTATATGGGTCAAATTGCTGAAGAAAATTTGTGAATACAAATTATGTTCCTGAACACATTCTACTCCTAGAGAAGACAATGCCAAAGATGGCTTGGAAGAACTATAATATAGTGGGGAAAATCAGTGGTCTAGGTATAACTGGGTCTGAGCTCTGGCTTTGCACTATAAACCTTGTAATGGTGGGCCTTCTGCAAGTGTTGTTGCCATTTTTAAAATCATACCATGGCACCCAATCAGTATTGCAACCTGCTTGGGGGTATGCTCAATGAAGACAAAGTAGGATAATTTTATCCTGTGATCTGGGCTTTTGTGAATTTATTTATTAATGCAGTCTCAGAATCTCCCTCTCCCCTAATTTTTTAGAGTAGGCATGATGTATTAGTGCATTTTAAGAAGCTTCTGGTTAATTAGAATTTTTAGATTATTCAAATGGGACAGCTGGTAATATTCTACAATTTTGAAATTTATTTTTGGGACCTGAAAAGGTCTTAACAGTAACTCTTAAGTTTGTTTTAGCTTAACATTTGACTAGTTGTGATACATTTGAATACTGATTCTGTATTTTAACATATTAGCTATCTTGCTCATTTCCAGGTCATCTGTAGATCTGATAAATGTACTTGCTAAGTGTTCATATAAATCATTAGCTTAAACTATTAACTAGAACAGATTTAAGGACAGAGGCCTGTAGTACTCTGTCAGAGACTTTCTTCCATGTTGATAACAAGTGATTAATTAACACTCTGAATATACTTAATTATAACTAGCTGTAAATCTACTCTACTGAACTATCATTCAATCGTATGCTTATAAAGATTCTACTTCCTGCCTGACCCTAAAATTTCAGAGGACTCACTAGGTTGGGATGATTTTAATTTCTACTACCTGAAAGTCCAAAACAAATCTAAATGTGGACTCCCCCCTGCCGCTCACACGGAAGCAACCAAGATTCCCAAGGGGGCCCTGGAGCCCCTCCCTGCCCCCAGTAGAGGTTTTACAAGTTTGAAGCTGTTTGGTCAGAGATGGATCTTAAAATTGGTATATGTAGGCTCTTGAAAAGCTCAGCTATCTAGTTCTGTGCAGTGATTTTTTTTTTTCCTAGTAGGAAAGATCCTTTTATTGGGGTGGACACAGAGCACACACTAGTCCATGGTAAAATAACTTAGAAGAAATATCTGGAAGGGCTGACTTCTCCTCCTTACGCACTCTCGGAGCAAGGTCTGAGCACAGAATAGGTCCCGGTGGAACTCAAGACGAGGCAAAGTCTTTAAGGCCCCACCTGGCAGGTGAGAGCCAGGAGAAGGGCCCCTGCCACCCAGCCACTGCAGAGCCCCATCCTGAGACCTCCGCAGACTCGCTCCAGTTTTCCAGAGGAGAACTGTGGGGCATGAGCAGGGGGAACTGGAGACGGGGAGGTGAATAAAAATCTTGTTTTTTTAAAAAGCATCTACCAACATCACACTACTGGGTCTGACATCCTCTTTAACCATTGCTTGGTACATTTTACAGCATAAATAAAAACTCAAGGAAAATAAATACATCGGCTCCTATGAGGTTGGAAGTGAGCAAAATTGGCTTTAGGGCAAATTAGAAAGTAGACTGTAATTACTTTCCCAGTTTGGGACAACTTTCCTTTTTTCTGTGACACATATTTTTGCTACTGGAGGTTGGTTGGTCTTCCTGGTTTCTCCCAGCTTCCCTTGCTCTGTCTCTCACCAGCCTGGACACACCCTCTTCTCTGAGATTCCTCTTTCCTGTTCAGATTGTCACTCTCTGGTGACCATTGCATGCTGCTAGGTAATGGAATGGAGATATCTGCTTGCATGAGTGCAAGTCTCTCTCTCTCTCTCTCTCTCTCTCTCTCACACACACACACACACACACACACACACGTCAGTGATGAGCCAGGAAACCTCTGGTCTCCCAGCTACACACAATTTTGGAGAGCTACTTTTCTGACTAGTGTCTATACCACCCTGCTTGGCCCAATTTACTGTTGTGGATGAAGAAAGAGCAGGGCCGGTGTCATGGGCAGGTGGCACATGGCCCCATATTCAGAAAGGCCCTGTATTGTTTTAAGGCTGTGCTGTTGCCATCTTTAAATTCTTAATTCTTTTTGAACAAGTAACTCTGCATTTTTATTTTTCATTGGGCACCACAGGTTATGTAACTAGTCCTGTTAAAGGGTTAAGTGTCCTGCTGCATGATGTACCTGTTTCCTATAGCTGGGGAATCTGTTCTCCATGCCCGCAGCTGCTCAAAGAATCTACTTCACATTTATTTTCTAGCTGCATATTTTCCAATAAACCATCTTTTAAAATGATTAATGGGTGTTTTCTAAGAAAACGATTTCACCCAGGCATTCATCTAATGGAACTATTTGTTTTACTATGCTGAGGTCACAGTGGTCTCCAGTCTTGACTTTATTTAATTTTTATGTCTGTATGTTCTCTAAATTAAAAAAACCCCCAATCAGAACAAGTCTGTATACCAGACAAGAGGAGATGTAACATATATCTGAGATTCAACAAAGATTTAATTGGTACATATTATGTGCTGGACCCTGTTCTGGAGGCTGGAGATGGAGCAGAGAATGACAGCATCCCTGATGTTGTACAGACTACATTCTAGTGAGTGGAGACAGACAATAAGCTATTAAATGAATACGTAATAAACTAGTAAACACATAAGCAAGTGTGATAATTTCAGGTACAGATAAGTGCTAAGCAGAAGGTTAAATTGGGTCATATGTTAGAGAGTGACTAAAGGTGGCTTTAGCTTTGTGGTCTGAACAGGCCTCTCTGAGGAGGTGACTTCTGAATTGAGACCTAAATGATTTACAATGTAAGTTTCAAGTTTTGGTAAAGCTTTAAAATGTTAGCTGTAACTCATACATTGTTCACTGTTTCAGTGAACTGTGAAATCCATTTAATAGTTGTTCAAAGGGGAATAGTTGTTCAAATGGGGCATTTGTTCTCAGTGAAAACAAACATGTCTCCAGAAGGCATCAATCCTGAACTCTGTGGGTGGAGCCTTAGAATGGTTCTACTCCAGGGAATTTCCGTGTTCAGTGGCAAGTTCTGCTTTAGTTCACTTTGTCGTCAAGGCTGTTGGCCTTGTTTACGTGCCCCATATGTGGGGAGCACTTTATTAGGAGTTGTTTGTAGTTTTAGAGGAAGTAGAAGTTACAGAACCCACCCTTCCAATTTACTGGAGACGGCAGGGCAGAACCAAGGAAAGGTAAATAAAAGCACAAACCACAGAAATCCAGGCATCACCAATGACAGCTGTACATGCCCAAGGGCCACAAGGGATGCTAGAGTCACTGGGACCAGATAGGATCACTCACCATGTACACTGAGTTTTCCTACACTGTTTCAAGCTAATCTTTTCCCCAGCTTCTCCATTTCAGAACCCCCAATTTTTCCCTTCTTTAGGTTGGGTAGATGTAGTAAGAAAATTTTAGGTCTTCCCATAGCTCCATGTTATTAAACTTTTCTGTGGAAAATAATAAAGTTTGGGGATTAGAGGTAAAAAAAGGAGGAGGAGGCATCTTTCTTTACCTGATGGCCATGTTACCATAATGGTTTTCTTCTTGTTTGACCAGTTTTGACAGTGAGACATCTTTGGTGAGACTTATGAAGCATTTGCAAATTGTTGCAAAACTCCAGTCCTCCAAGCTGCTGGATTTTATTCCCTGTTTAATTTTGTGGCTTTGTGACAGAATTATAAGGAAGTAGAAGTTAGTTTTTGCTTTTGAAAAAAGAAATAGTTTTATTCACACGTGCACACATTTGAAAAAAGTAGTGTGGAGGGTCTGACCGAGATACTCTAAACCAAACTGTTAAGAATGTTAATGGAATTAAATGGGAGGATGCACCTGTTTTATAAGAGGTGCTGGAAAATGGACTGTCTGTCACCAGTACTGGATATTCAAGGATGGAGACAGGAGGATAAAAGAATTGTGGTGTGTAAAATGAACAGGAGATTTTCATTCTCCTGAAAGAAATAAGATAGAGCAGATCAGGAGTGTTATTTGTCTTGTCTCAGATGGGGGACATCACCAGGTAAAGCCAGAACTATCTCAGAGACTTACAGAGATGATCTTTAAGGTGTACGACACCATCATTTTCTTGCTCTGGTCTCAAAAGAATGGTCAGTGTTGAGAACAGTCACCTCTGAGAGTAACTTGGATTTCAGGTTTCTCCTTTCCACCAGTCTATGGTGATATGAAAAAAACTAGAGGTGGCTTTTCATCAGTAATAAAAAAAGAAAGATCTCTTACATTCATTTCTTCAAGGACAGGTTTATACTTCTGCTTTTCTGCTTATTAGGACAAAGATGATGAACGGTGGTTTCCAGATGTATTTCTGAAAAAGATGAATAAGAAAGAGCTGTGTTTGATTGACCCTCCTATTCCTGGGAGCAGGTGATTGAATGGGAAGTAGAGGGAGATGTGGATCATAGAATGAGCCATGTGAGCAGTTGCTTTTACCATCCCTGTGTTGCATGTACTGTGCTTGTATGTGTGTTTAACCTAGGATGTTAACTATGCTTAACCTAGGATTTAATCTAGTGGAATTTCAAAATTAAGCCTTCAACAATATATGTGAATAAATCATCCTTCAAATGAGTTTTCTGATTTACAAATTTTAAGTTTGCTTTCTTTGGCATTATAGCTGGACCCTTCTACCCCAAATGCCGATCTAAGCTTGTTACCTCCCTGATTATGGTCCTGATGTGGCTGGTCCCCAAGCTCCTAAGCAATAGGATATGAGCCCTTTGTGCATTGCCTTCTCTCTGTCTCCACAGCCTCATTTCCTGCCCTCTCCCCATTTCACACTTGACCTCTTATACTGTAGTGATCCTTTCACACTCTGTGCTGCTCTACATTTCACAACAATCCTTCTCTCTGGAATACGCTTCCTGTTTTCCTCTACTTGGCTGACTCTTACTGGATAAGCCATCATTCTCTCCAGAAAGTCTTTGCTTAAAATATGGGCCCCTTCTCTAGGTTCTTTGGCTTCTGGCTTACTACTGAATATATTAAAACTTTTGTTTCAGATGTAATTTGACCTTTTAGCCTATAACATCTTATGGGAGGAGACTATGCCTTAATTCATTTTTGCATACATTGAATGCAATGCCAAACACATAATATGTGCTTAGTGTTTGCCAGCCACTTCTGAATATTAGGCACTCCACTCAACTAGTATTTCAGTTACTTCTTAGTTAGTAGTAAGATTGAACTGAAAAAATGCAAGTAAGTTTCATAATGATAAGTGGTTAATAGCAGTTATGTCAGGAAGTGAGTAACAGATTATTTTTTCCTCTCAGTGGTAAGGTAGCAGTATTTTTAATGCGTTTAGGTAAATCCACCGCCCATGTAAAGTATATATATATATATATATATATATAGCATGTGCAGTAGGGATCACAGGTAATACTTAGAAGTAAGGGCTATGAGAATTGGGAAAGGTCCTTAGATGTCTTCCAGGCTAATCATCTGTGGTGCAAGAGTCCTTTTATAATATTTCTGACAAATAGTCATGTAATTTCCACCTAAACACCTCTCGGTAATGGCCCCTTTTTATCTCTCTAGGCAGCTCATTTCATTTTGGAGCCATTTTAATTTTCATAAAGCTCTATACTAACCCAAGTCTGCTTTCTTATAACTCCTATCTACTGGTCCTAATTCTTCCTCTTGAAGAAAAGGAAGATATGGTAAATCTGGTCTCTCTTCTTCCTTTGTAGACATTTTTGGTGAATCATCAAGTGTCCCACAGAACTTCTCTCCAGGTTAGAAGTTTCCTTAAGTCTGGCAATTGCTCTTCATATTTTGGGGATTCTGTTCCCCTCACCATGCCAGTCACTTTACTCTTCTGTGCTTCAGGTTTTCCAGACATAAGCATGTTAGTCCAGGTTCCCTTATCAGTACAGATTTGAGTAGTACTCTGGAAGACATTAGACTGAACACTGTATTTTGATTCCTGACGCCTGAGATTACATTAACTTTTTTGGTAACCATGACACTTTGCTGACACTAATGGAACTTTCAATCAATGAAATGCTTTAGGATTGTCCTCATACTGTTGCTAAGCCTTTTTGCGATCTGGTCTTCTGAATGATGCTTATGTCTTCTGAAAGATGCTACCCAAGAAACTTTCAAATCCACAAACATTGACCAACTATTGATAATATGTGTAGACCAAAACCAGGATGAGACAATGCCCATGCCTGAAGGTCTAAAAAGTACTTTCTAATAGTTTTTATTTTATTTATTTATTTTCCTTTAGGCATGGAGACAGAGATTGTAAAGTCATCAAACCATTTAAAAACTAAGATTTCCAGAATTTATCTTTTCAAATCAGTATTGCTCTTTAAATCAGTGACCTTGCAAGATTATGTACTTAGTCCAATGATGTCTCATTTTTTGAGTTATTAGGACAATAAAATATTTTTCAATTACCTACTCTGAGCTTAGTGCTCAACTACTTTTTAAAACTTCTACCTTTGAATAGTTTTTAAAGCCAGTGAATGAACCACACAGGAAAATATTCTATTTTCAGTGGAGGTTTTTTTTTTTTTTTTTTTAATCCCAAAGTTCTAGTTCAGCCGAATTGGCTCCCTATGACCTTTAATAATCTCCAAAAATCAAATGTACTCAAAAATGACAATTTAACAGATTAACAAACATCCCCATGCAGGCCCCTGGAGCAACCGACTGCTGGGATGGCCAAAAAAAGCTTCACCAAGGCCTTGCCGGCACCTTCTCTATTTAAAAACGGGACTCCTAGAAAATCTGTCTGGAGGTCCTAGCTCCTGCCAAAAAAGATTTTTTTCCTCCTCTAGTCTCAGACCAATTACCAAATAAAGCACTCTACAGAGAACTCAAATGAAATATTACTCTACCTAGTTGGTCAGAAAAGTAATTAAACCAACCTGCTGTGGTGAGCAGGCCTCCAGCCATTGTTACAGTTACAGCAACTGCTGTGGATTCCAACTCAGATGAAAGCTGGTGTTAGACAGGCCTGTGCATTTCACAACCACAGTCCTTAGCAGTGGTAGCAAAGGACCCTGTCTTAGATTCAGAAAGGCAGCTCACAGCCCTTGTGGGTATGGTGTGAGCTAACATTACAAAGCAAAATTAAAAAAAAAACACACATTAAGTATGGCTGGTGATGGTTGTTCAGAGAACTGAGAGAAACGGATTTAAGTTTAATCCTAACTGAATCTAGGATTTGTTTGCTCTTAAGAGTTGGAGTGATCCCAAACTCATTCTATGAGGCCACCATCACCCTGATACCCAAACCAGAGAAAGATACTACAAAAAAAGAAAATTACAGACCAATATCACAGATGAATATAGATGCAAAAATTCTCAACAAAATACTAGCAAACAGAATCCAACAGCACATTAAAAGGATCATACACCATGATCAAGTGGGATTTATCCCAGGGATGCAAGGATTCTTCAATATATGCAAATCAATCAGTGTGATACACCATATTAACAAATTGAAGAAAAAAAACCATATGATCATCTCAGTAGATGCAGAAAACGCCTTTGACAGAATTCAGCAACCATTTATGATAAAAACTCTCCAGAAAGTAGGCATAGAGGGAACCTACCTCACATAATAAAGGCCATATATGACAAACACACAGCAAACATCATTCTCAATGGTGAAAAACTGAAAGCATTTCCTCTAAGATCAGGAACAAGACAAGGTTGTCCACTCTCACCACTATTATTCAACAGAGTTTTGGAAGTTCTAGCCACAGCAATCAGAATACAAAGAAATAAAAGGAATACAAGTTGGAAAAGAAGAAGTAAAACTGTCACTGTTTGCAGATGACATGATGCTATACATAGAGAATCCTAAAGACGCCACCAGAAAACTACTAGAGCTAATCAATGAATTTGGTAAAGTAGCAGGATACAAAATTAATGCACAGAAATCTCTTGCATTCCTATACACTAACAACGAAAGATCAGAAAGAGAAATTAAAGAAACAATCCGATTCACCATTGCAACAAAAAGAATAAAATACCTAGGAATAAACCTACCTAAGGAGGTAAAAGACCTGTACTCAGAAAACTATAAGACACTGATGAAAGAAATCAAAAATGACACAAACAGATGGAGAGATATACCATGTTCATGGATTGGAAGAATCACTATTGTGAAAATGACTATACTACCCAAAGCAATCTACAGATTCAATGCAATCCCTATCAAATTACCAATGGCATTTTTTACAGAACTGGAACAAAAAATCTTAAAATTTGTATGGAGACACAAAAGACCCCAAATAGCCAAAGCAATCTTGAGGGAAAAAAACGAGCTGGAGGAATCAGACTCCCTGCCTTCAGACTAGACTACAAAGCTACAGTAATCAAGACAATATGGTACTGGCACAAAAACAGAAATATAGATCAATGGAACAGGAGAGAAAGCCCAGAGATAAACCCACACACCTATGGTCAACTAATCTATGACAAAGGAGGCAAGGATATACAATGGAGAAAAGACAGTCTCTTCAATAAGTGGAACCAGTGGGAAAACTGGACAGCTACATGTAAAAGAATGGAATTAGAACGCTCCCTAACAGCATACACAAAAATAAACTCAAAATGGATTAAAGACCTAAATGTAAGACCCGACACTATAAAACTCTTAGAGGAAAACATAGGAAGAACACTCTTTGACATAAATCACAGCAAGATCTTTTTTGACCCACCTCCTAGAGTAATGGAAATAAAAACAAAAATAAATAAATGGGACCTAATGAAACTTAAAAGCTTTTGCACAGCAAAGGAAACTATATAAACAAGAAGAAAAGAGAACCCTCAGAATAGGAGAAAATATTTGCAAATGAATCAACAGACAAAGGATTAATCTCCAAAATATATAAACAGCTCATGCAGCTCAATATCACAGAAACAAATAACCCAATCAACAAATGGGCAGAAGACCTAAATAGACATTTCTCCAAAGAAGACATACAGATGGCCAAGAGGCACAAGAAAAGCTGCTTAACCTCACTAATTATTAGAGATATGTAAATCAAAACTACAATGAGGTATCACCTCACACTGGTTAGAATGGGCATCATCAGAAAATCTACAAACAACAAATGCTGCAGAGGGTGTGGAGAAAAGGGAACCCTCTTGCACTGTTGGTGGGAATGTAAATTGATACAGCCATTATAGAGAACAGTATGGAAGTTCCTTAAAAAACTAAAAGTAGAATTACCATATGACCCAGCAATCCCACTACTGGGCATATACCCAGAGAAAACCATAATTCCAAAAGACACATGCACCCCAATGTTCATTGCAGCACTATTTACAATAGCCAGGTCATGGAAGCAACCTAAATGCCCATCGACAGATGAATGGATGAAGAAGATATGCCACGTATATACAATGGAATATTACTCAGCCATAAAAAGGAATGAAATTGGGTCATTTGTAGAGATGTAGATGGACCCAGAGACTGTCATACAGAGTGAAGTAAGTCAGAAAGAGAAAAACAAATATCGTATATTAATGCATATATGTGGAATCTAGAAAAATGGTACAGATGAACCGGTTGCAAGGCAGAAGTAGAGATACAGATGTAGAGAACAAACGTATGGACACCAAGGGGGGAAAGTGTGTGGGGGCGTGGTGGGATGAAATGGGAGATTGGGATTGACATATATACACTAATATGTATAAAATAGATAACTAATAAGAACCTGTTGTATAAAAAAAAAAAGTTGCACACAAGCACAACTTTTTTTTGACTAAAGGTAGCTTTTGCTCTTATCAGCCAACACTTCTGGGCTTCGTTAACATCATCAAGTTCGGGAAGTATACGACTTCTCTTACTACTAAAAATCACTAGGTGTCCTGTAACCTACAGTCAATATTCAGGACAATCTGCATTTCTGTAATTTCTTTTATTTACCAGATTTTGCTGAAATTCTGCAAAACTACAGAGTATCTTCAGTGTTTGAAAAATGAAGCAACACACATTTTGTTTCAAATGGCAAACTGAACAAATTAGATATAACTCGTCCTATGCACTGCATAAAATTTGGTTAAAAAGTATGTTCAATCCTTCTCAGATTTTTAGGAAATAAACAAAAAAAGAAAAAAAAGGAAGAAGAAATGTCAAGATGCCTAGCTGAAACAAGGACCATATTTCAGTTAATAATAATAATAATAATAATAATTGTGCTGTTCTAATACGTTATGTTACAGCATAATGAGAGCATGGATTCTTTTTTAGCTGGGAAAATTGGCCATAGACCAGCAGTACTTAAGAAGTTAGTCTGAGTAACATAATTTTAAAAACTAGTGAAGTAAGGATTTTAATGCTTTCAAAAAGATTAATCGTAATAGCTTGTATGCACATAGCACTGTGAAATTTATGAAACATTTTCACATTTCAATAAAGGATTTTGTGGAGGAGGTGGCAGAGCTCAGATGTTTAAGTGGCAGGACCTGGATTTGCTGTTCTGTGTGCTACCCATTATTGATTCATTAAAACTCACTCAGTCAATCCAAGTCTTCCTGATTGAATGGATTTATGAAAGCCTGGGTATTGTGTTCATTTGTGGCATGTAGACTCTTGATCCTAATTGTGACACAAATATTTGTAATGTAGATGACATATTAAAATTTTTTTCCAGATGTATTTCCATCTGTTGTAAATCTTGATATTTGGGGGGCTTCCTACTTATTGAGATGATGGGCTCAATCGACCAATGAAAGAGGCTTTTCTAAATATCTGAAGCCTATCAAGAATATGGTCCAGTAGGCTCAGATCATTCAGTTTCTTCCTGAAGTGTTCAGAAGATTCCTGTTCTGCCTCTGTAGGCTGATCCAAGGGTCTTGCTGCCCTCGGGTGTGAGGAAGGTATGACGTAGAGAGCAATACACAAAGCTTGCCCTTCCAGTCTGGGATGATTATGGGAATAAGGAAAAGTCAGATGTCAGGGTCCTTGTTTCTCTTCTTCCAGGGCCCAACGTGGGATAGGGAAGGGGATGGGGCTTTAGAAGGTGTCATTCATACCGGGATGAGGGAGCCAAAGAAACCCTTTGCTCCTTTGGACTAGTGTGGTGAAGACTGAAGCCCTGCAGGAAAATTGCAGCTGTGGGCTTGGTACCATGGCCAGTGTGGCATATGAGCAAATGGTGTTGGGAACCTAAGTCAGCAATTCTGGATCCCCTGGGCCTATGCATGGTACATAGAGGACTTTTAAGTTACTTTATGCCCATGGAGGGGAGGTTGAGATGCTGAGGGTCCTGGTGAACTAACAGAGGTCCTGATATAGGATAGAATTCATTTTTGGTGAGGTCTTAAAGATGAGGATAAATAGCTTAAATCATGGGTTCCAGCAGTGAGCCCTAGCATGTGACTGCAAATGGCCAGGCAGAGTCATTTGCACCTCTGTGGTCACCAGTTCAGGGAGAAGCTCTGTCCAGCCACTCTGCAGAATCCAGATGACCCCATATGGCTCTGAGGACCTGCTTTCCCTCTCTGTCACATCATCATGTATGATCATTGCTGTTCCCTCCAACAGGCCATCATCTTGGGTTGGAGAATGAGGAGGGAGAGGAGATTTTACCCAAATAGATCAAGCAATTAATTAAAGGGACTGCAGTAATTGTTGCATTGAATCAAGTTTGCTGGATTGGAAAGACCTTTAATTTTTTCCCAAGCTTGCTCTAGAGGATAGGGGCTTATGAGTGTGATCATATGGGTTACGGAATGAAAGTAGAAATTCCTGTATTTTATCAAAGCTAAGATGCCATTGATTAATAGAAGAACCATTATTTTATCAATTACTAAGAAAAAATAGAGCTACTATATCAGTCAGTGTTCAACTAGAGAAGCAGAACTAGTAGGAGATATAAAGAGATTTATTCCGAGGAATTGGCTTATGAGATTGTGGGTACTAGGGAAGGTTAGGAAGAGCAGGATGCAAAACTTGGGCATGAACTGAAGCTGCTGTCCACAGGCAAAATTCCTTCTTCATCAGGGAAGTCTCAGCTTTGTTCTTAAGGCCTTTCAACAGATTGAATCAGTCCCACCCAGATTATCTAAGATAATCTCCTTTACTTAAAGTTAACTGATTTTGTAAATAAGTTCAATTGTATCAATTTTTTTAGATTCCTTATATAAGTGATATATGATACTTCACTTTCTCTGTCTGACTTACTTCACTCAGTATGACAATCTCTAGGTGCATCCAAGTTGCTACAAATGGCATTATTTCATTCTTTTTAAGAGCAGAGTAATATTCCATTATATATATGTACCACATCTTCTTTATCCATTCCTCTATCGATGGACATTTAGTTTGCTTCCATGTCTTGGCTATTGTAAATAGTGCTGCAATGAACATTGGGGTGCATGTATCCTTTTGGACCATGTTGTTCTCTGGATATATGCCCGGGAGTGGGACTGCAGGATCATATAGTAGCTCTATTTTTAGTTTTTTAAGGAACATCCATTCTGTTCTCCATAGCGGCTGTACCAATTTACATGCCCACGAACAGTGTAGGAGATCTCCCTTCTCTCCACACCCTCTCCAGCATTTATTGTTTGTAGACTTTTTGATGATGGCCATTCTGACCGGTGTGAGGTGATACCTCATTGTAGTTTTGATTTGCATTTCTTTAATAATTAGCGATATTGAACATCTTTTCATGTGCCTCTTGGCCACCTGTATGTTTTCTTTGGAGAAATGTCTACTTAGATCTTCTGCCCATTTTTTTGATTGGGTTGTTTGTTTTGATGATATTAAGCTACGTGTGCTGTTTGTAAATTTGGCGACTAATCCCTTGTTGGTCACATCATTTGCAAATATTTTCTCCCGTTTTCTGGGTTGTCTTTTCATTTTGTTTATGGTTTTCTTTGCTGTGTAAAAGCTTTTGAGTTTAATTATGTCCCATTTGTTTATTTTTTTAAATTTCCATTACTCTGGGAGATGGATTGGAAAAGATATTGCTGCGATTTATGCCAGAGAGTGTTCTGCCTATGTTTTCCTCTAAGAGTTTTATAGTGTCTGGTCTCACATTTAGGCCTTTAATCCATTTTGAGCTTATTTTTGTGTATGGTGTTAAAGAATGTTCTAATTTCATTTTTACAAAACAGAAAGAGACTCACAGACTTAGAGAACGAATTTATGGTTACCCGGGGGGAAAGGTAGGGGGAAGGGATTGTTAGAGAGTATGGGATTGACATGTACGCACTGCTATATTTAAAATGGATAACCAACAAGGACCTACTGTGTAGCACAGGGAACTCTGCTCAATATTCTGCAACAACCTAAATGGGAAAAGAATTTGAAAAAGAATAGATACATGTATAGGTATAACTGAATCATTTTGCTGTGCACCTGAAACTAACACAACATTGTTAATAAACTCTACTCCAATATAAAATAAAAAGTTAAAAAAAAATAGAAATGAACTTATTTTTTTAAAAAGTTTACAAAAAAACTCAACTGATTGTGTATGTTAATCACATCTATAAAATACCTTATAGTAATACCTAGATTAATGTTTGAGTGAATAGCTGAGGACTGTAGCCTAGTCAAGTTGATACATAAAACTGACCATCACAGCTACCAATTAAACTATGGCAGGTTATGGTATGGCATATCCAGTTTTAGAGATGTTAAAATACAAAAAAATGTACATTTTAAACTCTATGAAATATGGTACATTTTCTGGGTGTGGTGAGTAAATTTAGAACTCTGCTACATAATTTCATTTAGTAACTCTGGAGATTACTAGTGATTTTGTAACACTATAATAGCTTGTAATTCTAGAGATTAGTAGTGATTTTTGACTACTCATTTGCAAACAGGAAATCTGAGATACAAAAAAGGGGAAGTCATTTCCTGAGGGGTCCCTTTAGGCAGGGCTAGATTTAGGAAGCAGTTTTCCCCCTCACTGTTCTTTAAGTCTAGATCTCACCATTTTATGAGAATCACATTCAAAACAAATTGGTGAAATGTGAATTTTGATTCCCAAACTGGTGTCCCTGATCACCTGACTGTTCCAAAAGGTATAAAAACAATTTTAAGGAGCCAAATGGAAAGTGTACACTTAATCTGAGGCCAAGTGTCATGGGCTAAATAAGATGTTAAGTTGCTTTGCTTTTGGCCAGAGTTCCATCTAGTTCCTTGGGGCACTTTGTTGTCATATACTGATCAGAAGCTCTGATTACCAGTCAAATGGGGTAATGTAGATCACTTACCTTTCTGCACTCAAATTCATTATCCACCTTTCCTTGCTCTGCTCTGTGTCATAGGGAATTATATTTCCCAGGTTTACTTGAAAATTTACTTATGAGTAGGTTCAGCTAATGGAAGGCATCAGAAAAAGGCTAGAGGGTGGAAGAGGGGGAGAAACCAGGGATCTTTCCCTTCTGCTCTGCCTTGGGCTGTGCCTCCTTCACTGGCAGTGTTTTCTCAGTGGCTGTAACGTCCACTGGACAGTCCCTCCCTTTATAGTCCTATCCCACTAGGCAGCCTCCACTGTGGTTCTGGTTCCTGCTGGATGGCCGCAGCTTTGGACTCTAACAGCAACACCCCCTCTTATTGTTTCTTCAGCCATAGGAATGGCCGTGGCTTTCTGCTCTTGCTGTGTTCTGGGTTGTCTCACCATTCCCTGGGTGCTCCTTCAGCTCTCCTATCATCTGTGCAGTAAATTCCTCATGTTGAATCCTCTCTGTTTGGAATACCTTGAGTGGTTTCTGTTTTCCTCACTGGACCCTAAATGATACATAGAATTTTTTTTTTTATTATTAATTACAATGGGAAAAATAAATCAGTTATTCCTTGAGAGATACAAATTTGGGTAGATCCATCATTCTAAGGATGGCTTCCAAGAGGAAAAATACAAGAAAGAAGAAAAGGTCCTTGGTGGTGGAAGGGTTGGGAACCCCCGTGCAGTGGGGTCATATGAAGTAGTGCTGAAGGGAGGCTTGGGAGCCACCATTTCCATATGAGGAAAACAAGCCCCAGAGAAATAGGGGGACTTGTCCATGGTCGCTCAGTGACTTGGTGAATGAATAACCAGACCAGCACTCAGTTGCTTCTACATTTTGCATAGTAGAATTGTAAGGGCATTTGCAATCAGAGAGAGCCAGTTAGAACCCCAGCTCTACTGCTCATTTGCTCTGTGACTTTGGGCAAGTCACTTACTATCTCTGATTCTCAGTTTTCTCATCTCTACAATGGAGATAAACTTCACAGGGTTTGTGAAACTGAAAGCGGTTACTGTAAACATACTTGGCAGAGTGCTTGGGCAGAGTAGTTACTAAATATGATATCTTTCCTTCCTCCCAAGCATGATTTTTCTTTAACACTATCCAGGAATAATAAAAATTTCCAAGAAGGTGTTTTTTAAAAAAACTCCCTTAAATTTTCTCTTTTTCTTTTACTGACTTGCAACAAAATGAAGTAAAGGAGCCAACAAAATGCTTCAATAATGTAATTCAATGCTTTAAAAAAATACTTGCCCTTGTGTTCTGAACATCCTTCTCCATGCTATCTTTAGTTGCTGTTTGACCCTTAAGACATCAGAGTGACAATTACATCTATATGAAGTTACAGTTGCTGTGGACCTGCTGTATGACACTTGGCGATCAGTAATCACTTAGGCCTGCTTTCCTTCATTTTCTGATTGATTACAGACCAGAAATAGATCTTGTTACCCGAAAAATGATTCTTTCAGAGATCTGCTCCTATGTGCCCATAAGCTGGATGTTCCCACCCTTTGGCCCAATTGGAATGCTGAGCTGCATGAAAAGATGTCAGCTCCATAGTCACAAGTGCTCCAGTCCCAGTCTTGTCATCTACTGCTGCAGGGGTGTAAAGAAGGAGTTATACACCTCAACCTTCTTCTCTTTTGAGATCCTACTGGATTAGAGAACATCTGAAAGAGCAAGGTTGCTTTTGCTTTCAGAAGACCAGTGCCTGGAGCACAGGGAGCCATCTCCTCTTCCACCGCCCCTGCTCGCCTTACCAATCCCATGGTTTGGAGAGTGTGTTGCACTAATCTTTTATTTATTGCCTTTGAATATTGTTGTCACTCATATATTGCACCTTGATATTCTTGGTTGCATATGGGAGCTTCTTCATTTTGAAGTGAGATTGGATTTAGGAGGTTATGGTTTTTCTCACAGTTTCCTTATGTGTGACTGTGATGCAAAGCAGGCAGGGAGCTGGCTTAAAGCTTTAGAATGGAGCAGAGCTATGGAAATAGATCTTCCCCTGGTTAATGCTTTAGATTTGCTGTTATTGCAAAAATGGATGAAATAGGCTGAGGAGGGTAGGTTATGGAGTCCATGCTTGCCTAACCAAGGCCACTAGAAAAGCTGGTGGATATGGTTATGTTTAGAGGGTTAATCAGAGGGTTTAAATTCTATGAAGACTGCATTTCAACTCTCCATTTTAAAATGCTCTTTATTTTTTGCTTGCAGAGTACCAGAAACAGGGACCTCAGGAAAAGCAGTTCTGTGCATGACCTGGGGGTGATGGGACACCTCTATTTATGGCAAATGGCTTTGACTTCTGTGGGATTGGGTCATATTGTTACAGCTGCAAGACCAAAAAGGATTTGAATGATTATATTTTGACTAGTATTCTTCCTACACTTTTAAGAAACAGGGAAACTTTAGTTTCTCTCTTTCTCTCACTCAATCTTTCTTTACTTTTCCCTCATTCCATCTCTCTTCCACTTCCTCCAAATCCCCTTTTTGGAGACTTTGTTTCAGTAGTCTTTTCTTAATTGTCATGGAATATCGTGTGCCACTCAGAGTGTGCACCTTGGTATTCTCAGCTATCAGATATGGAGAACTTCTTCACTTTGAAGTGAGTTTGGGTTTAGAAGATGATTGCTTTCCTTGTGGTTTCCTTTCAGGCAATTCCATTGTATGTGATAATGATGCAAAGCAGGCAGAGGATTGACTTAAGGCTTTAGGGTGGGCCAGAACTATGGAAACATATTCTTCTTTAGTTGTTACTGTAAGTGGGCATGACTTCATTGCCAGCCCAATGACACAACTGATTGTTGTCAAGAAAGAGAAAGAGTAAACAAAAGAGAATGACGAGGTATCATATAATTAGGAACAGAAAGAGAAACAGTCAGTGTCTGTAGTCATTAGATGCCAAGAACATGTCTAAGCATCCTAACTTTCCATCATAGTTATTATTTTGTTTGAAAAAACTGGTCATTGCAGTTCAGTGTACTTTATACTCAGTAGTAGTAAAGAGAACTTATATTTACCCATGTTTGCAATTTACCAGATACTGTACTGAGCACTTTATTTCCATTATCTTATTTAAGCCTTGCAATAACACTTTGAGATAAGAATTTATACTAGTACATGGATCAAGTGCTTATCACACATGCACACACACACATACATGCAGGCACACATATGTGCCCAAGCCCCTGTTGGAATTTTTCAATTCAAATAACTGGGATGGTAGTGAAATGGCCCCAATTTTAAGCCTATTAAGCTACTAAGGAATTTGGTTCTGACATGGCCATCTCTCAATACAACCATCTCTCCCATTCATTACAACTATAAACACTGGACAAAATACAAGCCAAAAAACCCCCACAAAAACATGCTATTTGAGGACTCTGAAAACTGAATCAAAGCAGACAGATTGTTGAGGAGGGGCAACACATGGATAAATCACCACATGGTGGTGAGATTCCCTTTTCCCCCTCTTCTTTCTTACAGCTTTACCCCAAGGGTGGGTACCATTATGGAACAGTGAGGGAGTGATGGCAGTATAGGCAGATAAAATTGTAATGGAAAACCAGTCCTTCTGGGTATAGAAACCAGGAAAAGGAGCCCTTGGGGGCTGGAGACTGAGGGGAAAATACTAGAGTGGAGAGAACCGGAAAACGGATCCCTAATTCTATATATGAATCTGCACGTCTCAGACTCATTCTTGAAGTACAAATGGGAGTGACAGACTCAACCAGCATAACAGGGGCTTTGACGACTAAACTGAAGTTTGCACCAGTGCCCGTAGATGGCAAGATAGAACCTGAAATGTGAGCCTAAACAATTGATTGCTGCTGAAACAAAAATATCAACATTGTCCAGACAATGATAACAGGACTCAGTGTCTACAAAATATAACATTCGTAACGCCCAGATACATTTCAAAAGTTACATAAATATTTAAAAAAACAAGAAAACGTATCCACATCTTTGCCCCAACAGAAAAGATAATCGGCAAAAGCCAAAGTCAATGTGACTAGATGTTGGAGTCATCAGACAGGCTTTAAAGCAGCTCTTATAACTGTGTGCCATGAGGTAAGGAAAACATGCTTGAAACGCATGGAAAAAAAGGAGCTCTTAACAGGGAAATAGAAAGAGAGCCAAATGGATATTTTAGAACTAAAAAATAATATAATGGAAAACGTAGAACTGAAAAAATACAATATCTGAAAACTGGATGGGCTCAATAGCAAAATGGAAATGATAGAGAAAAGAGTCAGTGAGCTTGAGGATAGATCAATAGATGTTATCCAATCTGAAGAACAGTGACAAAAGTTGAAGGAAAAAAAAAGAACATAACTTTAGGGCTCTGTGGGACAATATCAGTATGTGTGACTGTAGTCCCAGAAGGCAAGGAATGAGAGAAGAACAACAGGAATGGTAAATGTTTTTCTTCCCTGTACTTATGTATGACCACTGAAAATAAAATTTATAACATTTTGAAGGGATATATATATATCATATATAACATCTTGAAGAGATATATATACATATGAAGATACAATACATATGACAACACTATCGTAAAGGTCAGTTAAGGTGGTAAAGGGCATATGTGGTTGCGAGACTTCTACATTTTACGTTAGTGGTGGCATACTAATTCTATGTAGAATGAGAAGATCAGGTATGTATATTGTAATCACTAGGCAAATCACTAAGAACAAAAAAAATACAACAAAATAACTCCAAAATGAACAAATAAAACAAGAGATACAGCCAAAAAGCCAAAGACAGGTTAAAATGGAATACTAAAAAATATTCAAATAATCCAAAAGAAGGCAAGAGAAAAGGAGCAGATGTAAGAAAATTACCACAGCAATAACAACAACAGAGACAAACAGAATACAAATTAAAAAATAGTTCATCTAAATTCAACCACAGCAATAATTTCATTAAACGTTAATGGTCTTAATACTCCATTAAAAGACAGAGATTGACAGAGTGAATAAAAAAGCAAGACTCTGCTATATGCTGCCTCTAAGAAATACACTTTAAATATAAGGACACAAAAAGGTTGAAAGTAAATACATGGAAAAAGACACATTATACAAACAGTAAACATTACAAGATTGGAGTGGCTATTTAAAAATTTTTTTAAAAATTAATTTTATTGAAGTATAGTTGCTTTACAATGTTGTGTTAGTTTCTACTGTACAGCAAAATGAATCAGCTATACATATACGTATATCCCCTCTTTTTTGGATTTCCTTCCCATTTAGGTCACCACAGTGCATTAAGTAGAGTTCCCTGTGCTATACAGTATGTTCTCATTAGTTATCTATTTTATACAAAGTATCAATAGTGTATTGTGCCAATCCCAATCTCCCAATTCCTCCCACCCCTCCTTCCCCCTTGGTATCCATACATTTGTTCTCTATGTCTGTGTCTCTATTTCTGCTTTTCCAGTAAGATCATCTATACAGTTTTTCTAATTCCACATATATGCATTAATATTGATATAGCCACTATGGAGAACAGTATGGAGGGTTCCTTAAAAAACTAAAAATAGAACTATCATATGACCCAGCAATCCCACTACTGGGCATATACCCAGAGAAAACCATAATTCCAAAAGACACATGCACCCCAATGTTCATTGCAGCACTATTTACAATAGCCAGGTCATGGAAGCAACCTAAATGCCCAACAACAGACAAATGGATAAAGAAGATGTGGTACACATATACAGTGCAATGCTACTCAACCATAAAAAGGAATGAAATTGGGTCATTTGTAGAGTCGTGGGTGGACCTAGAGACTGTCAAATGGAGTGAAGTACGTCAGAAAGAAAAACAAATATCTTATTAATGCATATATGTGGAATCTAGAAAAATGGTACAGATGAACCGGTTGCAAGGCAGAAGTAGAGATACAGATGTAGAGAACAAACGTATGGACACCAAGGGGGGAAAGTGTGGGGGTGGGTGGTGGGATGAATCTGGAGATTGGGATTGATATATATACACTAATATGTACAAGATAGATAACTAATAAGAACCTGCTGTATTAAAAAACTAAATAAAATAAAATTACAAAACCCCCCCAACAACTTATGGTTACCAAAGGGGAAATATGGTGGTGGTGGGGGGGATAAATCAGGAACTTGGGATGAACATACACACACTAGTATATGTAAGATAGACAACCAAGAAGGACCTACTGTATAGCACAGGGAACTCTACTCAATATTCTGTGATAACCTATATGAAAAAATAATATCAAAAAGAATGAATATATGTATATGTATAACTGAATCACTTTGATGTACACCTGAAACTAACACAGCATTGTAAATCAACTATACTCCAATAAATTTTTTTTTAAATGTTTAAATGTTTAAATTTTTTTAAATAATAAAAAAAAGAAGATGTGGTACATATATACAATGGAATATTACTCAGCCACAAAAAAGGAACAAAACTGGATCATTTGTAGAGAGGTGGATGGACCTAAGAGTGTCATACAGAGTGGCTATTTTAATATCAGAAAAAATATACTTCAAGGCAAAGAGTATTTCTAGAGATAAAATGGGAGGAATATCACAATGATAAAAGGGTCATTTCATCAGGAAGACTTTTCAATTTTATGTGTATATGCACTTAATAAGAGAGCCTAAAAATACATGCAGTAAAGATTGACCAAACTGTAGGGAGAAATAGAATTTCCACAATTGTGATAGAAGATTTTAGTATTCAGCATTTGATAGAACAAGTACACAAAAAATCAGTAAGGATACAGTTACGTTTAACAACACTATCAACCTTCCTGATTTAATTGACATTTATAAAACACAACATTCAACCACAGCAGAATACACAATCCGTTCAAGTGCATATAACATTCACCAAGATGAAGTGATAATGACCAAAAACCGGGTTATGGGCCATAAAACAGAGCATACTTCTAAATATTTCAAAGACAAATGACAAGAGAAATTAGTATTTTCACTGAATGATGGTGTAAATACACAAAGTTTGTGAGACAGAGCTAAAACTAGTCTAAAGCTGGTACATCAGAGTGAAAACTATGGTTTTAAGTGCTTATGTTAGAAAAGAGGAAAGATTTAATATCAATGACCCAGGGTCCCACCTTAAGAAACTAAAAAAAGACAAGCAAAGCCAACCTAAAGTAGAAAGAAGTGAATAATAAAGAACAGAAATAAATAAATAAATATCAGACAGATAATAGAGAAAATCAACAAAGACGAAAGATGTTTTTTTGAAACCATGAACAAAACTGACAGATCTCTAGTAGGACAGTCAAGGAAAAAGGAGAGTCAAAACAATTCACCAATATCAGAAATAAATGGGTTCTAACCACAGGCTCTATAATAGGATAAAAAGAGAATACTATGAATAACTTTATACCATCAAATATGACAACTTAAACAAAGTGGACAGATTTTTTGAAAAATGCAACTTACTAAAATTGATGCAAGAAAAAATAAAAAATTCTGAATAGTGCTATATCTATTAAAGAAATCAGTTTTGTTACAAAAAAATTTTCTCCAAAAGAAGTTGTAGAGGTCTTGAACATCTTTTGTAAGATTTAGTCTTAGACATTTTATGACATGATATTACTGTGAATGGGATTATTTATTTATTTGTTTGCTTAAAATAAATTATTTTTCCAGCTTTAACAAGATGATATAATTGACATTTAACATTGTGTAAGTTTAATGTGTACAATGTAATGACTCTCTCTCTCTCTCTCTCATGATTACCACAACAGGGTTAGTTAATATATCTGTCACATTACATAGTTACAAATTTTTTGTGTGTGGTGGGAACTTTAAAAGCCTACTCTTTGGTAACTTTCAAATATACAATACAGTATAGTTAACTAATGTTGTACATTACATCCACAGAATGTATTCATTTTATATCTGGAAGTTTGTACCCTTTGACCATCTTCACCCATTTCTCCCATCCTCCACCCACCCACCCACCCACCCACGCACTCCACCACCACCAATCTATTCTGTTTCTATGAGTTTAGTTTTTTTAGATTCCACATATAAGTGAGATCATACAGTACTTGTCTTTCTCTGTCTGACTTATTTCACTTAGCATAATGCTCTCAAGATTCATCCATGTTGTCTCAAATGGCAGGATTTCCTTCTTTATTATGGCTGAATAATATTCAGCTATATATCTATACCTATATCTATACCTACATACATATATAGCATATCACGTTTTCTTTATCCGTTCATCTGTTAATGTACACTTAGATTGTTTCCATGTCTTGGCTATTGGAAATAATGCTGCAATGAACAGTGTGGTCTAGATATCTCTGAGACAGTGACTTCATTCCTTTCAGGCCAGAAGTAGAATCGCTGGATCATAGGGTAGTTCTATTTTTAATTTCCTGAGTAACCTCCATACTATTTTCCATAGTAGTTGTACCAATCGATATTCCCATCAACAGTGCACAAGGGTTCCCTTTTCTCTTCATCCTTGTCAGCACTTATCTCTTGTCTTTCTGATAATAACCATTTTAACAAGTGTGAGGTGCTATTGTTTTGATTCTTCATTTCACTGATGTTTAGTGATGTTGAGTACCTTTTCATGTACCTGTTGGCCATTTAAATACATTCTTTGGAAAAATGTCTATTCAGGACATTTTCCCAATTTAAAAATGGATTATTATTATTATTTTCTGCTATTGAATTCTGTGAAATCTGTATATATTTTTGAATATTAACCCCTTACCATTGCAAATATTTTCTGCCATTCTGTAGGTTGCCTTTTCATTTTTTTGATAGTTTCCTTGCTATGCAGAAGATTTTAGTTTGATGTAATCCAATTTGTTTATTTTTCTTTTGTTGCTTGTGCTTTGGGAGTCATATCCATAAAATAATTGCCAAGAACAATGTCAAGGAGCGTTCCCCCTATATTTTCTTCTAGGAGTTATTGTTTCAGGTCTTACATTTAAGTCTTTACTCCATTTTAAATTAATTTTTGTGAGTGGTGTAAGATAGGGGTCCAGCTTCATTCTTTTGCATGTGAATATCTAGTTTCCCTAGCACCATTTATTTAAGAGAGTCTTTTCTCCATTGAGAATTCTTGGCTCCCTTGTCAAAAATTATTTGACCATATATTCATGGGTTTATTTCTAGGTTCATGATTCTGTTCCATTGAGCATGTGTCTGTTTTTATGCCAGTACAATACTCTTTTGATTACTATAGCTTTGTAATATAGTTTGAAATCAGGAAGTGTGATGCCTCCAGCTTCATTCTTCTTTCTCTAGATTGCTTTAGCTATATGGTGTCTTTTGTGGTTCCATACAAATCTTGGGATTATTTATTCTAGTTCCGTGAATAATGCCATTGGAATTTTGATAGGGATTGCATTGAATCTGTAGCTTGCTTTGGGCAGTATGGACATTTTAACAATGTTAATTCTTCCAATCTGTGAGCATGGAATATCTTTCCATTTATTTGTGACTTCTTCAGTTCCTTTCATCATTGTCTTATAGTTTTAAGTATACAGATACTTCATCTCCTTGGTTAAATTTACTCCTAGGTATTTTATTCTTTTTGATGCAGTTCTGAATGGGATTTTTTTTTAATTTCTCTTTCTGAGAGTTCATTATTAGTATATAGAAATGCAACTTATTTTTGTATATTGATTTTGTATCCTGCAACTTTACTGAATTCATTTATTAATTCTAACATTATTATTATTTTTTGGTGGAGTCTTTAGGGTTTTCTATCTAATATCATGCCATCTGCAAATAGAGACCATTTTAGTTCTTTCTTTCTGATTTGGATGCCTTTTATTTTTTCTTATGTTACTATTATGGCAAGGACTCCCAGTACTATGTTAAATAGAAGTGACAAGAGTGGGTATCCTTGTTTGTTCCTGATCTTAGAGGAAAAGCTTTCAATCTTTTATCATGGAGTATGATGCTAGCTGTGGGCTTGTTCTATATGGACTTTATTACGTTGAGGTATGTTCCCTCTACACTCACTTTGTTGAGAGATCATGGATGAATGTTGAATTTGTCAAATGCTTTTTCTGAGTCTATTGAGATGATCATATGATTTTTATCCTTCATTTTGTTAATGTGGTGTATCAAATTGATTGATTTGCACATGTTGAACCATTCTTGCATCCTGAGAATATATCCCACTTGATCATGGTGTATGATCCTTTTCCATGTGTCATTGAATTAAGTTTGCTAATAATTTGTTGAGGATTTTTACATCTGTGTTTATCAGGTATATTGGCCTGTAATTTTCTTTTCTTGCAGTGTCTTTGTCCAGTTTTGGTATCAGGGTAATGCTGGTCTTATAAAATGAGTTTGGAAGTGTTCTCTCTTCTATTTTTTTGGAAGAGTTTGAGAAGGATTAGTAATAATTCTTTAAGTGTTTGGTAGAATTCACCAGTGAAACCATTTGGTCCTGGATTTTTATTTGTTGGGAGATTTTTGATTACTGATTCAATCTTTTTACTAGTAATTTGTCTGTTGAGATTTTCTTTCTTCATGATTAAAGTCTAGGTAGACTGTATGTTTCTGGAATTTATCCGTTTCTTCTAGGTTGTCTAATTTGTTGGCATATAGTTGTTCATAGTAGTCCTTAGAGATCATTTGTATTTCTGTGATATCAGTTGTAATGTCTCCTCTTTCACTTATAATTCTACTTATTTAGCTCCTCTCTCTTTTTTCTTTGGTGAGTCTAGCTAAAGTTTTGTCAATTTTGTTTTTCTCTTTGAAGAACCAACTCTTGGTTTTGTTATCTTTTCTATTGTTTTCCTATTCTTTATTTTATTTATTTCGGCTCTAATCTTTACTATTTCCTTTCTGCTACTAACTTTGGTTTTAGTTTGTTCTTCTTTTTCTGGTTCCTTGAGGTCTAAAGTTAGGTTGTTTTTTGAAATCTTTAGTTTTTGATATATGTGTTTATCACTACAAACTTCTCTCTTAGAACTGTGTTTGCTGCGTTTTTAGTTTTGGTATGTCATGTTTCCATTTTTATTTATCTCAAGACATTTTTTGATATCCCTTTTTCCCTTTTTTTCCCCTATTCTTCTTTGATTCACTGGTTGCTCAAGAATATGTTGTTTGATTTCCATGTATTTGTTAATTTTCCAGCTTTCTTCCTGTTATTGATCTCTATTTTCATTCCACTGTAGTCAGAAAAGATATTTGATATAATTTCTATCTTCTTGAATTCATTGAGACTAGTTTTGTGGCCTAACATGTGATCTATCATGGAGAATATTCCATGTGCACTTGAGAAGAATGTATATTTTTCTGCTTTTGGATGGAAAGTTCTGAAAATGTCTCTTAAAGTCCATCTGGGCTATTGTGTTGTTTAAGACCAATGTTTCCTTATTGATTTTCTGTCTGGATATCTACTCATTGATGAAAATGGGACATTGAAGTCACCTACTACTATTGTATTGCTGTTTATTTTTCCCTTTATGTCTGTTAATATTTGCTTTATATATTTAGGTGCTCCTGTGTTGGATGTATACATATTTACAAATGTTATATCTTCATGTTGGATTGACCAATCTATCATTATATAATGACCTTCTTTGTCTTTTACTACAGTCCTTGTCTTAAATTATACTTTGCTTATTATAAGTATAGCTTATGCTTTTGGTTTCCATTTGAATGGAATATCTTTTTTCATTCTTTCATTTTTAGTTTCTATGTGTCCTTAAAGCTGAAGTGAGTCTCTCTTGTAAGCAACATATATATGTTTTTATTTTAAAATTTAATCCATCCAGCCATTCTATGTCTTTTGATGAAGGAATTCAGTCATTTACATTTAAAGTAATTATTGATAGGTATAGACTAATTGTCATTTTGTTCACTGTTTTCTGGCAGTTTTGTAATTTTTTTGTTCCTTCTTCTCTTGCTCTCTTTGTGATTTGATAGTTTCTTTAATGATATGCTTAGATTTCATTCTCTTTCTCTTTTGTGTATCTACTATAAGGTTTTGCTTTTTGGTTACCATGAGGCTTACTTAAAACAACTTATATTCATAACAGTGTATTTTAAGTCAATAACAACTTAAGTTCGAATGCAATCTAATACTCTATATTGTGTAAATGTCACAATTTACATATTTTTTATCTTGTGTATATATTAACACATTATAGTAGTTATAGTTATTTTTTACTACTTTTGTGTTTTAACCTTCACACTAGATTTATAAGTGATTAACTCACTTCTGTAACAACATTATTCTGATTTTAACTATATATTTACCTTTACCAGTGAGATGTATACTTTCATATATTTTCCTGTTACTAATTAAAGCCCTGTTATTTCAGCTAATTAAAGCCCTGTTATTTCAGCTTAAAGAAATCCCTGTAACATTTCTTATAAGGCTGTCTAGTGGTGATGAACTCCTTCAGTATTTGGTTATCTGGAAAACTGCTGATCTATCCTTCAATTCTGAAGTACAACTTTGTTGTGTAGAGTGTTTTTGGTTGGCAGTTTTATTTTCCTTGAGCACTTTGAATGTATCATGCCACTCTCCTCTGGCCTATAAAATTTCTGCTGTAAAATCTTCTGATAGTCCTATGGGGGCCCTTGTATATAATGAGTTGTTTTTCTCTTGCTGCTTTTAAGAATCTCTTCTTAAAAAGGGAGGGGGGAAGGGCAATATGGGGTTAGGGGAAAAGAGAGTTAATATGGGATTTTATGAAATCATGTATGTGAAACTTTTGAAAATTGTAAAACACTATAGAATTTAAAGAATCATTCAATAAAAAAATCTCTTCTCTTCTTTAATTTTGACAATTTAATTGTGATACATCTTGGCATGGGTCTCTTTAGATTCATTGTATTTGGAACTTTCTGGGCTTCCTGGATCTGGGTATCTGTTTTCTTTCCCAGGTTAGGGAATTTTTTAGCTATTATGTCTTCAAATAAGTTTTCTGCCCCTTTCTGTCTTCTCCTTCTGGGACCCTGATAATGTGAATATTGGTCCACTTGATGATGTCCCATAGGTCCCTTAAACTCTCTTCAGTCTTTCTTCATTCTTTTTTTCTTTTTGCTGCTCTGAATGGATGAATTCCACTACCCTGTCGTTGAGTTTGCTGATCCTTTTTTGTGCTTCATCTAGTCTGCTGTTAAGCCCCTCTATTGAATTTCCCAGTTCAGTTATTATATTCTTCAGCTCTGTGATTTCTCTTTGGTACTTTCTGTCTGCTTCCTCTGCACTGAGCCCTGGGGGTGGGGAGAATAGGTGGTTAAGAACTGTTTCTTTCTCTGCTACCATCCTGTTGAGCCTGTGAACACAAGCCCCACTTGCCATGCTGTCAAGGCATTGCCAGGCTATCAAGGAATATGTCCTCTGGGCAGCAGCCATAAAAGCTGGGGCACCACACGTACACACAAGCTCCTTATTCAGAGACACCACTGAGCTGGAGTAGACAGAGGGAAAGCACAGCGATAGAGTCTCTGCCTCCCTGGTCTCTGGAGAGGATTGCATTCAGCCTCTAGATGTGTGTTGAATTAGAAGCCTACCCTTCAGGCCCCAGCTTTTAATATAAGCACACAGGCCTCTTTCGCGGAAAGGCTGGGTGTTTCTGTTTGCTGCCTTTGTGTTGTGGCCTGGAGTTTTAGCCAGTAAGAACTGTTTCTGTTGGTTACAGTCCCAAGGACCCATGGATGTGAGCCCTACTGGCTACCAGAGCCAGGAGATCAAGATGAGTCCTCTGGGCAGCAGCCACAAAAACTGAGGTGCCAGACCTGTGCACAAGCTCTTTTCCAGGAGATATCAATGACTTGGAGTGAGGCAGAGGGAAAGTGGAAGGTCGATGCTTGCTGTCCTCTGTGGTCTCTGGAGATTATTGCAGTCAGGTCCCTAGATGTGCTTTAAATTAGAAAGCCACAGCTTTTTTTTTTTTTTTTTTTTATCTTTACGGAGGTATAATTGCTTTACATTGTTGTGTTAGTTGCTGCTGTATAGCAAAGTGAATCAGCTATATGTATACATATATCCGCATATCCCCTCCCTCTTGCCTATCCCTCCCACCGTCCCTATCCTACCCCTCTAGGTGGTCACATAGCATGGAGCTGATCTCCCTGTGCTATGTGGCTGCTTGCCACTAGCTATCTATTTTACATTTGGTAGTGTATATATGTCCATGCCACTCTCTCACTTCATCCCAGCTTACCCTTCCCCCTCACCGTGTTATCAAGTCCATTCTCTACGTCTGTATCTTTATTCCTGTCCTGCCCCTAGGTTTTTCAGAACCTCTTTTTTTTTTTCTTTTAGATTCCATATATATATGTTAGCATACAATATACCACATCTTCTTTATCCATTCGTCTGTTGATGGGCATTTAGGTTGCTTCCATGACCTGGCTATTGTAAATAGTGCTGCAATGAACATTGGGAGTGCATGTGTCTTTTGGAATTATGGTTTCTCTGGGTATATGCCCAGTAGTGGGATTGCTGGGTCATATGGTAATTCTATTTTTAGTTTTTTAAGGAACTTCCATACTGTTCTCCATAGTGACTGTATCAATTTACATTCCCACCAACAGTGCAAGAGGGTTCCCTTTTCTCCACACCCTCTCTAGCATTTGTTGTTTGTAGATTTTCTGATGATGCCCATTCTAACGGATGTGAGGTGATACCTCATTGTAGTTTTGATTTGCATTTCTCTCATAATTAGTGATGTTGAGCAGATTTTCATGTGCCTCTTGGCCATCTGTATGTCTTCTTTTGGAGAAATGTCTATTTAGTTCTTCTGCCCATTTGTTGATTGGGTTGTTTGTTTTTGTGATATTGAGCTGCATGAGCTGTTTATATATTTTAGAGATTAATCCTTTGTCTGTTGATTCATTTGCAAATATTTTCTCCCATTCTGAGGGTTGTCTTTTTGTCTTGTTTATAGTCTCCTTTGCTGTGCAAAAGCTTTTAAGTTTCATTAGGTCCCATTTGTTTATTTTTGTTTTTATTTCCATTACTCTAGGAGGTGGGTCAAAAAAGATCTTGCTGTGATTTATGTCAAAGAGTGTTCTTCCTATGTTTTCCTCTAAGAGTTTTATAGTGTCGGGTCTTACATTTAGGTCTTTAATCCATTTTGAGTTTATTTTTGTGTATGGTGTTAGGGAGTGTTCTAATTTCATTCTTTTACACGTAGCTGTCCAGTTTTCCCAGCACCACTTATTGAAGAGACTGTCTTTTCTCCATTGTATATCCTTGCCTCCTTTGTCATAGATTAGTTGACCATAGGTGTGTGGGTTTATCTCTGGGCTTTCTATTCTGTTCCATTGATCTACATTTCTGTTTTTGGGTCAGTACCATGTTGTCTTGATTACTGTAGCTTTGTAGTATAGTCTGAAGTCAAGGAGTCTGATTCCTCCAGCTCCATTTTTTTCCCCTCAAGATTGCTTTGGCTATTCAGGGTCTTTCGTTGTCTCCATACTAATTTTAAGATTTTTTGTTCCAGTTCTGTAAAAAATGCCATTGGTAATTTGATAGGGATTGCATTGGATCTGTAGATTGCTTTGGGTAGTATAGTCATTTTCGCAATACTGATTCTTCTAATCCACAAGCATGGTATATCTCTCCAACTGTTTGTGTCATCTTTGATTTCTTTCATCAGTGTCTTATAGTTTTCTGAGTACAGGTCTTCTACCTCCTTAGGTAGGTTTATTCCTAGGTATATTATTCTTTTTGTTGCAATGGTGAATGGGATTGTTTCCTTAATTTCTCTTTCTGATTTTTGGTTGTTAGTATATAGGAATGCAAGAGATTTCTGTGCATTAATTTTGTATCCTGCTACTTTACCAAATTCATTGATTAGCTCTAGTAGTTTTCTGGTGGCATCTTTAGGATTATCTATGTATAGTGTCATGTCATCTGCAAACAGTGACAGTTTTACTTCTTCTTTTCCAATTTGTATTCCTTTTATTTCTTTTTATTCTCTGATTGCTATGGCTAGGACTTCCAAAACTCTGTTGAATAATAGTGGTGAGAGTGGACATCCTTGTCTTATTCCTGATCTTAGAGGAAATGCTTTCAGTTTTTCACCACTGAGAATGATGTTTGCTGTGGGCTTGTCGTATATGACCTTTATTATGTTGAGGTAGGTTCCCTCTATGCCCACTTTCTGGAGAGTTTTTATCATAAATCGGTGTTGAATTTTGTCAAAGGCTTTTTCTGCATCTATTGAGATGATCATATGGTTTTTAATTCTTCAATTTGTTAATATGGTGTATCACATTGATTGTTTTGCATGTATTGAAGAATCCTTGCACCCCTGGGATAAATCCCACTTGATCATGGTGTATGATCCTTTTAATGTGCTGTTGGATTCTGTTTGCTAGTATTTTGTTGAGGAATTTTGCATCTATATTCATCAGTGATATTGGTCTGTTATTTTCTTTTTTGTAGTATCTTTGTCTGGTTTTGGTATCAGGGTGATGATGGCCTCATAGGGTGAGTTTGGAAGTGTTCCTTCCTCTTCAATTTTTTGGAAGAGTTTGAGAAGGATGGGAGTTAGCTCTTCTCTAAATGTTTGATAGAATTCACCTGTGAAGCCATCTGGTCCTGGACTTTTGTTTGTTGGAAGATTTTTAATCACAGTTTCAATTTCATTACTTGTGATTGGTCTGTTCATGTTTTCTGTTTCTTCCTGGTTCAATCTTGGAAGGTTATACCTTTCTAAGAATTTGTCCATTTGTTCCAGGTTGTCCATTTTATTGGCATAGAGTTGCTTGTAGTAGTCTCTTATGATGCTTTGTATTTCTGCAGTGTCCATTGTAACTTCTCCTTTTTCGTTTCTAATTTTATTGATTTGAGTCTTCTCCCTCTTTTTCTTGATGAGTCTGGCGAAAGGTTTATCAATTTTGTTTATCTTTTTAAAGAACCAGCTTTTAGTTTTATTAATCTTTGCTCTTGTTTTCTTTGTTTCTATTTCATTTATTTCTGCTCTGATCTTTATGATTGCTTTCCTTCTACTAACTTTGGGTTTTGTTTGTTCTTCTTTCTCTAGTTCCTTTAGGTGTAAGGTTAGATTGTTTATTTGAGATTTTTCTTGTTTCTTGAGGTAGGACTGTATTGCTATAAACTTCCCTCTTAGAACTGCTTTTGCTGCATCCCATAGGTTTTGGGTTGTCATATTTTCATTGTCATTTACCTCTACGTATTTTTTGATTTCCCTTTGATTTCTTCAGTGATCTCTTGGTTATTTAGTAAAGTATTGTTTAGCCTCCATGTGTTTGTGCTTTTTACGTTTTTTTTCCCTGTAATTGATTTCTTTTTTCTTTTTTCAAATTTTTTATTTATTTTTGGTTGTGTTGGGTCTTCGTTGCTGTGTGCAGGCTTTCTCTAGTTGCGGTGAGTGGGGGCTACTCTTCGTTGTAGTGTGCAGGCTTCTCATTGTCGTTGCTTCTCTTGTTGTGGAGCACAGGCTCTAGGCACACAGGCTTCAGTAATTATGGCACCTGGGCTTAGTAGTTGTGGCTTGCAGGCTCCAGAGCTCTGTCTCAGTGGTTGTGGCGCACGGGCTTAGTTGCTCCGCGGCATGTGGGATCTTCCCAGGCCCAGGCTCGAACCCGGTGTCCCTTGTTTTGGCAGGCAGATTCTTAACCACTGTGCCACCAGGGAAGCCCCCGTGTAATTGATTTCTAACCTCATAGTGTTGTAGTTGGAAAAGATGCTTGATATGATTTCAGTTTTCTTAAATTTACCGAGGCTTGATTTGTGACCCAAGATTTGATCTATCCTGGAGAATGTTCTGTGTGCATTTGGGAAGAAAGTGTAATCTGCCATTTTCGGATGGAATGTCCTATAAACATCATTTAAATCTATCTGCTCCGTTGTGTCATTTAAAGCTTGTGTTTCCTTATTAATTTTCTTTCTGGATGATCTGTCCATTGGTGTAAGTGAGGTGGTAAAGTCCCCCACTATTATTGTGTTACTGTTGGTTTCCTCTTTTATAGCTGTTAGCATTTTCCTTATATATTGAGGTGCTCCTATGTTGGGTGCATATATATTTATAATTGTTATATCTTCTTCTTGGATTGATCCCTTAATCATTATGTAGTGCCCTTCCTTGTCTCTTGTAACATTCTTTATTTTAAAGCCTATTTTATCTGATATGAGCATTGCTACTTCAGCTTTCATTTGATTTCCATTTGCATGGAATATCTTTTTCCATCCCCTCACTTTCAGTCAGTATGTGTCCCTAGGTCTGAAGTGGGTCTCTTGTAGACAGCATATATATGAGTCTTGTTTTTGTATACATTTAGCGAGCCTGTGTCTTTTGGTTGGAGCCTTTAATCCATTCACATTTAAGGTAATTATCGATATGTATGTTCCTATGACCATTTTCTTAATTGTTTTGGGTTTGTTTTTGTAGGTCCTTTTCTTCTCTTGTGTTCCCCACTTAGAGAAGTTCCTTTAGCATTGGTTGTAGAGCTGGCTTGGTGATGCTGAATTCTCTTAGCTTTTGCTTGTCTGTAAAGCTTTTGATTTCTCCATTGAATCTGAATGAGATCCTTGCTGGGTAGAGTGATCTTGGTTGTAGGTTCTTCCCTTTCATCACTTTAAATATATCATGCCACTTGCTTCTGGCTTATAGAGTTTCTGCTGAGAAATCAGCTGTTAACCTAATGGGAGTTCCCTTGTATGTTATTTGTCATTTTTTCCTTGTTGCTTTTCATAATTTTTCTTTGTCTTTAATTTTTGTCAGTCTGATTACTGTGTCTCAGCATGTTTCTCCTTGGGTTTATCCTGCCTGAGACTCTCTGTGCTTCCTGGACTTGGGTGGCTATTTCCTTTCCCATGTTAGGGAAGTTTTCAACTATAATCTCTTCAAATATTTTCTCGGGTCCTTTCTCTCTCTCTTCTCCTTCTGGGACCCCTATAATGTGAATGTTGGTGTGTTTAATGTTGCTCCAGAGGTCTCTTAGGCTGTCTTCATTTCTTTTCATTCTTTTTTTTCTTTATTCTCTTCCGTGGCAGTGAATTCCACCATTCTGTCTTCCAGGTCAATTATCTGTTCTTCTGCCTCAGTTATTCTGCTATTGATTCCTTCTAGTGTATTTTTCATTTCAGGTATTGTATTTTTCATCTCTGTTTGTTTGTTCTTTAATTCTTCTAGGTGTTTGTTGTTTAGTTCTTCTAGGTCTTTGTTAAACATTTCTTGCATCTTCTCGATCTTTGCCTCCATTCTTATTCCGAGGTCCTGGATCATCTTCACTATCATTATTCTGAATTCTTTTTCTGGAAGGTTGCCTATCTCCACTTCATTTAGTTGTTTTTCTGGGGTTTTATCTTGTTCCTTCATCTGGTACATAGCCCTCTGCCTTTTCATTTTGTCTATGTTTCTGTGAATTTGGTTTTCATTCCACAGGCTGCAGGATTGGAGTTCTTCTTGCTTCTCCTGTCTCTGAAATTCATGATATGAACAAATTTTGTTGGTTTTGAAACACATATTATCAGCAGACTTTTTAATTTAAAATAAGAGGAAGAGCTTAAATTCATTAAAATATCTTTAGTGCTTGTAAATATTTGAATGATTTTAAAATGTTAAAAAATTTAATCATCTGCTGGTGCAAAGTTTCTCTTTGATGGTGACCAAGAATTCTAAAGAAATCATGGTTTAAAAAGCCTGTGTCAGAAAGTACATATAGTTAATTTATCCATAAAACCTTATATGACGAAATTATGTTCAAAGGAGCAAACTTAGATTTCACATTAAAAACCTGAAAAGATCTTATTTGGAAGTTTTAAGTATTTCAGTACTTATTGTCTTCCCTAATACTTTTAGTTTATTTTAAAATCATAAATATATAATACAAGGAAACTCTAAGGATTTTCCTCCAGATCTCCTCCAGTTTACCCCATTGTGCCATTTTCTCTGAGCACCATGGCATGACAATGTTGGGAAACAGTGATTTAAAGAAGAGTGCATCATATAGTTGTTGGCTACCTATCTTGTTGTCAAGTCTTCAGTGAGCTGGCTAGTATCTTGCCTTCATCAGCTTAACCCATTGCCAAGAATTCTTTATGTCTGTTCTTTGTATTATGAACAAATTTTGCTCTAAAGCTCTTAAGTTCTTGTAAATCAAAGTAGGTGTTAGGGTGTATGAATACAGAGATTGTGGATAGCAAATGTGAGTTTCTTAATTCATTCCAGCCTCAGCTCTACCCTTGGAAAAACAGCTCAAGCCACATGGCCCTTAGAGTGAAAGATCACTGCTGATCAAGAACAAAATCCTTCTCCCACTAGCTGTTTTTTCAGAGGCTCCTCTTGTAGTAAATGGAGGTGGTTGCCTTGCAACCAGAACTCAGAGCTCTCCTGGCCCTGAAAGAGATGGCATTTGGCTGTTGGCATATGCTTCCTTTCCAAAGTTACTAGAGTAACTTTGGGGCTTCTCCTTGGGGCTGGAGAAGTTGTGTGGTGGAAATTATAGGCATCTTTCTGCCTGAAGTAAATTACTTCATACTGGACTTCAAGCTCTTAGGCCCAACTTTTTAGGTTCTAAAATTGGTAAAAGTAAATTTAATAAATTACTATTTCTTATGACCAATAAACACTCAACCCTGGATTGCACGGTTTTATGATGACCTTAGCTCTGGGACTATGATATAGCAAAAAGGGCACAGCCTTTGAAACCAGGCAGGCTTAAGTTCAAATCCTAACTCTGTCACTAAGTAATTGGCCTTAACCTCTCTAAGTCTCAATTTCCCCACCTGTGTAATGGAAAAGTACTTTATAACTCATGTAATTGTGACACAAATTAAAATGGGAAAACATATGGCCAGCACCCAGTTTAATGCTTGGCACATAGTATTCAGTAAATGATGGATATTATTATTATTGTTATTATATCCTATAATTACATTCAAAAGGACAAATATTCAGACTAAGGTTGCTAGCAGCTTGAGTGAGGGATAGCTCATTTAACTTTTGTGCTCATTTCAGACTTAAATATTAATTACATCATCTCAGAACTAAGTCAGAACTACTTCTTTCTTCCCCCTCTTACCCTGAGGTGGGGATAAGAGGCAGTTGACTAACTTTCTGTGGGTTAAAAACTAAGTGGAGATTTTTAAAAATGAGAATGCTAATAGTGGTTCTCTCGGCTAGTGGAATCCCAGGTGCTTTTTTGTTTCTCCTTTTCACTTTTTCTGTATTATTCTGAAGTCTGTAAAAACTAACCTGTTTTCGTTTTGTAAACATAATCCAGAACAACCAAAGTAAATGAGTTTTACAATGTAAAGATTTCTTTTATTTCACTGAAAACTTGCACTGGCAGCTAGACACATCCCACCCCACTCCGCTGTCCCCAACCAGGAGTTGTGTGCTGCAAAAATCTCCGTCATCCCTCCATCCCTTGTTCCTTTCAGGTGGTGGCTGGAGCAGCCCTGATAATGGTGCTGGAAAGGTTTTCTCTTTTTCCTCCAGGCAGGAGGGAACACGATCTGCATGGCAGGCGATCAGTGAAAAGCAGCAGCAAAACAATACGGTCAATGTTAAAACATAAAGCAAAATAAAACAAAAAACCTAGTGCAGGTTTAAGAATCTGGGAGACCAACTAGAAAAGAGAGGAGAGGAAGCGGGAGGTGGGGTGGGGGTGGTGGAAGCAGGATGGATAAAACTACAGTTACAACAAGAAGGAAATGGAAAATAAATAAAGGAAATTCCTTAACCCAGAGTAAGCCCCTTGAGGGAGTTTCGTTAGAGTGGGTGGTGGGGGGATGGATACAACTCATATAGGACTGTATAATTTGTCGGGGATTTCTCTAAAATCAATTAAAAAAGAACAGCTTAGAAGAATTCAGATAGGACTCATTTGAGTTTACTTCCCTCTCTGGCCGTCTACACTTTCTGAATGTGTGGATTTATGAGTTTTAGATCATTTGTTTCCAGTCCCACTGAGGTAAATAGCTCAGTGCAGTTGGTGCACTTATGCCTGTTGTACAGAAGAATGCAGCTGATGAATTACTTCCTTTTATTTGTCTCTTGACCAGAAAAATGTATGGTTTTCTAGCAATTTGACTTTTAATCTGTAGCATTTTTCTTTTCATTTTCGTTGCAGGTGTAGTACAGTTGCAGGTTGTAATCCAGGGATGTACAACAGTCTGGTAGGGTGACCCAGAGGTTATAGATCGGTGTCGTGCAATATGGTAGCCACTAGCCACATGGGCTTTTAGCCCTTGACATGTGGCTAGTCCAAATTGAGATGTCCTAGAAGAGCACATCGGGTTTTGGAGACTTAGCATGAAAAAAGGAATGTAATCTATCTCATTAATAATTTTCACTTTGATTTATATGCTAAAATTATATTTTGGCTTTATTGGGATAAACAAGATATGTTAGTGTAATTAATTTCATCTGTTTTGTCTTACCTCTTACTTTTTAAATATGGCTACAAGAAAACTTAAAGTTGCATATGTGGCTCGCATTTGTGGCTTGCACTGTGTTTCTGTTGGATGGTGTTGAAGTAAGAGCAGGCACTCAGGAAGTTCAAGTCCTCGCACTGCTGTTTCCTGCCTCATGAGTTTGGGTAAATTATTAAAAATTTCTAAGCTTCAATGTCCAATACCCAGTTAAATGGGGGTAATAATACTTACCTCACAGGGTTGTGAGGAGTGTTAGCTGAAATAATTGTAATACCTGGCACATAATATGTGCTTGACAAATGTTAGTTCTCTTCCTTGTGCATTTTATTTACTGCTAGTAAATGTAGCCACGTTATTTACAAAGAGCTGTTTGGGATCAGGATAAAGTAGCCTCTACCTGTGTGGTACTTTTCATCCGAAAGGTTAAAGTGCTTGGCAAATATCAGTCACACGAGGTCTGAAAAGGGAAGACCCCATTTTTGGCTCTATGGAGAAGGAGACTGTGGCTGAGCTCTGTGCCTGCTGGCATCTCTGTATCATTCAGGCTGACCACTGTGATTGTTAGACATACTTGGAGGCCCTGGTTAGTGGTCTGTTAAGCTGCTGAAGTCCCTTAGGTTCTATTTTAAAGCCCCCAGATACGTTTCTGATCTTGCCAAATGGGCATACCTTCAGCTTCCTGTGCTAACAAGTAGAGTATTCCTGCAGGCATTTTAAAGCACACAGTTAAGAAACAGGGCCAGTCTCTTCACAAGCCATATTTCTTTTCCTCCTCCTTATTCATTTTCAGCCTTTGAAGAGTACAAGCATAAAGTATGGAGTTGGCTTGCCTTTTTGAGTGCTAAGCTACTATAACCCTTGGTTGTAGGTTATCCTTTTTTTTTTTTAACATCTTTATTGGAGTATAATTGCTTTACAATGATGTGTTAGTTTCTGCTTTAAAACAAAGTGAATCAGCTATACATATACATATATCCCTGTAGGTTATCTTTAAGGATGGCACTTTGTCAAAAATCAACCCCCATCAAGCACTTGTGAAAACACACCCTTCTGTACTGCCTGCCTGTCCTTCTCTACTTGCAAGCTCTCTGACCCCAGTTGCTAGAACCATGAAATGTGAATTTTTGGTGGCCCCCAAGGTGGCTTTTGCCCACAAAAGGCAATTCAAGGGACTTACTTTGGTTTTAAAACTAATATTCAATTTTTAAAGTTGCATTTGAAAACTTAGTTTTTCCTTTAATTTTAAAACTTAGCTTACAGATCTTACCACTCCATTTATTTCAATAAATTTTAACAATTACTCATAAGATGGCCTTTGAATAAGGTTTTAATTTACAAACTTAAACTCCTCCTTTTATTTACTTATTTTTAAAATTAAATACCTTGATTTTTATAACTATGTCAGTTGTCTGACTTAACAAAACTTTTCTGAAGATTTAAGTAATGCTTATAAATCTGTAAAATAAACTTATAAATATGCTGATTCCTAAGTTCTCTTAAATATTCTAATAGTGCACATAATTATAGTAAGATTTATATTTAAAAATCACAAGTCTATGTCAGTTACTCAATTAACAATTTTAAATTGAAATAACAAGGCTGACCCTATTGCTTTTTTAGGCCAAAAATTGCTTAAACATTACAAGAATGCTCAGACTCCGCCTAACTCTATTGGGGAAATGACCTTGGAAGTTGTAACAAGGTAGACAAATAAATGAGATATATCCAGAATTCAAAGGGGTATCATTTTAATATCCATTCAAGTTGTATGCTCCTAAGATGTAGGAAACATACGAAAAGAATGTAGGAGTACTACAAGGTTCTTTAAATGGAAAATATTTTTCTATAATGTACAAGACCTTCTCATGGACATTAATAGGGTAATAAAGGAATGTTATGAACAACTCTATGCCCACAAATTTGATACCTCAGAAGAAATGAAAGCTAGTTATTTGAAAGACACTAACTATCCAAACTCACAAAAAGAGAAACAGATAACCTAAATTGTCCTATATTTACTAAAGAAATTGAATCAACAATTAATAACCTTCCAAAAAAGAAAGCACCAGGCCCAGTGAATTCTACCAAATATTTAGGGAAGAAATGATACCAATTCTCCATAATCTTTTCTAGAAAAATAGAAGCATAGGGAACACTTCCTAATTCATTCTATGAAAGCAGAATTACCCTAATACCAAATCCAGGTAATGACACTACAAGAACAGAAAGCTACAAACCAATATCTCTGATGAACATAGATGTAAAAATCCTCAACAAAATGTTAGCAAAAATTCCCAGCAGGCTATTTTGTGGGCATCAATAAATTGATTCTTAAAGTTTATATGGAAAGGTAAAAGACCAAGCATAGCAAACATACTACTGAAGAAGAACAAAACTGGAGGAATTACACTATCTGATTTCAAGGTTTATTGTACTGTTACAATAATCAAGACAAGACATCATGGTACTGGCAAAAGGATAGCTATGGAGCAAAGCAGAGAACTCAAAACAGGCCCACACAAATATAGTCAACTGATCTTTGACAAAGGAGTTAAGGCAATTCAGAGGATAAAGGATATTCTTTATCTTTTCAACAAATGGTGCTGAACAATCAGAAGTTCATATGTTATAAAATGTGAACCAAGACACAGATCTTACATCTTTGAATAGCTGATTTTTAGCTGTGATTTTTTAGTGTGAAATTTTAATTAGTTTATAGTATTGGAACATTTAAGAGAACTTAAGATTCACCATATTTGTAAATTTAATTTATCAGATATATAAGAATTACTTAAAGTTCATAGGATAATTTGTTGGCTAAATATAATTGAAGTACTTTAAAAAGTAAATTGAATATATTAAATTTATAAATTTAATTTTAAATAGTTGAACATTAGAATCAATATCATCTAAAAGTTCTTAAGAGTGACTGCTAAAATTTGTTAGCATTACAAATATAGAAATATTTGTAAGCTAAACTTAAAAGTTTAGGGAATAATGAGGTTTATGTCTTTTTTTTAATCAAATCAGGTGCTCAGAATTGGGTCAACTGGAATCCTTGGCTCATGACACATTCTCATCATTGGTCAATGCCTGGTGTTTATTTGGTTGGTAATGTTAATAAATTTAACACATTTAATATTAGTTTTTAAAACCAAAGCAAACCTCTGAATAGTCCCTTCTTTATGCCAAAACTTTCTGTGAGCACACATTCATAGGATGGGGGTGGGATGTGTAAAGTGTCTAAGACGTGTTTTTATGTATCAAAATGACTGTTCAGAAATAGTAGCATTTAACTTGTTTATTAAAGGCAGGACATATGAGCAATAAAAAAAAACAGATAAAATGGGAAAACACTCTGCAGATGAGTCTCTATTATGAAAGGCCAAAGGATAAGAAATTTAAAATAAAGCGTTCTATATCTGGAATTAAATGGATAACTAATGCTTAGTTAGATCCAATGACCTAAAGTAACTGCCATATTTTATAACTAAAAATAAAGCAGTTTGCACAACAATTAACACTTTCAGTGATCCCAGTCAACGCTAGTTAATAATTTTCATCATTCTTCAATGAAGTAAGTGTTATCTTCATTTTAGATACATAACTGGAATCCTGCAAAGTTACTAGATGACTCCTGATACCTGTCTAAGTACTGTAGCGGGTGAGGTAGTATTCATGATATTTTGCTGAATCTACAAATAAGTTTTTGTTGCACAGGATGTCATTTCTTTTAACATCTTTATTGAGGTATAATTAACATACAATAAATTGCACATAGGTATAGTGTACAATTTGATATGTTTTAACATATATATACACACATATATGCACACACACACATATATATATATATGCTAAAACTGTCATCACAATCCATCAAGATAAATCCACTATCTTCAGAAGTTTTCTTGGGCCCTTTTGTAATATCTCCTTCATTCCCCTCATTCCCCAGCTAACCAATGATCTTTATGTCATTGCACTTATTAATTTGCACTTTCTAGAGTTTTATATAAATTGAAATACACGGTATGGGCTATTTTTGGTAATCTTCTTTCTTTCACTCAGAATAATGATTTTGAGATTTATTGATGCTGTTAATGTATAAGTAGTCCATTCCTTTTTATTGGTGAGTAATATTCCATTTTATGGTTATATTACAATTTGTTTATCCATTCACTTGTTTTTGTTTTTTTTAAACTAAATTTATTTATTTATTTATTTTTGACTGTGTTGGGTCTTCATTTCTGTGTGAGGGCTTTCTCCAGTTCCAGCAAGCAGGGGCCACTCTTCATCGCGGTGCACGGGCCTCTCACTGTCGTGGCCTCTCCCATTGTGGAGCACAGGCTCCAGATGCGCAGGCTCAGTAGTTGTGGCTCACGGGCCTAGCCGCTCTGCGGCATGTGGGATCTTCCCAGACCAGGGCTTGAACCCATGTCCCCTGCATTGGCAGGCAGATTCTTAACCACTGTGCCACCAGGGAAGCCCCTCCATTCACTTGTTGATGGACATTTGGGTTGTTTCTAATTTTTGGCTATTATAAAAAAAGCAGCTGTGAACATTTGTGTACAAGTCTCTGTGTGGACATATCCTTTTTTTTCCCTCTGTGGCAAATACCTATGAGCAGATTGGTTGGAAAATATGGTAAATGTATGTTTAACTTTTAAGAAATTGCCAAACTCTTTTCTAGAGTGACTGTACCATTTTACATTCACACCAACAGTGTATGAGAGTTGCAGTAGCTTCACCTCCTTGCCAGCCTTGGGTATGATCAGTCTTTTAAATTTTAGCCATTCTGATAGGTGTGGCATGGTACCTCGTTGAATTTTAATTTGCATTTTGCCAAAGACTAATGATGTTGAACATCTTTACATGTGCTTATTTGCCAATTGTGTATCTTATTTTGTGAAGTGTCTGTTCAAATCTTTTGCCTACTTTTAAATTGGGGTTTTTGTTTTTTATTATTGAGTTCTTTATATGTTCTTTATCAGATGTGTGATTTACAAATATTCTCTTTCAGTTTGTAGTTTGTCTTTTCATTCTCTTCAGTCTTTTAATAGCAGAAGTTTTAAAACTTTAATGAGTTTTATTTTATCATTTTTTTCTGTATGGGTTGTACATTTGTTATATTTAAGAAATCTTTGCCTATCCTAGTGTCACAAAGATTTTTCTCCAATGTTTTCTAATAGATGTTTTATAGTTTTAGGTTTTACATTTAGGTCTGTGTTTCATTTTGAGTTAATTTTTGTATATGATGCAAAGTATAGATAAAAGTTTATGTTTTTGTATATGGACATCCAATTGTTCCAGCACCATTTGTGGAAAAGTCTATCATTATCATCCACTAATTTGCTTTTGTAGCTTTGTCAATAATCAATTGTTCATATACGTGTGGATCTATTTCTCTACTCTCCAGTGATTTATCTGTTCTGCTGATTTATCTGCCTGTCTTTATGCTGATACCACACTGTATTGATAACTGTGACTTTATAATAAGTCTTGAAATCAAGGAATGGAAGTCCTCCAACACTGTTCTTCTTTTTCAAAGTTGCTTTAGCTATTCCAAATCCTTTGCATTTTCCATATGAATTTTAGAATTAGATTCTACAGAAAAGTTTGCTGTCACCCATTACAGAAAATTGGATTTTGATTGAAATTGCATTGAATCTATAGGTCAATTAGGAGAGAATTGAGATCCTAACAAAATTGCGTCTTCTGAGGTTGCTCACAAATCTACTTAATTAGACACAATGAAAGAGAATCCCACTGCCAAATGCTCTGTGTCGTGGAACTCCCACTTTTCCCTCAGGCAACATGTGGCATCTGATGTTCAGACTGAGTAAGACGTCAGTGCTGATTTGTATAGTAAATTCAACACCAGTAAAGCTTAATTCTTTGTCTTTTAAAAAAATAAAAATAAAAATCAACTTCTAATATTTTCTTCCCATACCTCAATGGATCAATACTGGGAACAATGTTCCCTGCTTAGGAGAACACTGGTAAATTCCTTTCTATCTCTAAGGTGCTACAAAAGAATACAACATTGCACCCTGTTCATCCCAGTGATCAAAATTTTATTGTGTTCTGTGACTACCGAACTTGGTCTCCAGGGGAGCAGCCACTTAGCTCTTAGCCTCTGTGACTTGGGGGAGAGAAGGGATAATAGCAGTTGGCAGCCTAGCTTGGCTAAGCGTTAGAAACAAAACACAGCTATTACTTCTTAGCCATATTGCTCTGATTGCTATTTGTTGATGAAAGCTGTGGGAAGAAATGGCAATGCATATAAACAGGAGAAATTTAGTCATAATTTATGCTTCTTTAGAAAATGCCAGCAGCAAAAATCACTACCAAAATATTCAAACCACCTATGACTAATCACACTAATCACAGGATGACCTGTGTTACCCTTGTGAGGTGGTAATCAAGCGCGTTAAAGACATTCCCCCTAATTTTGAGCATTTTAAAGCAATATGATGCCACGATTCAGATTTTCCTAGTGCAGGTGTCCACAGTGTTTCCAACTTTATGATATTTTGGAACCTGAACATTTTTCCCTCTAGGCATTGATGGCACACACTAAGTAGAACTAGCAAAGTGAGGCCTTGGGTTGCTAGGCAACCCTTAGAGTCACCCCTGGCTGGATCCCTTTCAGGTCTGCCACAGCGGCTCTTCCAAACTTTTACATGCACTGATGTTCAATAAATTTTGACTGCAGTCTTCTCTGTAGCAGGCACTGTACCCCTACCTTTCCCCATGTGTTCTTCATTCTTAGCAGATAAATAAAAATGACAACTTTTCAATGAAACTTTCTCTTTACTTCCAAATATGTCCATTTCCTCACATCTTTACCTCTGCCTTCCTATCTCTCAGGAAGAGGCATCCTTTCTAAATTTATCCTCACCCCCTACTCTCATTCTGGCTGATCCTGCAGCGTCACTTGGAAATTTGTTCAGATATCCTGCTTCTGGTATATCTTCGACCACTCCACCTGGACCTATCATGCCAGAAAGCAAATCTGATATCTCCGTGCCTGCCTCCCCACCCCCAGATACTTAAAACACTTCAGGGGCTGCTATTACTCTTAGGAGATCCTAGGAAAAAACTCTTCCATGTGACCTCTAAAGCCTTACATAGTCTGGCTTCTGCCTGCCTCTCCATTCTTACCTTTCACTTGCTCTTCCTCTCTCTGCTCTAGACATACTGGATTTTCAACCCCTCAAACACATCTTGGGCTTTCCCCTACTGTACGGCCTTGCATGAGCTCTTTCCTCTTTACCTATCTCTGCCATCTTTGTTCATTTCTATAGGGAAATCTTACCTGACAAGCATCATTTCTGTAGGGAAACCTTCCTGGCAAGATCCAAGTCTTCTACTGTAGACTTCTATGGCCTGGCATGGGTCTTTTCCTTGGCCCTTATTATAATTCCCATTTTACATTTAGTTTGTGTTATTATTTGATTAATGTCTGTCTCCCTCACTAAGTTATAAACTCCATGAAAGTAGGAGCCTGTGTGGTTGTGCTCACTATTAAAGACCAGAGGCTGACATAGTGTCTGGTACTTCAGAGATGTACTTCAGAAAATACTTGTTGGATAAAGAGAAGTGGGTATTTCTTGTCTCAGAGGTCACTTGTCACATTCAGATTGTCACATTTGACACCTCCCCTTTTCCTGATCTTATCCTATTTGAACTCTGCCGTATTTGACACTGCTGACCACCCTGTCCTTGAAATCCCTTCTTCCTTTCTTTGTGACTTAATTCACTTTTTTCTTTTATTGCTCTTCTCTCTTTTTTTGTCTCTTTTACTATCTTTTCTTTCTTTTTCTCTATTTACAACTTCATTGTAGATAATAAATAAATACTTGTTGGAGGAATGAATGAAATGTTAGTTTTTTTTAGGGTTCTGTCATTGGTCTTTTTCTGTTTTTCTCCTCCCCTCTTTTCCTTGGTGATCTTATCCAACTCAGTGGCTTCACTATCATCAATACACTGGTCCAGACCTGTAGTTCCAACTGATTATCTTCATGGAGCTATCCTAGAGGTATCTTAAAATCAACCCAATTAAAACCAGAGGGAGGGCTTCCCTGGTGGTGCAGTGGTTGAGGGTCTGCCTGCCAATGCAGGGGACACGGGTTCGTGCCCTGGTCTGGGAGGCTCCCGCATGCCGCGGAGCAACTGGGCCCGTGAGCCGCAATTACTGAGCCTGCGCGTCTGGAGCCTGTGCTCTGCAACAAGAGAGGCCGCGATAGTGAGAGGCCCGCGCACTGCGATGAAGAGTGGCCCCCGCTTGCCCACAACTAGAGAAAGCCCTCGCACAGCAAACGAAGACCCAACACAGCCATAAATAAATAAAAATAAATTAAAAAAAAAAAAAAAAAAAAACCAGAGGGATTCTCTTCCCCGAATGTTCTTCTCCTGTAACCTGCTCTCAGTAAAGTTCCCCACTACCCAGTTAGGAGGGTCTAAGCCCAAGACCTAAGATCATCCTCTACTCCTTTCTTCCCCTTCCACTAATACCAAATTCCATTAATGCAAGTGAAATGTCCCTCCCTGCTCTCTTATTTATATGTTCCTAAATACTACTGCCTAGTTTTGTAGTTCTCAAACTCTTTTTTTTAAGAAGGAAAACCCTTTTAAAAGATGAACTCTTACATAGGCAATTATTATATAAGGCAGATGAAGAGGAGCTACTTTGGTTGAAGGTGAGGGAAAGGATCTTGGAGCACTCCCCTTGCCAAATGAAGTGGTACCAGAAGATGCTGTGGTTTGAAAACCACCAGCCTATGTGATTGCAACAGCCTTTAAAAAATGCTTTAAAAATTTTCAGGTGTAAAACACAGAAATAATACTTACCCAAGAGAGTTACTATGAAACTTAAATTAAATATAAGGCCCTTGGCATGTGGTACACGCTCAGCAAGTGACAGCTGAAATCACTATTACTCCTTGTAATCTTTCCACAAACTAACTTCTTAATTAGCCTTTGCTGTTTTTCTTACACATATTCAGTTAATCACTCAGTCTGGATACTTCTTAATATTTTCTCTTTTTCATTTTCATTCTCACCTTTTCAGTCCAGACCCTCATGGCCTCATTGCCTTATGACCAAACCGTCTCCTAATTGGCCTTCATTCTGCCCATCAGTCCCCCTATAGCTCATCTGTACATTTTATTACCAGGTCAGATATACTTCTTGGCTCTATACTAACCACAGGACAAAGTTCAGACACCTTAGCTTGGTAACTACCATGCTCTGGGACTGATCCTTATTTTCATGCCAGCATTTTCTCCTTTTACTCCCTCACACAGACCCTCTGCTGAAGGCAAGCTAGGTTTGTCATTGCTCTGGAATACACCAGGCATATTCCTGCTGCTACTCCATGTTTTTTCCTCATTTACAGTGGAAGAAGCACTCTGATTCTTTAAGTTCTAGGCGTCATTTATTATACAGTCCATTCTATCTCACCAGTTCCTGAAAGACTCCAACTGGGTCCACTTTTGCCTGTTAGGAGTTTTCTTTCTTTCTTTCTTCCTTTCTTTCTCCCTTTCTTTCTTTCTTTCTTTTTTGGAATTGATGTTCTTTTTTTAAATTAATTTTTATTGAAGTATAGTTGATCTACAATGTTGTGTTAGTTTCTGCTGTATAGCAAAGTGAATCAGTTACACATATATCCACTCTTTTTAAGAGTCTGTTCCCATATAGGTCATTACAGAGTATTGATTAGAGTTCCCTGTGCTATACAGTAGGTTTGGAGCTTTCCTAAATGCACACCAAACCCCAAGCAGTTAGGAACCAATTTATTTATGTATTTATTTTTTTACCTTTTAATTTCTTTTTTATTGAGGTATAATTTGTATACTCTAAGGTACATAAATTAATTTATACATATGTATACATTTGTATAAACATAATATGTGATATACAGAAGATATGATATTGATATATAAGGTATAGAATGTTTCCACCGCCCTAGAAGTCTCCCTTTAACCCCCGATCAGTTGATACTCCCCCTCCCCCCAAAGATAACCACCGAGGAACCACTTTATTAATTGGTTCATTCATTTATTTAATAGGTGTTTATGAAACACATACTATGGACTTAGCACTATAGTAGGTGCTGTGAATACCATAGTGACAAGATAAATACAGCCTTTGCCCTCAAGGAGGTTATATCTAACAAGGATGGCAGAGGAAAAAAAGCAATTATGACAAAGCAAAGTAAGTGCTCTGATGGGGGATGTAAGGAGCTGTGGATGCATATAGGAGAATATCTCATATAGTGCAGGGACATGTCGGGAGGTATGTCAAGGATGGCTTCCTATGGAGAGAGACTGTTAGACTGAGGCCAGAAGGATTAGTGGAGTTGAGTGATGAAGAGGAGGGAAGATGTTCCAGGCAGAGGAAACATTGCTTTTGGTGTCTTAGGGCAGGTCAGTTACTGGGAGGTAGAAGAGCAGGAAGTATTCCTGGCAGGGCACATCTTTAGCTTAAAAAGAACCAAGGAAACTCTGGAGAGGCTGATTCAGGGTGTAATGCTTTCTCCATCCCTTCCTTGGCCCCTCTCACCTTCCCTGCCCCTTAAATGCACACACACCTCCTTCTTTCAGGTTTGGCCCTCTTAGGGATTATTTCCTCACTTCTAAGCTTGAAGCCAATCTTTGATCTGAAGCAGATGACTTTCAGCAAACCACTAGGAGCCTGCCCCTTCCCTACCTCTATGTGACAACCAAAAATAATTCGGACACACAAATCATGAAACCACCCAAGCCCCGCCTAGAAGCCTCATAACTCTTTAAAAAAAATCTTCCTCAAATAGAGGAATCTTGTGGGTTTGTTTGATCTTTTTATGTTGCTGTTTTCAGGATGTAACTTTTCTCTTTTCCTCTCAAGCCTGGGCTCCAGGCAGTTATCCAAGAGAGGAGAGGTCTGGAGTCCTTGGCTGGTCCCAGGGCACACATCAAGGCAGAGATGAAAATATAGGCAAATGGTCTGGGATGTCTTTATGAACACCACTCAGATGACTTGGCTGAAATCTTCCTCTTACATCAGAACTCAATGGTTTTAACAACACAGTTTGATAAAAACATTTTCTTTAGCAGTTGTGTTACTGTCATTAAGATGTAACCTTGGGAACTCTATGCATGATTTAATTCCGTTTTGAACTAATTGCTCTTGTTTTATAGACATTTACTGGGTTTCTTTCCAGGTTCAAAAGTTTTAAAATTGACAGTCATATGGATTTTCTGCTTAGCAGAATTCTCTACTAGTTTTTGAGTGTCCTTACCTAGAGATTATTATTACACACAAAGCAAAATAAAAATTAATTTGAGATTGAACCACTTTCCAGTTTTAAAATGGAGATAATAATACAGGTCTTCAAGTTCTTGTCTGAAATTTCTGGGGCCAGATATATTTAAGAATTCAACTTATGGTGGTGCATGGAAAATAAATTTTTGGTGGTGAGGCTGTTGTAGGGTGTACAGAAGTAGAAATATAATGTCGTACACATGAATCTTATATGTTATAAATCAGTTTCCTCAATAAAATATTTTTAAAAAGAATTCAAAATTTTGCAGATATTAGAGAAATAATATGCTGGCTGTATTACATAGTATCTCAGTCAGGGTCTCGGGTCTAACCTGATGTGGAACATCTGAATACTCACAGCACATCAGATAACCTCATGTTATTTCACCAAATGAGGTTTTGGTGCCAAACTTAGGAAATAAACTTTTGGTTTTCAGAGCATTTTGGATTTTGGAATTACTGATAAGGAATTCCACATCTTGCTTCACTGAAAGAGTTGTATCAAGTGTGGTGTTAATCAAAAAATGTTTGCAACATAAAATATTATTTTAGAGCCACTGGAGCATCTTTGTCCTTTTTCACACATATGTTCTTGCAAAATGCTTTTTGGTTATAAATACAGTAGTTCCTGTATCTGGAAGTTCCATATACTGCTCTCCCGTCTCACTTACTACCTTACTATCTGTTGCTCTTTGTTGAGCAGGCTGGCTTTCCAATACAAATTTCCTTTACTACAAATGACAGGGTTGTTCTTTCCAGACATCTTATTGTACACAGCCTTTATGTCTCTGTCACCTGTTTTGAGAACCTTTTCTAAAGTTAGTTGTTTAGTTGACTGTGGCGGTCCAGTGGGTAGCTCAGATTTATTTATCTAGAAACCATGCTACTTGGGGGCATGGAAAGAGTAAGGTACTTAGAATACTCAGAACTCCTGGAATTTCACTTTACTTCTGCTTTTTTCTATCCATGGTGATGATGGCACACAATTCGTCTGATTTGTCTGAATCTTAATTTCTCAACTTCAAAATATGTGCCTTTGCTACTTTTCAGGCATGATGTGAGGTAAAATGAGAAGATGTTGTGGCAAGCAAGGAGATTCACTAAAATTCAAATTCAGGGAAAGGGAACTATCTATTTTCAAGGTCTGTACATACTTAAGGTAGTATCTATTAATAAATGTTGGGTTATACAGCTTTATTCCTGCTTAGATCTGGATACGGACCATTTATTGAGTGTCTGCTGTATCAGGAACTGCAGGAGGCATTCTTATTTAATTCTAACAACACCTCTTTGAGGCGGCTGCCATCATTCTCCATTTGAGAGATGACAGAGACTCGGCCAAGGTCACACCACTATCTAGTGCCTGAGCCAGGTCGAAAACCAGATTTGTTTGATGGTTAAGTCAGCACCCCTTCTACTTGCAAAGAGTGTTTTGCAACAGTGAATGTTTTGGGGTTATTGTTTTGTGTTTTGCAAATTGAGAGAAAGATGGGATTCATAAAAATTTAGATAATCTTTTTCTCTTGAATATAAATTCCAGACAATATCAATAAATCACACACTTTGGAAGCTCAGGGGAAATTAATCATTATTTGATGCATTGGAAAATCTTCATTTTCTCTTCATTCACTCATTCTTTGTGATAGAATTTATTCTCATCATGCAATCCTCATAAATAAGCAGAAATGTTTTACTAGTTTAAAAAACCTTTATCAGTCCAGTCTTCCCTTTTAAGTCTCAGAAACAGTAAAACAACATAATTTTTCTTTACTATCTTCTTGGCCTAATTGTTCGCTAGCCCTGAATGAATTGTTGAATTGAGAAACCCAGATGAGCCTCCCAAAGCATACTTCTTTCTTATTTCCAATAAGTGGCCAGTTTGCAATGCTTTCTTAGTTACCAGTGACTGCATTTACTGAGACCCTGGGTGTCATCACTCAGAGATGAGGGCCTGGGGGAAAGGATGGGTTGCGGGTGGGAGATTGGCTAATAAGCACTGTGGGGTCTCTTTATTTTAGTCTCTCTCTCTTTCTCTCTCTCATTTAAGATGATCAGAGAAGGTCTTGCTGGCTGTGAGAAATACAGCCCAAGGGATGTTGGAAGCCCTATGGCTCACAAAGACCTTCCTTGCCCCGTCATTTTGCTAACTGGGGTTTCATTCTAGAGAGTAAGAGCCTCTTTATGGATTCAGACACCTCCTGGCTGCATCCAGCCAAGTGTTAATTAATGTCTAAGTGTCAGTGGCTCTAATTAGGTAAAATATCTAGATGGAATTAGTCTTTGTGAAAAGGACTTTAAGTGAGAATGAACTTGAGGAAAAGAGAAGAAAATTTGGATTCCAGATTTCATATGATTTCCTTCTGGGTGGTGACTGTGGGGACAGGGAAGTAGGATGTGAGATAACTAAGAGTTTTACTGGCAAATGTCACATTCATTTAGAGGCTCCATGATCTGAGATGTCCTTGATTTTTTTCTCTGTCTTTTCCATAATTGATTAAAAATCAATTATTGAACACCTCATATGTGTTCAGACATACAGCCCTAGATCACATGCTAGTGATCAAGCACGAAGGTAGCCCTTGCTCTCCTGGAATTCTTAGTCTAATAGGGGAGATGGATGTTAATCAAATAAACTACACACAATATTGTAAAATTGTGACTGAAGACATTTACGGTGCTGTTAGAGAAGACATTTTTTGTGTGATGGATTAACCGATGGTGGGGTTACTATACCCTATTTTCTTGTAAATGTCAGGAGCCTTAGATACTTTTATTAGGTATTAAAAGGAATATACTAGTTTAAAAAAATGATTAATCATGTAGTTTGTAAATGGACTGCTGGATTGAACTAGTTTTTAAACACACACACAGAAAAAAATATATATCTGTATGTGTGTGTACACATTCAAATGTAAATATTATATACATATAATTTGTTTTGTTTTGTTTTTTTAACTACCATCTTTACCTGATTATAAAAACAATGTAAAGTTATCATAGAGAGTTTGGAAAATCATAAGAAGTACAAAGAAAAAAATCAAAATTCCCCAGAAATAATCAGTGTTAACTTTTTTTAAAAAATAAATAAATTTGTTTATTTATTTATGGCTGTGTTGGGTCTTTGTTGCTGCGCGCGGGCTTTCTCTAGTTGTGGTGAGCGGCAGCTGCTCTTCGTTGAGGTGTGCGGGCTTCTCATTGTAGTGGCTTCACTTATTGCAGAGCGTGGGCTCTAGGCTCGCGGGCTTCACTAGTTGTGGCGCACGGGCTTAGTTGCTCCGTGGCATGTGGGATCTTCCCGGACCAGGGCTCGAACCTGTGTCCCCTACATTGGCAGGCGGATTCTTAACCACTGCACCACCAGGGAAGCCCTAGTGTTAACATTTTGATGTATATCTTTCCAGTCCTTTTTCTAGACATATGTATGTTTAAAAACATAATTTGGATCATATTGAAAAATTATTTTTCACTTTAAAAAATATTTTTCATTGAATTATAAGCATTTCTCATGTCATTTATTTACTGCATTATATTCTACATTTGCATCATAATTTATTTTTATTATTCCTTTATTGTACACAGTGATGTATCCCATTTTGCTACCATAAATGATACCGTGAAGTACCGGTTTCTATAATTTATGACAGTTTTCTCAGGCTAGATTTGAGAAGGAAAAAAAAACAAACAAACCAGAGTGAAAGGGATGAAATTTTAAGGTTTGTGATATGTCCTACAGAACTGCTTTCCAGATAGATAATATAAATCTAGTTCCTATTAACGAAGTATGAGAGTGATTATATTGCTGATTACACTTATCATCATTGAATGTGATAATTGTTATAAATAGTTGAAAAATATTATTTTCTTTAAATTTGCTATTTTAGTCTACTAATGGAATTAATTTTTTAAGATGTTCGTTAGCCATCTGTACATCTTTTATGAAACTCAGTTCATGTTCTTTGATCATTTCTTTATTGTGGTTTTTATTGTTTTTCTTATTGTTTGGTAAGAGTTTTTATTTATTAAGGATACCAATCTTTTGTCATCTGCAAAGTTTTCCGTCTTTTTGTTTAAAAGAAGTTTCTAATTTTTATGTAGTCAGATCTACTTGTTTCTTCTTCTTGATTTCTGTTGCTTTTATCCTGAGAAAGTCTTTCCTTATCTTATTAATCAGAAAATATTTTGTCTATGTGTTTTAAATCTCGATGAATTTTCATTGTGGGGCTCATAATATACTTCAGCAAACTGGTGCAGTGCCTAACGTGGCACATCTGAATATGAGATATGGTCACTTCATGTTTGACTAATAGTTTGATCTCAATAGAGATTGGTCATTGGGGCAATAATTTTTTTTTAAATTAATTAATTAATTAATTAATTAAGTTTTGGGTGTGTTGGGTCTTCGTTTCTGTGCGAGGGCTTTCTCTAGTTGCGGCGAGCAGGGGCCACTCTTCATCGCGGTGCACGGGCCTCTCACTGTCGCGGCCTCTCTTGTTGCAGAGCACAGGCTCCAGACGTGCAGGCTCAGTAGTTGTGGCTCACGGACCCAGTTGCTCCGCGGCATGTGGGATCTTCCCAGACCAGGGCTCGAACCCGTGTCCCCTGCATTGGCAGGCAGATTCTCAACCACTGTGCCACCAGGGAAGCCCTGGGGCAATTCTTTAAGCCACATCTTGAAAGAGGAGGAAGTATTACCCAGTTAAACAAAAGGGTGAAGATCATAAACGATGGGAAATCATCACAAGGTTTTAAGCAGGAGAGGAACATTATCAAACTGACAATGGGAAATTTAGGTAAATTATTCTAATTTGCTCTAAACAGCAGAGAAGAAGATTGGAGAAGATAAGATTTGAATCTGGGCAACCATTAGGAAAGAAAACGTTACATTTATCAACAATATTTAAGAAATGGGGAAGGTAGTATTGTATGGGCTAGAGATAAACAGACTCAAGAAATATTTAGATTGTAGAATTTGTCCACTCCACCTCTGGCCTTTTATTGACCTTAAATATGGACAAAGAAGGCAGTACAGCATAGAGGAAATCTATTGTTGTTTGGGAATGAGGGCCATGGCTCTGACACTAGCACTGTCATCTTTACTAGTTACTTCTCCTCCGAGAGCTTCTACTTCTTTATTATTATAAGTGCTTTCTGGACTTATTTCTGGGCTTTCTATCCTGTTCCATTGATCTATATTTCTGTTTTTGTGCCAGTATCATACTGTTTTGATTACTATAGCTTTGTAATATAGTCTGAAGTCAGAGACCCTGATTCCCCCAGCTCCGTTTTTCTTTCTTAAGATTGCTTTGGCTATTCTATCTTTTGTGTTTCCATACAAATTTGTTTGTTCTAGTTCCATGAAAAATGCCATTGGTCATTTGATACGGATTGCATTGAATCTGTAGATTGCCTTTGGTGGTATAGTCGTTTTGACAATATTGATTCTTCTGATACAAGAACATGGTATCTCTCTCCATCTGTTTGTGTCATCTTTGATTTCTTTCATCAGCATCTTATAGTTTTTGGCGTACAGGTCTTTTGTCTCCTTAGGTGGACTAGATGATTTTTAAAGTCTCTTATAGCTTTAAAAATTCTCTGTTCTCATAGTTTTAGGTACCAGTTTAGTGTTTTGAAACTGCAAAGTAGCCTGAGAAATCTTGTGAAAATAGGAACTTGTACTTTTCTAGGATTTTTACTTCCTGTTTTTATAAAATTTGAGCTAGAGAGGACTCTAAGGAATGTCAGAATGAGCCCCTGCCTGCTGCTTGGCCAGCTGAACAGAGGAGGTTTCTGATGCCCAGAGGTGAGGGTTGTTTAAGGGGAATTGACAGCAGAAGCACAGCCCTCTTACCTCTCCAGTGTGTCTTATAGTTGGCATCATTATTATATCCTGATGTCTTGGGACCAAAAACGAAAATAAAGACATGCTCAGAAATGGCAGCCATGTAGTAAACTAAATACAACTATTAGAAATTCAAAAACTGAGGTTCAAATTCGTTGGCAATTTAGGTAAAATTTGGGGTCTTGTTCATTCAATTTGAAAATGCTTGCCCAGCTCTGTGGCTAATTGCGTACTGAAACAATTTAGCTTACTGTCATTTTAGTCTTTAGTGTGGGCAGAAAAACTGAAGGATGTAAAAGAGACATGCCTTGCATTTTGGGAGTTCCTTGTTAATTACAGTACTCAATTCTTGTTCGTCAGAGTTCATACTACGTGAAATACCTTAGAATAAAGCTAGTATACGAAATTTAAAAAAAAGAAATTTTTCCCCCCCTGCCGGCCGTACAATTTAATCAGTGTGCTCTTTGGTATTTAGTTTGCTATTCTCTGTCATTTTTGTCTTGAGGCATTAGAATTGGGTCTATATTCTGCTGTCTGCTTTCCAGTCTTATCTAAGGAATGTATAAGCAGCTTAACCCTGTCAAGGGGAGAGTGTACTAAAATGGCCTCTTCAGGAAGGACCAGAATTCCACTCCTGAAGCCATTAGCTGTGTCTTGCTCACATGAAGCTTATCATGCTACCCTCAGAAAATTTCCATCTTATCATGGGCTGCATCGTAAATAATGGAAAAAACTGTCTGAAGCAGTTTGAGTGTTTTCTTAGATTGTTTGGAAATTTCCAGCTTCATGTACTTGACAGAAGACCTCTGACCTCAGGGATAACAGCATGAAGGCGAGGTATGGCTCCTCATCAGCCAAGGAGAGCCCATAATTGCTCTGCAGATGCTTTCTATTATTTTTGTCGTGAAATTTCTGACTGTGGTCACTAAGAGCATGGGAAATGAATTCACTTTAGGAAAAAAAGCCTAGCAGAGAGAATTCGTTCCTCAAATGGAAAACTTTTAAAAGCCTTTAATTTATCTGCCTGTAATTGTAAGAAGGAGTTTTAAATGTTGCTATTGAAAATTTATTAGTTCTTATAAGAAGCAATTTTAAGGAAGGCTTAGGTTAATATCTAATTTTTAATGTATTTAAAATTCTTCTAGGTAAATTTAAAAAGATGAAGTTTATATTAGTTATTACAAGTTGCCGAAGGTTTAAAAATGGAATTTTCTCAGTCTTCTCATTTTTGTTTCTAAAATTCTTTGCACACAGTAACAAACAATCTTTACATATTGTGAAGGCACTGTTTCTGCCTTTGGTCTAAAATAGAAGCAAAGGGTTGGTCATAGCTATACACTTTTCTTAGCCCTCAGTTTTGTTCATTCTGTCATCTAACCCAAAATGTCCTTTCCTCTCAATTTCTGACTGTAAAAATTGTATTTGTCTTTTAAGATTCAGATCAAATGTTACCTTCTTCTATCTCCTAAAACAGATTTCTGAGCAAAGACAGGTGTGTGAACATTTAGGAATGGAAGCAGTAACCTGCATGGATTTTTGATAAAGTAGTCATTCCACATTAACCTCATCTCTTTTTTACTTTATTTACATTATTTTTTACATTGTTACTCATTTTTACATTACTCATCTGATAAGCATTTTTTACATTATTACTCATCCGATAAATAAAGAAAATGCAATAGACATGACCTTTGGATTTCAATAAGTCTTTGATAAGGTCTCTCTTGATAGCTTTGTGGTCCATGTGATAGTACAGTTAGGTGGATTAGTAACTGGTTAAATGGCTGAAGCTAAAAATGACTGATTAACGGCTTTTGGCCTATGAAATACTTCCTGTGGAATGCTGTCAGGCTTTGTCCTAGGAACTATCTTAGAGAAAAATTTTATTGATGATGAATCAGTTGGGATGGGTTTTAGTCCATGCTGTAGTAACAAACAACGCCCCTCCTCCCAAATTTAGTGGCTAAAAATAATAAAGGTTGATTTCTCTCTCACACTACAAGTCCATCCTGGGGTGATGGGGATGGGTGGGAGGTCTTGATCTGTGCCTTTGTTGTACTCATCATTTGGAACATTGCTGGCTACCTACAGCCACACCTAATCTCAAGTGGGTGGGTGTGCAAGTTGGCACGTGCCTGCAAGGAGAGATCTGCCATATTTGTGAAAACCTCTAGTGACTATCACACTGATTGGACAAACAAAAACATAAAATAACAGTGGATGACATGAAATTGGGAGTATAGTAAATGGGATTTCTGGTCAGAAGACCCGGTAGCGGGTTCTGAACTCTTCCACTTATTATTTGTATAGCCTTAGGCAAATCATTTAACTTTCCTGTTTCCTTATCTATAAAATGAGACTGTCAATGTTGTTAACATCCCAGGTTATTATGGGGTGTACTGATATCTGGTACTGGCTGGTACTGGTGTCTCTGAGTTTGGAATCAGCTTTATATATTGGTACTTTATTCTTGATGTATAAAAGATTTCTATTGCAAAAGAGTGTTCATAATATTATCTTTATCCATCTAAAAATTTTGCTTCTTTCTAAATTTAATGTAATTTGTTTTGAATTGCATCTTGCATCTGCTTACCTTGCCAATCTTAAATTATATGTGAACTCACTTAAAGATAGCTCATTGTTATTTATCTAGTCTGAAAGCCTTTTCTTTAATTTAAAAATTTTATTTATTTATTTATTTTTAACACCTTTATTGGAGTATAATTGCTTTGCAATGTTGTGTTAGTTTCTGCTGTATAACAAAGTGAATCAGCAATACGTATACATATACCCCCACATCCCCTAGCTCTTGCGTCTCCCTCCCACCCTCCCTATCCCACTCCTCTAGGTGGTCACAAAGCACTGAACTGATCTCCCTGTGCTATGCAGCTGCTTCCCACTAGCTATCTATTTTACATTTGGTAGTGTATATATGTCAATACTACTCTCTCACTTCGTCCCACCGTACCCTTCCCCCTCCCTGTGCCCTCAAGTCCATTCTGTATGTCTGCATCTTTATTCCTGTCCTGCCCCTAGGTTCATCAAAAACATTTTTTTTTTTTTTAGATTCCATATATATGTGTCAGCATACAGTATTTGTTTTTCTCTTTCTGACTTACTTCACTCTGTATGACAGACTCTACGTCCATCCACCTCACTAAAAATAACTCAGTTTCGTTTCTTTTTATATCCATTCATCTGTCGATGGACACTTAGGTTGCTTCCATGTCCTGGCTATTGTAAATAGTGCTGTAATGAACACTGTGGTACATGTCTCTTTTTGAATTATGGTTTCTCAAGGTATATGCCCAGTAGTGGGATTGCTGGGTCATATGGTAGTTCTGTTTTTAATTTTTTAAGGAACCTCCATACTGTTCTCCATAGTGGCTGTATCAATTTACATTCCCACCAACAGTGCAAGTGGGTTTCCTTTTCTTCACACCCTCTCCAGCATTTATTGTTTGTAGATTTTTTGATGATGGCCATTCTGACTGGTGTGAGATGATACCTTATTGTGGATTTGATTTGTATTTCTCTAATGATTAGTGATGTTGAGCATCCTTTCATGCGTTTGTTGGCAATCTGTATGTCTTCTTTGGAGAAATGTCTATTTAGGTCTTCCGCCCATTTTTGGATTGGGTTGTTTGTTTTTTTGATATTGAGCTGCATGAGCTGCTTGTATATTTTGGAGATTAATTCTTCGTCAATTGCTTCATTGGCAAATATTTTCTCCCATTCTTTTCATCTTGTTTATAGTTTCCTTTCTGTGCAAAAGCTTTTAAGTTTCCTTAGGTCCCATTTGTTTATTTTTGTTTTTATTTCCATTACTCTAGGAAGTGGGTCAAAAAAGATCTTGCTGTGATTTATGTCAAAGAGTGTTCTTCCTATGTTTTCCTCTAAGAGTTTTATAGTGTCGGGTCTTACATTTAGGTCTTTAATCCATTTTGAGTTTATTTTTGTGTATGGTGTTAGGGAGTGTTCTAATTTCATTCTTTTACATGTAGCTGTCTAGTTTTCCCAGCACCACTTGCTGAAGAGGCTGTCTTTTCTCCATTGTATATTCTTGCCTCCTTTATCAAAGATAAGGTGACCATATGTGTGTGGGTCACACTCACATATGGGCTTTCTGGGCTTTCTATCCTGTTCCATTGATCTATATTTCTGTTTTTGTTCCAGTACCATACTGTCTTGATTACTGTAGCTTTGTAGTATAGTCTGAAGGCAGGGAGCCTGATTCCTCCAGCTCCATTTTTTTTTCTCAAGATTGCTTTGGCTATTTGGGGCCTTTCGTGTTTCCATATAAATTGTAAAATTTTTTGTTCTAGTTCTGTGAAAAATGCCATTGGTAGTTTGATAGGGATTGCGTTGCCTCTGTAGATTGCTTTGGGCAGTACAGTCATCTTCACAATGTTGATTCTTCCAATCCAAGAACATGGTATATCTCTGCATCTGTTTGTATCATCTTTAATTTCTTTCATCAGTGTCTTATAGTGTTCTGCATACAGGTCTTTTGTCTCCTTAGGTAGGTTTATTCCTAGGTATTTTATTCTTTTTGTTGCAATGGTAAATGGGAGTGTTTCCTTAATTTCTCTTTCAGATTTTTCGTCATTTGTATATAGGAATGCAAGAGATTTATGTGCATTAATTTTTTATCCTGCTATTTTACCAAATTCATTGATTAACTCTAGTAGTTTTCTGGTAGTATCTTTAGTGTTCTTTATGTATAGTATCATGTCATCTGCAAACAGTGACAGTTTTACTTCTTCTTTTCCGATTTGGATTCCTTTCATTTCTTTTTCTTCTCTGATTGCTGTGGCTAAAACTTCCAAAACTATGTTGAATAATAGTGGTGAGAGTGGGCAGCCTTGTCTTGTTCCTGATCTTAGAGGAAATGGTTTCAGTTTTTCACCACTGACAACGATGTTGGCTGTGGGTTTGTCATATAGGGCCTTTATTATGTTGAGGTAGGTTCCTTCTATGCCTACCTTCTGGAGAGTTTTTATCATAAATGGGTGTTGAATTTTGTCAGAAGCTTTTTCTGCATCTATTGAGATTATCATATGGTTGTTATCCTTCAGTTTGTTAATATGGTGTATCACATTGATTTTTTTGCATATATTGAAGATTCCTTGCACTCCTGGGATAAACCCCACTTGATCATGCTGTATGATCCTTTTAATGTGCTGTTGGATTCTGTTTGCTAGTATTTTGTTGAGGATTTTTGCATCTATGTTCATCAGTGATATTGGCCTATAGTTTTCTTTTTTGTGTGACATCTTTGTCTGGTTTTGGTATCAGGGTGATGGTGGCCTCATAGAATGCAGTTGGGAGTGTTCTTCCCTCTGCTATATTTTGGAAGAGTTTGAGAGCGATAGGTGTTAGCTCGTCTCTAAATGTTTGATAGAATTCACCTGTGAAGTCATCTGGTCCTGGGCTTTTGTTTGTTGGAAGATTTTTAATCCCAGTTTCAATTTCAGTGCTTGTGATTGGTCTGTTCATATTTTCTATTTCTTCCTGGTTAAGTCTTGGAAGGTTGTGCTTTTCTAAGAATGTGTCCATTTCTTCCAGGTTGTCCATTTTATTGGCATATAGTTGCTTGTAGTAATCTCTCATGATCCTTTGTATTTCTGCAGTGTCAGTTGTTACTTCTCCTTTTTAGCCCTTTTTTTTTGTATAAGCACTTGATCCATTTACATTTATTCCGATAATTTTTAAACTAAAATTTTCTTTTGGGCATTGTGATTTATACTTTCTGTTTAAATATTTCCCTTATTCTGACTTATGCTATATATACCATTTGCTTCGCATTTTCCTCTGAATGTAAACATCCTGTTTTTCGTTCTACTAATATATACCTTAAAGAAATAAAACCCAACCCCATAAATGCTGTCCTTTTTGGAATATCAAAATCAAGAATGAAATAATTACTTATGACCCCAGACTTTGAACATTGGTCTTGCTTTTCATCTGTGTGCTTTAGATTATTTTCATATGCCCAGATTTATTTCTCTTTACTTGTCCTTGAAGGACCAATCTTAAAGCACAGAGAAGACATGGAAGTTATCCAGTGGTGCACAGACTCACCTAGGTGAGTTACAAAGGGTCCTCTTTGGGGTTAGATTAAAAGACTAAAAAGGACATATAGCAGGTGCTGAGTTGACAACCAAGTAATGGTAGTGCTGGAAAAAGTGGCTCCCGTTCTGGGACTTCATTTCCTGGAAACTGCTCCTGAGTCTCCCTGGCACAGATTCCAATGGCTCCTTGGAGAAAAGACACAGTATTATGCTCCCAGTCAACAAATAAGTTTTCTGGACCCACAAGCAAACTGGATCAGCTGAGAGCAGGCAAAGACAAATGCATAGGTAGAAGGAAATCAATATAAATGTAGTTTCCTGTGGTAATGTGGAAACAGAATTGTCTCAGGGTGACGCAAGATGTAAGACCCACTCCAGAGCCTGAAACACTGAAGTGGAATAAGCACAGATGCTGGTCGCCTGCTGTGGATTAAGGAGGATTATTTAGTTTTGCATTGGAATCCAGAGTGCTATAATTTCTAACGTTCCATGTTATTGCATAGACGGTTTTTCTTATTTCATATTTTCTTTGTTCATGTAAGTGGTTTTGGAGAAAGGTTTTTAGAATGTTCTCTCATTTCTTAGCCAGAAGCCCAAGGGCATTTTTTGTCTCGGAGGACAGAGCTCCAACTCAAAGGATTTGTGCTTAGGAATTTCAGGCACCAGTTGGCAGACAGGGGCTTGTGTCATCTCTCCAATCTGAATTCAGGATGGATCTAAGAAGCCATTTAAGGCACAAACTTAGGTGAGACCTCTGAGTGAGTTTCTGAGAAAGGATTGGGGCAGTCCAACTCAATCCCTGCAGCCGTGCAAAGCATTTGCAAAATTCAAGCACTTTAGTGAAACACAAATACACATTATGTAGCAAACAGAATTGGGATGGGTCTTGCAGAGCTAAGGCATTACCAAAAAAAAAAAAAAAAGAAAATTCCAGGATTCTAATAGCTAGGCACAAACAACTTTAGGATCTGTGAGTAGCAGCTGCAGCGTTTAAATAAACACCCAGCCTCTGCCACGTGCATACGTGGAAAGGCCTGTCAGTATCACTTTTCAACCACACCTGCACTCCCAGATGGCGACCACTGCCAGCAGCCTTGGCTCCTCAAGAAAGGATAGTCCCGGATTGTTTCACAGAGGTTTACTGACTGGAAAATAACTACCCATAATCTGAGGCCGGCACTGGGAACATTCTTGTGCATTTCCTTTATCACGTATTAGAAAAGGTCCCACTTTTTTTTTCTTTTTTTTTTTCCCCCCCAAAAGACACCAGTTTTGAGAACTCAAGTCTTTTGCAGTGAGTCTGGAACACAAGCCCATTCACTGGTATGAAAGTGGATTTGCAGAGTCTCCATGAAAACTGCCAGGGGCTAGGTGGGACCCTGATGACCCAGGGCAGAGCCACTGAACTAGAGCTGGCTCTGGGATTTGAAATGATAGCCACTTGCTGAGTTGCTTGGGCTAAATCTGAAATGATAGCTCAGCTGCCCATGTTCTTTGACTTCTGGAAACTCTCTTCCCTCTTGGCTTTCCCAGCATAGCCCACCTGTTTTACCTACTCTTTCTCTGTATTCTTTCTTAGTCTCCTCGATGCTTTTTCTTTTCAGGCCCTGAAATGTTACTGTCTTCAGAGCCATGTCCTTGGCCCTTATCCTTTCCTCCTCTGCATGTCGTCTGTGGGTCTTCCAGATTCCTGACTTCAGCCCCACACCCACATTGCCATCCCCCTTTGGGACATCTCCTGGGTCTCTCTGAGCTCCTCAAACGTCCCTTGTCCTAACTGTGTTCTCTGTCTTGGCTACTAAGTGCCTCTGCCCCTCCTGAGATTATCTGTCTTTCCTCACACCACCCTTGTCCTCTCTCTCTTTGATTTTTCTGTTTGCAGCACATTGCCTCTGCTCTCTCATTTGGAAAGGTCTTTATTAAAAAAAAAATCCTGTTCATAGACTAAAAGCTCTGTGGAACTTTACCCACCCTCCTCTCTCTCTGCTGGAATTAATTGCTGCCTTCACTGGTAAAATAAACATTACTGAGGACCTGCTGGGCGCGAGGCACAGGGCAGGTACTCGGGACCCTCAGGAGTCTGGTGCAAGAGACAGACTGTGGTCAGTTAGCATTTGAAGTGGTGCAATAAAGACATGTGCTAAGTGCTGTGGGAGCATAAGGAAGGGCGTCACTAACACACCATTTCCAGAAATCCCCAAGGTAGGGAGCAGAGGGCAGTGAGTATAGAGCACTCCCAATCGAACAGCTGGACTTGCTGGACGATTTCTTCTTGACTCTCCCTCCCAGCCTCTAACCTATCTTTCTTCCTCCAGACTCATCTATTGTCTATTACTCCCATTGGGAAGCTCTACAGAGTGAAGACAGTTTCATTTCTCCCTTTTCCTCTTCCCAGATCTCAGAGTGAACTCATGACTTTAATGTCTTTAACTCCTTCAATGAGACATGGTGACGTTGGCAAAAATACACCTGCAAACTGAAAGCAAATTTTAAATGGTGCACACTCATGATGAACCTCCATTTTCTGTTCCCTTTAAAACCATCTCATCAGAAATCATCCCCTGCCCTGTGGCCTGTTCATTTCTTCCCTGTGGGCTTTGTTGTTTGACTCATGCTGTACTGATCATGCTGTCCTTCTTTTTCCTGGTGAAAATGATCCTATATGTGTAGCACATCACTACATCATGCTTCACTGTTTAACATGTCCTATCAAATTGTTATTCTAGATGAGTGGAGAGACTAGACCCCGTTTGGGAGCTAGGACAGCAAAGGGAATTAGGCATCTTGGTCACTGCCCCATCACATGGAATCTGGCATGGAGTTGATATGTAAGATGAACTCAGGGACGATGAATTTGAGAGATAGAAGAGAGTTTAGCAATCATGTAGTTCAACATGCTTATTTTACAAATGGCAGAATGGAAGCCCAGAGAAGTAAAGTGATGTGTCCATGGTTCACGGAGAATTAGTGGCCAGTTTGCCTAATATCCTGTTCAGTGGTGTTCTTTCTACTTCACTGTCGTCCCTGGAACTCTGTAGTTGCTTATAGCTCTAAGCCTTAATCTAATTAAAATAGTCCTTTGAGGCAGGTTTATCCTAATTTACAGAGGAGGAAACTGAGGCATATAGAGGGTAAATAATTACCCAAGATCACATGGAACCTTTTTAATAATCTACATTCTCACATATAAAATGGGAATTAAAATATCAATCTATGGAATGATAAGAAATTAGGGAGGTAAAATTTGTGAGATAGTATATCATGGGGTATTAATTTATGTGTTTCTTTCCTTCACTTTCACTCCCTTTCACTTTTTGATCCTCTTTTATTTAGGCAGCTAGATAAGAGGGAATCAGAGAATTGACCCAGATATCAAAGACTAAAATTCTTAACTCTTAGTTTAAAAAAAGTCCTTGCAGTGAATATTTACTTTTTTTTTTTTTGTCAAGAGTTCTGAAGCCCCTTTTATGGTAGGGATTCTTCAATCACACAAGTCTTGGTGGAAGGCAGTCTCCTGCCACTCACTGTGGAAATATATGGTGGTCGGATGTTCCATCTTTCTGCTACGTGGCAGCCAGCTTGTGGATGTGGGAACTACTCTTGGCTCCCACCAAAGACTGTGTGTGAAGGTGGTGATCCAGGGATAACTAGTGGTTAGTCACAGTGGTAACAAAGGCATGCTCAGGGGTGGCAAGGCCCTAACTGTTCAGTGTTTGGTTTCTGCTGTCCAGCTCTTTGTATTCTCAGATGATTCTCCAGCCTTCCCAGTGATTCTGTGAACCACCCAGTATTGGTTCAATAAATTCCTTTTCTGCTTAAGTTAGCCAGAGTTGTTCACAGCAAGAGCCCAGACTGCTACAATCCAAGTTTAAGACAGAAATATTTGAAACCGAACCTGCAGAACAAATTTTCTCCAACAAAGAAGTGACAGAGAGCCCTTGGTGACAGAGAGCTGGATAAGTAGGGATTTCAGAGAAGGGACTGTGTGTCTTGCCTCTCCCTCTCACTCTGTGTAACAGAACTTATGGAGAAGTTTGTGTTCAAGAAGCGAAAGGATATGTGCCCCATTCTCCTCGAACCCTCGGAGGAGGCTGCCTCCTACAGGTTCCTCATGCTGCCAGTGGTGGAAGCTGAGAGTTAGGATGGCTTCACTGGGTAGGGTACCAGGTAGTGAGGAGGCCTACAGCTGCCCATCTGGTCTTCTGTTACTCTCAGAACAGCTAAGTTCTCCTGTGTCCTGTGGAAGGTGTGGAAGTTGGCTGAGGGAAAGAGGAAGGATGAAACTAAATAGCACCAGAAAGCAGGAGGGCCAGTGGAACTGAATGGGTCTTAGGATTCTACCTAGGGGTTTGCAGCAGAGAGTGGTACTGGTCCCATAGTCAGAGACAAGGTGGATATACAGACACCTTGGTAGTGCCAACCTGGAAAGATGGCCACACATGGAAACCAGGTGAGACTAAACAACTCAGCTATCCTGCAGAAGAGAGAGGACAATCCCAGACCAAAAACACTCTCTCCCCAACACTGACACCAAGACATTCTATAAACCCCCTGGAACTCAGGTCAGTCCAGGGAGGAGGGAGAAAGGATAGAAAGAAGAAAACCTGGAACTGACTTAACAAAAGTAGCAATGATTGAGAAAACCCCGAAGGTTGGAGTTTACCCGGAATCGATGAGATTATGTTTTCTGCCACTGGTGAACTGGAGTTCAAGATAGAAAAGCGGAGTTGCATTTTTGCAAACCTGAGATTTGTGCTTTGATTCAGAAAAATTGCTTTTAGTAATTCAGGCTTTGGGCAGACATTATGATTAAGAAGGTGTCCAGTGCCGTCCTGGTCAGGAGGACCACACAGCTAAACAGTTTCATCTCTGAGCCACTTCTCTGTGGTGATGGAAACAAGGCAGTCCTCAGCTTTCTGGAAATGTATTCAGTTCTGGTGCATGCAACTTTATACAGCTGGGATGTAGCCACATTGGTAAACAATTAACGGGATACACGGGACTGTCTGAGAAGCGTGATGAAAACCATAGTCACAACACCAGCATCCCTGATACACAATGGAGCTGCTTGCAGAGAGCACCTGGACAGCCACATGGGATTCCATTCCTTTTTTTCTTGACATTTCATATTTAAAACAGTTTTAAAAAAATTTTAGAGACCTTTCCAGGGTAGCAGTTGCAAGCTGGATATTGAGAATATCTATTACTCTTTGTCATGGATTTGAAGGACTCGTTAACTAATGATCTGTATGGGTCTGGCAAATGGAAGAATTTTAGAGATGTTTAGCATTACCTGCAGTTTTCCATCACTTTCTATTCTTTGAGATTCAGTTTTCTCCAAAGCATAGAGGTTCAGATACCTGTGCAGGAAGTTGCATCCTCATATGACTGATGGTAAAGATTCAGCTTTGGGCCTTTGCCAAGCACTCACAATTGAGAACTGCCCAAGAGAAGCCAATGTGGTAAAAAGAAAGAAATAGCAGGACTAATGACTATTACTAACTTTTATTGTCCACACTTACACACACGGACCAGTTCCTTTTCAACACAGCCCTGGCTATATCACTTGAGAATACAGGCTGTCTAAGTGTACACTATCCTGCACTAACTTTGGAGTCTGAAGGTGTTTGGTACATGTGTTGAGGGGTGGGAATGAGGTGAATTTGGAGTTAATAGAAGACATGAAAGTGCATCCTGGGATTCTGTAAGGCTGATTTTTTTCTGATGCTGAATGTGGTGCTTTGGTGTGTGCTGGAGTGGGAATAGGAGTCGGGCACAGTCCAGACCACATCGAAGTAGATTAATGTCCCTCTTTGAATGAGGCTTAGAGGATCTGGTCATTTGTGGGAACCTTCAGACTGAGGGTGATCAGGTGTGGGAAGGACCTTTGAAAGTGCCTCTGAAACACATGCAGGGTGTGATTCCACCTCGAGTGGGAAGGTGAAAAGCCAGAGTCCTGCTGGTCTTCTGTGCTGAGATTGGAGAGGTGCCTCGACCTAACTAACCAAGCCTCGCCCCGAGCTTGGGGCAGTGGGAGGCTTAATCATAGCTCTGCAATTAGCCTTTTGCGTGGGATACCGATCAGTCCCTTCACCTCTTTATGCCTCAATTTCTCCTCATGGACAGGAGATCACTTACTAGTTCCCTCCCTCCTAGAGGATTAACTGAAAATGGAATCCTCAGCATTTTCACACATCAAATGCTTCATGAGAGCTTAAGAACACTGTTATCCCAGCGGCATTTCATCTCTAAATGTTAGTTTAATATATATGTTCTCTACTGGCCATGATAATTCTCTTAAGATATCTGTGTGGTAGGTTTAATGCAATAGAAAAAGAGTGTCAGCCTGCACTTGGACTTCTGAGGCTGGGTCAGCATATGCCCCAAAAGTGAGACACAAAGATTTAAGTCAGTCATCTAGATTCTGGCTTCTTGGTATTGTACAGACAAATTATCTGGATGATGAAACTGTGGGTGTCTCAACATCGTGTTTTGGAATGTGTCTGTGTATGTATGTTTGTGCATTGTGTTTCTGTCAAGTGCATGACCTAAATCATTCTTCTTGGAGATGTGTTCAGGCTCAAAGCTCAGCTTTGTGGCAAATTCCGGTTTTCTTGCTCGAGTGTTCCAGGTGCTGATTTCTGTTTCTCATTTCCTCCTCTGATGCCTCATCTCTTCTGTTCTTGTGCCTCTCACCATGTAGCTGGAGGCTGATGGGCTGAAGTGATTAGGCCCGCAGACCCCTGAGCACCAGGCCTGCTTCAGCAGCACCTGCTACCCCTTTATTTCTTGTTTCTCTCAACCTCAGATCCTGCCCTTTTATTCATCTGCTATTTGGCAGTCACCCTACATTTCATTCCATCACCATGGGGATGAGGCCAGGGGCAAACCAGAAATGGCAGTTGCCTTGTCTGATAGACCAACTTTCCAGGAGGCCACGACCCAGAAATTCAGGCGATGGTGCAAGGAGAACAGGTCAGCTGTGCATTACTAGGCCATGTTTAGATATCTAGAAAGTAGCCTTTTTCTGTGCCCTGCCACTAAATTCCACTCGCCTTGATTAATATTCACAGAAGGGCATACAACTTTTTAAAAAAATTGTGGTTAAAATGCACATAACCCAAAATTTACCATTTTTATAATTTTTAAATATACAGTTTGGTGGCCTTAAGTACATTCACAATTGTGCAACCATTACCATCATTCATCTTCAGAACCCTTTTCATCTTGTAAAACTGCAGTACCATTAAACAATAAAGATTTTTAAAATATCCATTCTCCTAGTCCCTGGCAACCACCATGCTACGTTCTGTCTCTGTAGATTTGACTACTCTAGGTACCTCGTGTAAGTGGAGTCATGCAGTATTTGTCTTTTTGTAACTGGCTTATTTCACAGGGCATAATTTCCTCAAGGTTGTAGCATGTGACAGGATTTTCTTCCCTTATAAGGCTGAATAGACCATATTTTGTTTATCCATTTATCCATTGATGGACATTTGGGCTAAGGTTGTGCAACTTGTATGTGAGTGCAATATTTGGGGAGCCAGTGTGTATGTGACGTGGTAAAAACACCACAACCTTTATGGTCAGACAGATTTGGGTTCCACTTGTGGCTCTGTTACTTTTTAGTATGACCGTGACAAAGTTACTTAGACTCTCCTTAAAAAAGTACTTTAAAAAATTTAAAGTATATCTTACATACAGAAAAGAGTATAACTTAACATGTCCAGTTTGAAGAACGATAACATAATATATAATATAATAGTAACACAAAAGTAGAACAAGCAGCCACATACTAACCACACAGACTAAGAAACTGAACATTAACTACTCCAACCTTTGAAACCCTTCAGTGCCCCTCCTGGTGCCCCTTCACAGCTTTTTCTTGACCTGAAAATTTGTTCGCATTATTCCTTTGTTTTTCGTTCTTTATTATATGTGTAGATCTCTAAACAATGTATTAATTTAGTTTTGGTGTGATTGTTAAACTTTATGTAAGTGTAATTCCACTGATTTTTTCCTCCAAGCTTTAAGTTTTGAGATTCATTTATGCTGAGTGTGTCACTGTAGTTGATTCATTTCCATCATCGTAAAAGTATCCCACTCCCATTCTATGGGCATTGGGTTTGTTTCCTCCCTTCCTTCCCTCCTTCCTCCCCGCTTCCTTCCTTCCTTCCTCTCTTCCTCCCTCCCTCTCTCCCTCCCTCTCTCTCTTTCTTTCTTTCTCTTTCTTTCTTTGTTTTCTTCCTCCCTCCTCCCTCCCTTCGTCCCTGTCTTTCTTTCTTTCTACTACAAACTTCTGCTCTGAACTTTCATGCACATATTTCCTGGTACACAGGTGCAAGAGTTTGTCTAGCGTATCTACATAGCAGTGAACTTACCTGAGCATAGGGTATATGCAAGTTTCTAGGTAATACTCAATTATTTTCTGAAGTTGTGCTCTCCCAAGTTGTGCTTCCACTGTCAATATATGAACATCTCCATCAGGTCACATCTTTGCCAACATCTGGCAATGCCATTAAACAATTTTTTTCCCCTGGTGGGGACACCTGGTGGGTGTGAAATGGTCTTATGCTTTCTTTTCAAATACTTAGTCTCAGTTATCTTTATTGAGCACTCTCTGGTGATAAGTGCAATGTATATAGTGCACAAATGAGAATTATTTTAAAACAAGATTTTTCTTCCATGAATGTGAACCTGGTTGAACAACATAACAACATAGATACTTGCTAATAACTCTATGTAGAGATGACCTGTTGTTGCTGGGAATCAATACTGATATAAATATTGATTAATCCCTAAGTTGACTTCTTACCTTCATCCAAGGAGGAATGGAGACTTTTTCCAAACCATTGTGTCAGTCATCCAGAAATATCTATCAGGCTTTGACTAGGGACATAACAAAGCATGTAGAAAATACATGTCTTAACTTAATAGTAAAGGGGAAGAGAAACACAAGGGAGGGTCTGCTGAGTTCAAGACAGAGTGATAGGTACTTTCATATATGTTAATCCCCACAATATACTCTTCAAAAGAGGTATAACATCTGAGTTCTTAGAGATGGGGAACTAGACCCAGAGAATTGTCAGTCAACTAAAAATACATTTTAGTTCTGAGTGTGTTCCAAACACTGTCCTTGAATACAAAATGAATATACAAGGTTCCTGCTCTCAAGAATTTTATACTCAACCTGGCAAGGAAAACAGATGTGAATACAACTGTAATTGCATTTTCATGTGTTAAGAGGTATGATAGGGCTTCCCTGGTGGTGCAGTGGTTAAGAATCTGCCTGTCAATGCAGGGGACACGTGTTCGAACCCTGGTCTGGGAAGATCCCACATGCCACGGAGCAAGTAAGCCTGTGCGCCACAACTACTGAGCCTGTGCTCTAGAGCCCGCGAGCCACAACTACTGAGCCCGCGTGCTGCAACTACTGAAGCCCACACGCCTAGAGCCTGTGCTCCGCAACAAGAGAAGCCACCGCAGTGAGAAGCCCGCGCACCGCAGCTAAGAGTAGCCCCCACTCACCGCAACTAGAGAAAGCCCACACGCAGCAACGAAGACCCAACACAGCCAAAAAAAAAAAAAAAAAAAGAGGTATGATAGAGGTATATTCTATATACAGTGAAGGCTTCTCAGGGAAGAAGACACTTGAACCAAGCTTTGAAGGGTTAATAAGAGCTGGTCAGGTAGCAAGAAGGGACACTCCAAGTAGAGGGAACAGCATGAGTAAAGTCATGGGTATGAGAAACAGCATTCCCTTTCTCAGGAAAGTGCAAAAGAGGGCAGTATCTGATGTAGGGAGATTATAAGGGGTGGGAGCAAGGGTAAGAAAGAGGATTTTTGGAGACAGGCCAGGGTTAGATCTTGTAGGACTAGTGGGAGTCCTAGAAAGGAGTTTGAACTTTATGGGAGCCTTCAGTAAAGCAGGGGAGTAACATGGTTGGATTTTGGTTCTAGCAAAATCACTTGGATGGCTATATAGATTGGTGTACAAGGCTGGGGGCAGGGAGGTTAGGATATGGTAATGATGATTCAAGTAAGAGATGAGGAAGGCAGAGGCAACAAAGGTACATTTTGATTCTGTTCAGGTTTTAGTGACTAGTGGACACAATGGCTGAGAGACCTGTCAGTATTTAGGCATCATTCACCGAGATAGTGAATAAAAGGTGAGCAGGTTTGAGATGAATGGATAAAGAAGATGTGGTATATACATACAATGGGGTACTATTCAGCCAGAAAAAAGAATAAAATTTTGCCATTTGCAGCAACATGGATGCATCTGGAGGGTATTATGCTAAGTGAAATAAGTCAGACAGAGAAAGACAAATACTATATGATATCACTTACATGTGGAATCTAAAAAACACAACAAACTAGTGAACAAAGCAAAAAAGAAGCAGACTCACAGATACAGAGAACAAACTAGAGGTTACCAGTGGGGAGAGACAAGGGAGGAGGGGCAACATTGAGGGTGGGGAAAAAAGGGTTATTATGGGATTATATAAAATCATGTGTGTGAAACTTTTGAAAATTATAAAGCACTATAGAATATAAAGCCTCTTTCATTCAGTAAAAAAATCAATTAAAATTTTTTGATTTCAAAAGGTTACAAAAAAGGTGAGCAGGTTTGGGGTGGGATGTGACAATGATTTCAGGGATGAACATGTTCAATTTGTGGTGCTTGTAGGTCATTCAAGTAGAAATGTCTAGTAGGTGCTTAGAGTTTCTAGGCTGACTGACTCATTTTACTTTACCTGAGATTTTCTCAGTCTTAAAGTCCTGAGTCTCAAGAAATCCTTCAGTCCCAAGGAAACTGGGATGGCCTAAAATTCAGTAGAGTCTGGGCTAGAGAAACCGGTTTGGAATTTATGGAAGCCAGATGCACAGATGAGCATCCATAGGGGATGTGGAGAGTGAGAAGAGAACGGGGCCAGAGGCGGCTCCTGAGCAAACCAGCCTTCGAAGAACAGCTGAGGAAGAGGAATTCATGAAGGAGCTCAGCAGGGAAGTCCAGGGAAGCAGCAGAAATCTGAGGTGGTGAGGCTGTGAAAGCCAAGGGAGAGAAACATCTGCAAATGAAGGAATCGTCAGCTGTATTGAAGACTGCAGAAAACTGACTATCGGATTGGCTTTTAAAAGTAGTCAGGACTGTTTGTAATAACAGATTCATTTTGTAATAGGAATGAAATCAGCAGAGGGGTGACCAGCAGGCAAAGAAGGGGGCACAGACTTTTAAGAAACTATATGGTGAAGTGACAAAGAGAGAAGAGTTATGTAGTATAGGACACAGTGATGAGAGAGAGTTTTGAAAAAATTAGAGAGAGAGGAGCTTGATTATATGATAAGAGAAAGAAGTCAGTGGAGAAAGAGATCGAAGGCACAAGGAGGATAATGGTTAGAGTACCTGGGAGGGATGGGGTCAAGAAATGGGTCGGACCACAGCACACTCCTCTTTTGAGACCAAAGATATCAGTGTGTGGAGGGAGTTTGTGGCAAGGTCATGTAGCCACTTAGCCACAGAGTTGGGATTTAAATCAATGTGTGCCAGACTTTGAAAGCCATATTATTTCCACCTCATCACAGAAAAATACATTCAAGCTCAATAAAAAATGTCTACATATATGCTTAATCACTTAGTGCTACACACAGACAGATATGTGTGAAATTGGGGAAGTGATTAGAGCGATTGGAACCAGGTATAGTTCATCTGGGGAGCTTAACAGGAAAGGTGAACTTTGAAGAGAATTCTTTGAGAATAGAAGAATATGGTGAGGCAGGAATTAGTTTAACATTTAAAAAATTTAAGTTGTTCTTCAAACCACACTTCCTTTTAAGAAACTTGCCTTGACAAAATAAGAAATTTGCTTCTTGTTCTTACTAGTACATAGATTCTCAATAGACGAAATGGATGTAGAAATGTATTTATTCCATGTAGCAGCAGGATTACTAGTCCCCACTTCTCCCATTTTCATGTTTCCTCTTCTTCCATAGTAATAGAATTTTTAAGTGAAATCATGACTACTCAGCTAACCACTACATTTCCTAACATTCCTTGCTAATGTTCTTGACCAAGTTGTGGCCAATTGAATGTGATCAGAAGTGACATGTATACAACTACTGGTTGTGCTTTTAAAGGGAGAGATGTGTCATTTTGCCCTCCTTCCTCCACCCTGCTGCCTGGAATGCAGAGTACTAATGGTGAGTCATCTTGGACCAGGCAGGTGAAGGCAACATCCTAGCGATGGTAGAGCAGCAATATAAGTGGAGTGGGGTCCCTGACACTGAGGGGCTACCATATATAAGCCACTGGTAATTTGCATTTATGTTACAGCATTTGAGCTATATACCGCATTGCTAGTAATAAAACGAACATAAAGTTACTTATTTTCTTCGCGGGATTCATATACATTTACAATATTATACTGATGTCTGAATTCTTTGCCTATTTCAGCTCTCTCTTAAAGGCTTCCAGAGAGAGCATCCCTATGAACTTAAATTCCTTTGCCTGGAGACTAGCTCAGAGTGATACTTAACACACAAAAACACCCAGGAAGGATGGGGCAGGCTCAGAGTTGGTCCGGATCATCCTCGTTCACAATCTTTACCTTTGGTCATCAGGTGCAATATATATTTTCTTTTTCATCTACCTCATTTTTTTCGGAAGCTGCTGAGAAATTGGTTTATCGATTAGCACTGCATATAGCTGTGAATAACAGAAACCTGACTAGTTAGTGGCTTAAGCAAGTTACGGTTTTAATTTTTCTTGTGGAACAAGAAGGCTGGAAGTACTTTACAATGCACTCAAGGATCCTCTAGGCTACCTCTGTTTTCTGCCCAGCAATCTTTAGCATGTGGTTTTTGTTCTCATGCTTGTCACTTCATAGTTCCACGTCAGGCATCACAACTGTGTTTCAGGCAGGAAAAGGGTTAAAGGTGAAGGAAAGAGTGCAAGCTAAATGAGTTGGCTCCCTCATTTTCATAAAAACTTTATAGTAATATAACATACATACAGAAAAGTTTACAAATCGCAATTGTATAGCTTGGTGAATTTTTACAAAGTGAACATGTCAATGTAACTGGCACCCAGAGCAAAAACCAGAGCACTCTCAGTACCTTAGAGTCTTTTTTATTGCCCCAAAAGTCCATCTTCTACACCCAAAGGAAGAGCATAGATTATTTCTGCCTGATCTTGTACTTTATGGAAGTGTATATAGCATGTAATCCTTTGTGTCTGGCCTCCTATGTTTAATATGTTGTTTGTGGGATTCACCCGTATTGTTGCATGTAATTGTAGAACATTTATTCTCACTGCTATATTATTCCAGTGCCTGAATATAAATTTTAAAAAATCCACTCCAGTATTGGTGGGCATTTGGATAGCTTGCAGGTTTTAGCTATTATAAAGAGTACTTCAATGACTATTCCAGTACAAGTCTTCTGGTGAACAAATGTCCACATTTCTGTGGATATATTCCTAGATGAAGAACCTCTGAGTTACAGATTATGCTTATGTTTAGCTATGATACTGCCAAACAATTTCCCAGAGTATTTGTACCGATTTACTAACCCGCAGCAATGTGTAAAATTTTTGGTTGCTCCACATCCTTGTCAACACTTGGTATTATCTGTGTCTTTTAGCCATTCTGGTGGGTGTGTAATAGTTTCATATTGTGCTTTTAGTTTTTATTTCTCTGATAACTAGTGAATCAACTAAAGTTGAACAACTTTTCCTATGTATGAGTTTATTAGCTATTTGAATATTCTCTTTTGTGAAATACTTGTTCACAATTTTTTGTTTTATTCTCACTGTGCTTGTCATTTTGTTTTGTAGAGCTCTCTGTATCTTCTGGATGAGAGTCTTGTATTAATTTGCTAGGGCTATGATAACAAAATACCACAGACTGGTTGGCTTAAACAACAGAAATTAATTTCTTATTGCTGTGGAGGCTAGAAGTCCAAGATGAAGGTGTCAGCAGGATTCGTTCCTCCTGAGGCCTCTCTTCTTGGCTTGCGGATGGCCTTCCTCTTGCTGTCTCTTCACATGGTTGTCCCTCTGTGCATGGGTGCCCGTGCTATCTCTCTCTCTGTGTGTCTTACTCTCCTCTTCTTATTAAGACATTAGTCAGACAGGATTAGGGCCCACCCTAATGGCCTAATTTTAACTTAATTACCTCTTTAAAGGCTCTATCTCTAAATATACAGTCACATTCTGAAGTATTAGGGGTTAGGGCTTCAATATATGAATTTTGTGGGTGATATAATTCAGTCCATGACAAGTCCTTTGTTATATACATGTATTATAAATATTTCTCTCACTGTTAGTTGCCTTTTTATTCTCTTAATGGTGTCTGTTTGATGAGCAGAAGTTCCTAATATTGTTTAATTTATCAATTTTTTTCCTTATGGTTAGTGCTTTGGGGGGCCTATTTAAATTAAAACTCTTTGTCCATTCCAAGGTCATGAAAATGTTTGTTCTTTTGTTCTTGTGTTTTCTTCTAAAAGCTTTATTGTTTTACCATTTACATTTGGATATACAATGTTTCTGGAATTAGTTTTTATATATGGTGTGAGGTGGCAGTCAAGATTTATTTTTTTCTGTGTGGAACCAACCTTGTTATTGAAAAAAACCATCCTTTCCCTATAGCACTGCAGTGTGTTATTGTAAATTAGGTGATATCCCATTGTGGTTTTTTTTTTTTAAATTTATTAATTTATTTTTGGCTGTGTTGGGTCTTCGTTTCTGTGCGAGGGCTTTCTCTAGTTGCAGCAAGCGGGGGCCACTCTTCATCGCGGTGCACGGGCCTCTCACTATCGTGGCCTCTCTTGTTGCGGAGCACGGGTTCCAGACGTGCAGGCTCAGTAATTGTGGCTCACGGGCCTAGTTGCTCCACGGCATGTGGGATCTTCCCAGACCAGGGCTCGAACCCGTGTCCCCTGCATTGGCAGGCAGATTCTCAACCACTGCGCCACCAGGGAAGCCCTCTCATTGTGGTTTTAATTCTCATTTCCCTGATGATTAGTGATATTGAGCACCTTTTCGTGTAGCTGTAGGCCATTTGAATATATTCTTTGGAAAAATGTCTATTTAGTTCTTCTGCCCATTTTTTAATTAATTTTTTTGTTATTGAGGTGTGTTAATTCTTTATATATTTTGGATATTAACCCCTGATCTAATATATGGTTTACAAATATTTTGTCACATTCCCTTTTCATTTTGTTGAATATTTCTTTTTTTTTATATATATTTATTTAATTTATTTTTTTTGGCTGCGTTGGGTCTTAGTTGCAGCATGCGGGATCTTCACTGAGGCATGTGGTATCTTTTTCGTTGTGGTGCATGGGCTCTTCATTGTGGCACATGGGCTTCTCTGTAGTTTTGCTGTGTGGGTTTTCTCTCTCTAGTTGTGGTGTGTGGGCTCCAGGGTGCGTGGGCTCTTTAGTTGTGGTGTGTGGGGTCCAGAGCATGTGGGCTCTGTAGTTGAGGCATGCGGGTTCTCTTGTTGAGGCACACAGGCTCAGTAGTTGTGGTGTGTGAAGGCTTAGTTGCCCCATGGCATGTGGGATCTTAGTTCCCTGACCAGGGATCAAACCTGCATCTCCTGCAGTGGAAGGTGGATTCTTTACCACTGGACCACTGGGGAAGTCCCTGTTGAATCTTTCTTTTGCTACTCAGAAGCTTTTTAGTTTGATGTAGTCCCGTTTGATTATTTTTGCTTTTGTTGTTTGTGCTTTGGGTGTCATATCCAAAAAATCATTGCCAAGACCAATGTCAAGGAAGTTCTTCCCTATGTTTTCTTGTAGGAGTTTTACAGAATCAGGTCTTCTGTTTCAGTCTTTATTCCATTTTGAGTTAACTTTTGAGAGTAGTTTAAGATAGGAGTCCAGTTTCATTTTTCTGCATTAGGTTATCCAGTTCTCCCAACACCATTTGTTGAAGAGACTATCTTTTCTCTGTTGAGTGTTGTTGGCATCCCTGTCAAATGTTAGTTGATCATATACGCAGGGGTTTATTTCTGGGCTCTCTATTCTGTTTCATTGGTCTATGTGTCTATTTCTATGCCAGTACCATACTGTTTTGATTACTATAGCTTTGTAGTATAGTTTGAAATCAGGACATGTGATGCTTCTGGCTTTGTTCTTCTTTCCCAGAATTGCTTTGGATATTCAGGATCTTCTGTTTCTATACAAATTTTAGGATTGTTTTTTCTATTTCTCTGAAAAATTCCATTGGAATTTTGATAGGGATTGCATGGAATCTGTAGATTGCTTTGGGTATTATGGTCATTTTAACAATTAATTCTTCAGATCCATGAACATGGAATATCATTTCATTTGTTTGTGTCTTCTTAAGTTTCCCTCATCAGAGTCTTGTTTTCATTGTATAATCTTTCACATCCTTGGTTAAATTTATTCCTACATATTTTATTGTTTTTGGTGCTGTTGTGAATGAGATTGTGTTCTTTATTCTTTTCAGATGTTTTGTTGTTAGTGCACAGAAATGAAACTGATTTTTGTATGTTGATTTTATATACTGCAAGTTTAGTGAATTTATTGATTAGTTCCAACAGTTTCTTGTTTGAGTCTTAAGGATTTTTTATGTATAAAATTATATCATCTGCAAATAATGACAGTTTTACTTCTTCCTTTCTGATTTTGATACCTTTTATTTCTTTGTCTTGCCTAATCACTATAGCTAGGATTTCCAGTAATATGTTGAATAAGAGTGGTGAGAGTGGGCACTCTTGTCTTTTTCCTGATTTTAGAGGAAAAGCCTTCACATCTTTCACCGTTGAGTATGATGTTAACTGTGGGTTTGTTGTACAAGCCACATACATTTTAGAATCAATTTATCATTTTACATATGCAAAACCCTTTAGCTGACTCTCTTTTAAAGAGGTTTCCTGTAAGCCCCGACCAGTGACTTCTCATCACATCTCATTGGCTAGAACTATGTCACATGGCCATCTCTAGCTGCAAGAGTGACTGGAAAATGTAGTATTTTTAGCTGTATATATTGTACCCTGAATAAAATTGAGATTTTCTTTATAAGAAAAAAGGTGAGAATGGACATTGTGTAGGCAACGAGCAAGTTCTGACTTAGTTGCTAATTCTTCCAAAACTAGTGGAGATGAAGGAAGAAGATAGGAAGTGATAACCTTCCCTGCTTATCAGATGAGCAGAGTTCCATGACTTTTGCTGTCACAGCTGGAATTACATTGGTGCAACTCAGGGAAATTGATGGTTCCTATTATTCCCTTGTCTGCTAGAATTGGACTGAACAGGAATGAAGGTCCTAGCAACTCTTCTAGTGAGATCATCTGTTCCTTACTACACTGGTTTTGTCTGTTTCCTCTAGACTGTGCAGAAAGTAAGAAACCTATATTTGTATACTAATACCCCAATTTTTCCATATTTATTGAAAAGGACCAAGAATGAAAAGTCAAGCTGCATTAGCCGGTTTCTCTGAGAAACAGCCACCAGGATGGTGCAAGGATTTTATTAGGGGGATTTGTGCAAGGATTTTATTAGGGGAACACCTGTGCGAGAGAAAATGGAGAAGTAGTTAGCAGAGCCGTCAGACTATGATGCAAGTCTAACCACAAGTGAAAGAGAGAAGGAAGGACGGTTGGGTGGAAGAGTCCTTGCAACCTAAGAAAGGTTCAGCATAGCCACTGGGGAGTCCTTGAGCCAACACTGGCCATCAAGGGAGTCTGCTTCCCCAGAACAGGACTACCTGCCACACCTAGTCATTGGCTGGGAGCAGCATGTGGCAAGAGTGGCCTTGGTACAGATGTGACAGTGGGTATCAGAGTGCAGCGGTTAGAGACCTTGGTCAATGACATTCCTGTAGTTGGAGATCAGCAAGTTACAGTCTCATGACAGCCTCAAAACCTTAATAAGCTTTTGCTTGAAATTAAAGAGAGAGCTGGATGCCCCTTACTTTTGTGAAATACAGAAATCCAAGCTGGTCGACATCTGTTAACATGAATTACTTTAGGAAAGGAGTGAAATAATGGTGAATCAAAAGAGAAGGGATAAACTATATTGGATGTCCCCAGAAGTCTGTAATATTAGAACTGAGTTATTCTTGAATTATTTTCTTAAGTTCTACGGAGTCTTCTTGATTAGGTGCCATTAGCTTTCTTAAAAATTTAAACAAAAACTTTTCGAAGAGGTTGACTTCTCAGGTCCAAAAACATCTGTCCCAGACATTTGGAGTATAATGACAGAGCAAAACAAATAGAGGGCAGTGTCTTCGACCTATGACTTGGTGACAGATTCACAGATGAGAGTGCTTTTGTTTTAAAAACAGACAACCTGGGCATATAAGCAAGATATCAGACATGTGAGAATCAACTTTTCACTACTTGTTTTATTTTTATATTTCACACTATCAAGTCCTAGCATGGGCAAGAACAAGAAAGCACCAACACTAAGTTCGCCAAAATGCCCAGACAGGCATGTGACATCCACAGCAAAAGGGCCTTCAAACCTGATTTATTCTTCTGTCTTCTCCTAAGTCACAATTTGTGCTGATAAGGTGACCTAATTTACTTAAAAGTGAAATGGAGAAGCTCAATGAAAATTGAGTGAATCCCAGGTTTATGTGTTGAACATCTCCATTAGCAGAAGGGCCACAGGCAAAAAGGGTGGGGGACATGCAACCAGAAACAGGTTTTCACTCTGAACAAGATTAAGAGACTAGAAGGTGCATGAGATAATTTCATTTAACTCCCCATTTTGCTGCCCGAAAGACCTGGAAGAAGAGGAGGAGAATGTTCTAAATAACCTATTTTCTGATTCTTTCTCCCTCTTTATTATACATGGTTTAGCTGATGGCTTTCCTGCCATTTCCCTCAGGGAGATAGTCCTCCAAAGAAAAGCCATTGGTAGCAAGCAATTTCCTCAGATGATTTTTTAATTAATCTTCTAGAACAACCCTGAAATTCTCTTTGTCCTCATATTCACTCTCCTAAGATACCTATGAACCACTAATCGTCATTTTAGTCTTCCCATCACCTGGCTGTGGCTCTTCCTTTTTCTGACTTGTGGGCAAGTCAAATCCTTTGAGAGAATTTACCACACATATAATTTTGTCAATGGCTGTTGGACTCTTCTTCGCTCTTGAGAGGTCCCACAGCTTGTGACCGAATGACGAATTTTAGTGATTTCTCCCCAGAGGAACTTATTCAAATGCAACAGAATTTCCTTGCACATTTGAATCTTTTCCTTCAGCAATTTGAAGCTGTGAGCCCCAACTCTGTGAAATGAACTATTAGATATTACCAGAGTCTATAAGGCTTGGAAATATTACAGAACATTTGGTAAATTAAAAAGCAGTTTTGGGACTCTCTTCAGCATACAGGGGAAGTTTCAACACATTTTACAAGAGGAGAAAGTAACGCAAAGAGTAATTTCAGTCTTCTCAGCTGATTACCCCTCTTAGAACTCTCCCTCCCCTCCCTCCAAGGGGGTTAGCAAGGGCAGCTGGTTGCAAGGCTGCAGCTGTTCTTAATTGTTGATTTTAGCTCTGCAGTGGTCCCTGGTGGGAGAGGATGCCATATCTGCCCCCTGGAATGGACTTACAGGTGTTTGAGGAATGTTTTCTTTCCTATGGGTTACTTGACACTCTTAACAGACAAGCTATTATGATATACCACTGATGTCGGGAGACGTGGTCTTAAATAGCGCCTGTCTTCTCCTCCCCCCATTCCTCTCACATATAGACCTGCTGAAAAAGATCTGCTTTCTGTGCATTTCCCAGTCATTCTTCTCTCCACGCTCCCTGCAAATGGGCAGGATACCTCAACAGCAAAAGAGAGCGTCAGGTATAAGATCTTTATGAACTTGCTCAAAGCAGGGCCAGATTAAAATGAGTTCCAAACTGAAATGCCTTGTTTAGAAAAAATGAGTATATGAGAAATATTAGCTTTTTTAAAAAAAAATTAAAATGCTACTTGGGCAAAAACAAATCTGGTTTTATTTTTGTTTTGTTTCCTAGGAATTAATATGCTAGAACTTGGGTTCTAAGTTAGGGCTGGGCATACCTTCATGCTTGTTCTGTTGATGTCATTATAGAGTTTCATTAGCTGGCTGTGGATGTCACATGTGAAGATAGTAGCACATTGAATGCATTAATTTGAATGTATTAATACTAGCACAGTAATTGCCACTCCTTCCTCCCTTAGGTTGTGGGCACCTAGGGTTCTTTCCTTGGACCCCATGCCTATGCTGGCCCACCTCTGACCAATCCCTCACCCCTACCCTGACAACCCACTTCTAGACTATGCTATGAGACCAGCACCTAGACTTCTATGTCTACCCTGGTGTGTGCACACCTAGGTCTGAAGAGTGGCTATATTTGGAAGTGGGATGAGAGGGGACAGAACCTGCACACGCTGGCTAGAGTGTCCACATGCATGTAATGAATGCCCCTCAGGTGCAGCTCAGAGCTAGGTGAGCAAAGAAAGGGGCTCCCTGGGCCTGGTCTCCACCTGTGTTCTTGCCTGGCTCTTATACATATTAGGGATGGACCTGCATGCTACCTCTCCTATTGGCTGGTGCAATACTTCAAAAAAGGCAAACAAACATGGGTTTTAATTTCAAAGCTAGGTTAAATTTCTCACTCATTCTAGATTTTACGGCAAGTACACAGGAAAGTAGTCTCAATGTAAAGAGAAAGTGAAACTAACCAGTTTGAGTCCCCTTTTTAAGATACATGAATTGCTTCCTTTGGCAGACAATGAATTATTCTGACATTGATTTGAATGTTTGAAAGTTATTGATATTTTAGTAAAGTGCATCCAAAGGATCAATAGTAACATTTTGTTGCAGTGCAATGAATGTTGAACAGTATTTTAAAAACCCACAAATTTTGCCAGGGTCTTGAAGGCTGTTCAGGTTCAGAGCTATAGTAATTAGCATAACCACAACTCTGAGTTCTGTTAGTTCAATCAACCACCTGGATTATAAATCAGGCAAAAGGCTCCACAAATTTATTGCAGTGTTTAGCCTAGTAAGGGCTCAGTAAATATTTACTGTATTTTAAAAATTGACCCAATGTCTGAAAATGTTTGGTTACAGTAGTTTGTGCAATAGTCCAAGATAGAGTCAACGTAAATCTCATGGTGTTTCAAGGTGTTTCAATAACACTGAAAGCCAACCCTAGCTTCCAAAGCCAACAGCTCTGATGACTGGTTATAGATACTTTAAAGTGAGAAAGTGGAGCTAACTTTTCCATTTACTGTCAAGTAGATATAAGAGTGCACTCACCTCAATGTGATTTGACTCATATCCAGAAAACTGGCCCACTTCAGTCTCAGCTTCATAACGGTTTCAGTCCATTCATTGGTCATTGTCTCTTTGATCTTCAGTCCACTGGTTTGAAGTGGTTTAAGATAAACTATGCATAATGATTTCCATTAGGTTCTATCCAGGAGGGTGCATTATCTTTCTGTGATTGTGGATGAATTTGGGAATGGGTGAATAGAGGAGGAGTTATGTAGTCAGAAGATTGATGGGCTCTGAAGAGGGTGTCCACTGGGAGCCCAAGGTAATTCATGAAGTGGTCCCAGCCTCCCACTTCCTGGCTCCCACTTTGCCTTAAAGCATTGTGGGGTTTCCCCCTAAGGATCCTATTTCCTTACCTTGAACACCTTGATTTGTATTTTATCTGTTATGTTCCTAAATGGCCTTGAATTTCAGTACTTTTCAAATTGTGACATTTGACCCATTTATGGTTGTTAAATTAAATTAATGGATCAGACCAGAACTGAAAAATGAAATAGAATGAAACAGAGTAGAAACTATCGGCACACATCTTAGGGAGCGGGGCAAGTATTGGTTTTGCAGAATTTCTGTTTCGGTTGTGTATGTAGGAGACGGTACTGAAGAGTGCTGTAAAATTTGTATTCTTTACACGGGTGGTAATGAGAAAAATGTGAAAAGCACAGACTTAAGGCAGGTTGTTTGATTTTTAGGCACATGGCAGGCATTAGGAAGGAGAGAAAGGTGTAGGGGAAGGAGACTTTCTGTGCATAACTTCCACCACTCCATGTAGGCAGTCATCCTCCCAGTTTGCCTACTCATTCAGGTCATACTTTTTTTTTTTTAAATAAAATAATAACTTGGATTCTTTAAAAGTAGATTCAGTTGCAGGTCATACTTTTCGATGTTGCTTCTTTAGCCTTGCTTTGTAGAGGACCATCACAATATCACAATATTCTTCAGTGAATACTTTTCTGATTGTAAGGTGCTTTTGCCCACTCCATCCCACTTTATTATGGATTCTAGATTCCAAAACCTAGGTTCATCCCTAGGTTCAACCTCCTGCCTCTGAAAATCCTCCAGCAGGATATTCTCTAGCCTGTTTTGATGACTCAGTGTTAATATAACCACTGCCTAGAAGGGGATGCATTTATCTGAAGGTATTTCCTGTGTCTGATTAACTTTTAACTTTTGCAGGTATGTTGCTATTACTTACGTAAGCTATGATTGCCCTTATGACATCTCCAGTAGCCAAGGGATGGTATTAGAAGGCAGTGAAACAAGCAAGTGACACTGGTTTTCAAGAATGAGGGCACGAGTAGAAGAGGATGACTCCTGCATGCTAGGCAACTCTAGGAGGTCAGGGATGGCCCAGCATTTTATTACTCACTGGCTCATGGAGAACTCCACTGAGAGTCACAGACAGACTCAGGCAGCCAGCTGTTTTTCAGAGGGATGGTTTTGTTGTAGTGTTATCCTACTACCATTCTGGGGGCCCAACTATTCCATTCTGGGAACCTGCTATTGTTAACAATCCACTCCCTCCAAATCAGTTGCTATTTATTAAATGCCTGCTAGTACTATTCCCCTGGGGATCTATACAGAAAAGGTAGAACTCTGGGATGAAAAGATGGGGGCTAACCTCTAGGGCATTTGGTTAGTGGAAGCTATTTGTTTTCAGACCTCTTCCATTAAGTGACAGTGGCTGATGCCAAGGAGAGTGAGAGTCATTTTGGCTTTGTGTCTCTGTTGAAAGCTCCTCACATTCACCAAAACAAAATGCCTCCTTGGAGAACTCTTAAGCCCAGAAAGAGTTAAGCTGTGTGTCTGCACCGTGTGGCTTTGTTCTGGCAACGTCCCATCAGTTTAGGTCATTTCTGATGACTTCACTCTCCTGGTGACATCAGCCTCTAATCTCCTGAAGGTGAATTCATGTGCGATTGCTTCAAAATGCTCACTCCCTGAGTTCCAGGCCATTCCTGTTGATATATGGACAGAGCCTGTCTTTCGCAGGCCGCAGTCTGTTCTGTTCACCGCATTTGTGCTTACCGTATCATATTACCGTGTGGACATTATGTCACTAACTGGCACAGCCCGGTTCAAAAATGAAATGTGCTTTTGCAAGCAAAAAACCAAAAGCTAACATCACCTCTCACTGTGCCCTACCCCAGGTATAGAATAAAAAGGTTAGATGGATGGCTTGACTATATTTTCGTTGGATATTTTTCTAACTGCTCTCTCTTTCTGTATCCTCTATGTGGTCTGAATGTTGATAGTATCTTTGTCATAGTTTTCAGTTCATTATACCCACTAACTCTTGAAAATGTTTGGTTACTGATGGCACAAATTAAATCTAAGACCTTGAAATAATTTAGTTTAGCCTTGTTCTAAAATATCAATCTGTAAATGAAAGTAGCCTGTTTACCTTCTAACACCATTTCCTTTCCTTTACCATTCAAATGTCATGAAAGAATAAAGAGTTGTCAGGAAAGCAACCTGGGCTTATTGGGTGAGTGCCCAGGGTCCACTTCAACCAAGATGATATAGGTGTTCACTTGCCCAAAGCTGACAGGGACACGATGCCTCTGGGGATTGTGGGACATGGCCTGGAAGGGTCCCTGGAGTTTGCCTAGTCTTAGGCCAGTGTAAGCACATATTATGCCCCTTTCTGCCCTTCTTCTGCTATCCACAGGCTGTGATGACACCCAGTTATGTCACTAGGGATTCAGAATGCCACAGGGTCTCCCTGAGCCCTGCTGTCCCCCCATGGCTCCCACTGCTGCTGGGAGGGAGTGTGCTGTGTTTGGGGTTCTGTGTCCTCAGATGGGACCTGGACGGAAATGGGGCAGAGGAGGGGAGCCTGTCTGCACAGAAACAGAATCCCCACCCCATTTCCAGGACCCTGTGCATCCATTTCTTCTTCTGATTAATGGCTCTTGGCAGTCAACAGTCCCTTCTGGTGTAGAGCTAGCGGGGTACACACTGGGGTTTAAAATCATGTCAGGAAAATTTCATACTAACAGTATTTTTAAGAGGAGAGTCTGATGTTTAAACAAGCCAATACAATGCCACTTTCACTGTTTATCTTCATTTCATTTTGAAGGGAAAGAAAGACATGAATAGAGCAGTTCACCCTTACAAGTGTCACAGTACGGTTTTCAAATAGTCACGACCAAGTATATTCAGTTTTGGGGTCATCCACAGACTGCAGGGTACTGAAAAGATACTCTTTTTTTTTTTTCTTTGCCTCTTCACAGAATAAATTTAGAGGCTCTTATTTTTTTGAGGAAGGAAATAAAGTCCTTGGATGGCTTGAAAATATATTTTTAAATGCAGGGATTGTTAGCCCTTCTGAGTTTCAGATCTGTTTTAGTTGAGGGCGGGGATGGGGGTGGGAGATTGGCTGCCTCAGAGGAAACTGGGGGAATCTTAGTCCAGGATGCTGGAACCATCACCATTCACATCTGCTCAGGATATACGAAGCTATTGAACCTTTTTAAGGTCTAGTATGAAGTAAACCAACTTCCTTTCTCCTCCTGCTGCATCTCCAAGAAGGTGGAAATATTAGAAAAGCCTCTTTATAAACACATTCTCAATGCCATCCTCTTTCTTGGTTCATGTAGAGAAGAAAATAGAAAAAAAGAATAATACAAAAACCCAGAAACCTAACTGAAATAAGTGAAATTTTAAAATTTGTGTTTTGTGCCCAAATTCTTACTTGTCCTCTTCTAGCAGCATGACTATTATACACGCACAAAATTTATACGTGCACGTGCTTTACACATGGCCTTGCTTACTCCCTTCCCCTCAAATAAGTACTCCCGAGGAACTGAAATTTCCCACTTCCTTGCAAGCTCCTGGAGAATAAGAAGGTAAAGCTGAGAAGACTGGAGGAACTCCTCCTTCCTAGCAGTGAAATGTCTCACATGGACAGTTGGGCTGCAGCCTTATTTGGGGATGAAAATAGTGGTAGGTGTCTGCCTCTTCAGGAGGGAGGGTGTGGGTGGGTTGTAATAAGGAGCCCTGGATGAGCTGAGCCCTGTGTCTTTCCCACATGCAGTGTTGTGGTGGTGCCTGTAGAGGGAATGCTTCCTATCTGTTTCTGAGGAGGTTGAGACATGTTTGCTTTTGCAGCTGGAGAGGAAAGGCAGGCAGTAGCAAACTAGGTAGTTTGCCCATAGTACCATTACTTTGGTGATGGCATAAATCACCAATCCTGCAAACTAACGGGTTCTTTGGTGAGCATGCCCTGCCATCAGTTTGCTGAGCACTTGTTCTCCGGGTGGGGTTGCTAAGCCACCAAAGGGGCACACTACCCCCCCAGTTTGGGGTCTGAAGTTGACTGCATAGTGTCCACTGTCTCACCAACTTCTCCTGCATCCCAGTGGGGAAAGCCTCCTACTCCCTACCTCCCTTTTGGAGTATTGATATTTTGCTTAGATCAGGCTCAGGCCATGCCCAGCTGCAGCAGCACCATCAGCTAGATGCAGACTTGGGAAGATGCTGGTAGCTGGAGGTACAGAGGAGAGGGAGCCTGTCACCGAAAGGCTGATGTGCACGTGTACATCCACCAAAGGATGTGATGGACGCACTCACGTCAGCAGATCTTTCACTGAAGCTCTGCCATCTACTGTCGGCGTGACCCTGAGCGAGAACCATAGCCCCACACAAGATATTTATCATTTGTCCTGGGACTCCGGATCAGAAGGGAAAAAGTCCTTGCTGGAGCCATCAGTGCCTGCAGCCAGTGGGATGATAAACACTGATGTAGTTGGTGCTGAGTATTGGTTTATTTAATGAAACAACCAATACAGCCAAAAAGGTTTTTGAGGAGTCTACCCTATCTAGAAGCCAGCTGAGGGAGTCCTCATAATGTGTGCACAGTCATTGCCTGACCTGCACCACCCCATCGAGATCCTTTGAGTTTGTGATCTGATGTGACGTTCCCACTCGGGACGTCCTTTAGCCCCGGTGGTCACCAATGCCTGTAGTCTCCTTGAATGCTGGGGCACTCACGTCTCAGTATGGCACCTTCATCTTTGTTTCCTTTGCCGAGAGCAGAGCCTGGCATACACAGGTCCTTGGGAACTACTTGATGAGTTGAACTGTTGAAATAATTAAAAATTTGCTGTCTAAAATAAACCCTGAACACGAAAACAGTCTATAGATGAAACATTAAATTTCAGTGTCCCAAGGATGCAAAACATGTAGTTCTTTGAAAGGACCCATCTTGATATACGTATACAAATCCACCAACTTTTCTTCCATTTGACATGTTTTAATAGTGTGGTCATGGAGTGGGCTTCCAAACTGGGTTAAATCTAAGGACGGGGAGTCACGGTTTTCTCCAAAATGGGAGATCTTAATCTAGCATCTTGTTGGTCTGCTGTTTAACTTCTCTGTTAAGGAATTCAAGGAGGTGTCTTCCATAGAGGTGGCTTCTCAGATTACCTTTTCCCTCTAATATCCTCATCCAGCTTCTTCTTGACAAAGAAGCAGTAACACTTGTTCACGTCACACAATTTTTGTCATTAACTTACCCACCCCTGCCACCCAGCACTGCACTGGGAGAGCTCCGTGAGGACAGTGATCATGCCTGCCACCGTAGCATCTTGCCCAACACCTGGAGCATAGAAGATGCTTAATATTATTATGTTTAGTGAGTGAATTGGTAGGAAGAAAGGATGGCTAGTGAAAACAGAGGGGCTCCTGCCCTGGCTTGGTATATTGCACTGGATCCTGGCAACCATCAGCACATGTGAAAAAGGATTTGGAAGTCAATTCTCCGGTGAATCTAGTTTTGGCAGTGCATGATAGGTGTTTGGCCAGCAGCCTCTCACTGTAGGCATTACTCACACATAAGCCATAGAAGCCTGCCCAGAGAAGTTTGGGATTTTGTGTGTGTGTGTCTGTGTGTGTGTGTATTGTTGTTGCTGTTAATTTAGCATTGTAAACATTGTGGAATATTACATGCATAGAAACTGCACATGACAAATACATACAGCTTAATATTTTATCATAAAGCAAATAATTGTAGAACTACTACCCAAGTCAAGAAATAGAGTATCACCAGCATCCTGGAAGGTCCCTTCATGCCCCTTCCCAGTCACCAACTCCTTTCTCCTCGCAAAGGTCAATACTGCCCTAACTTTCATCGTAATAACATCCTTGTTTTTCTTTATATTTTAGCACCGGAAAATGTTTGTATCCCTAAATGCTAAAATTTAGTTTGGTTTATTTTTTTATTGCTGGACATTATATAAATGGAATCATGTAGTGTGTTTTATTCTGTGTGTCTGCCTTCTTTGGCGTACCGTTACATTTTGGGAGTCATCCACGCTGTTGTGAGTAGCTGTAGTTCATTTATTTTTTTTATTGCTGTGTTGTACTCCATTATAGTACAAATATACCACATTTATTTATCTATTCTACTGTTAGACTTTTCCCATTTTTGCCTATGACAAACTTTTTTTCTAAAACATTCTTCCTAACAATTTTGCATGTGTATCTTGGTGGAACTGATGAGTCATAGGACATAAGTATCTTGAATTTTAGTAGATAATGGCAAACTGTTTTCCAAAATGATTGTACTAAATTTTTCTCCCACCAGACATACAGAGTTACCAATGGCCTACATATTTGCCAATATTGGTATTGTCAATCTTTTTAAATTTAGCCACTCTGCTGAGTATTTCATTGTGGTTTTATTTTGCATGCTCTGATTACCTATTACCCATGCAGTGGAGTATTTTTTCACATGTGAGTTAGCCATTTGGATATTAACTTTGGGAGGTGCCTTTTCAAATTTCTTCCTCATTTTTTCTATTGTGATATTTCTTTTTCTTATTGATTTGTAGGAGTTGTTTATATATCCTAGATATAAGCCCTTGTTAGATATATATGGAAATATCTTCTCCTACTCTATAACTTCTTAATGGTATCTTTTGAAGAACAGAAGTTCTTTTTTTAAGTTTTTTTAAACTTTTTTTTTTTTTTTTTTTACAAATTATATCAAACACTTAAAACATTTGGGAACATTAAACATTAATTCTTAATTCAAAATAATGACATTCATAGAATATATCCTGGTGTTGGCCAATATGAAGTTTACTTAAATTTAGTATTTAAAAATTTTTTTTATTGGAGTATAGTTGATTTACAATGTTGTGTTAGTTTCAGGTGTACAGCAAAGTGCATCAGTTATACATATACATATATACACTCTTTTTTAGATTATTTTCCCATATAGGCCATTACAGAGTATTGAGTTGAGTTCCCTGTGCTATACAGTAGTTCCTTATTAGTTATCTATTTTATATATAGTAGTGTGCATATGTCAATCCCAATCTCCCAATTTATCCCTCCCCCTCTTACTCCCTGGTAACCATAAGTTTGTTTTCTACATCTGTGACTCTATTTGTTTTGTAGATAAGTTCATTTGTACCCTTTTTAAGATTCTACATATAAGTGATATCACATGATATTTGTCTTTCTGTGTCTGACTTACTTCACTCAGTATGATAATCTCTAGGTTTATCCATGTTGCTGCAAATGGCATTATTTCGTTCTTTTTTATGGCTGAGTAATATTCTATTGTATATATGTATCACATCTTCTTTATCCATTCATCCATCAATGGACATTTTGATTGCTTCCATGTCTTTGCTATTGTAAATAGTGCTGCAATAAACACTGGGGTGCATGTATCTTTTGGAATTATGGTTCTCTCTGGATATATGCCCAGGAGTGGGATTGCTGGATGCTCTATTTTTATTTTTTTAAGGAACCTCCATACTGTTCACCATAGTGGCTGTAACAATTTACATTCCCACCAACAGTGTAAGAGGGTTCCCTTTTCTCCACACCCTCTTCAGCATTATTGTTTGTAGATTTTTTGATGATGGCCATTCTGACCAGTGTGAGGTGATACCTCATTGTAGTTTTGATTTTCATTTCTCTGATAATTAGTGATGTTGAGCATCTTTTCATGTATTTTTTGCCCATCTGTATGTCTTCTTTGGAGAAATGTCTATATAGATCTGCCCATTTTTTGAATTGGGTTGTTTGTTTCTTGATATTGAGCTGCATGAGCTCTTTGTATATTTTGGAGATTAATCCATTTTCGGTTGCTTCACTTGCAAATATTTTCTCCCATTCTGAGGCTTGTCTTTTTGTTTTGTTTATGGTTTGCTGTGCAACAGCTTTTAAGTTTAATCAGGTCCCATTTGTTTATTTTTGTTTTTATTTTCATTACTCTAGGAAGTGGATTGAAAAAGAACTTGCTGCGATTTATGTCAAAGAGTATTCTGCCTATGTTTTCCTCTAAGAGTTTTATAGTATCTGGCCTTACATTTAAGTCTTTAATCCATTTTGAGTTTATTTTTGTGTATGGTGTTAGGGAGTGTTCCAATTTCATTCTTTTACATGTAGCTGTCCAGTTTTGCCAGCACCACTTATCGAAGAGACTGTCTTTTCTCCATTGTATATTCTTGCCTCCTTTATCAAAAATAAGGTGACCATATGTGCATGGGTTTATCTCTGGGCTTTCTATCCTGTTCCATTGATCTATAGTTCTGTTTTTGTTCCAGTACCATACCGTCTTGATTACTGTAGCTTTGTAGTATAGCCTGAAGGCAGGGAGCCTGCTTCCTCCAGCTCCATTTTTCTTTCTTAAGATTGCTTTGGCTATTTGGGATCTTTTGTGTTTCCATACAAATTGTAAAATTTTTTGTTCTAATTCTGTGAAAAAAGCTGTTGTAATTTGTTGTAATTTGATAGGGATTGCATTGAATCTGTAGATTGCTTTGGGTAATATAGTCATTTTCACAATATTGGTCCTTCCAGTCCAAGCACGTGGTATATTTCTTCATCTGTTTGTTCCATCTTTGATTTCTTTCATCAGTATCTCATAGTTTTCTGAGTACAGGTCTTTTGCCTCCTTAGGTAGATTTATTCCTAGGTATTTTATTCTTTTTGAAACATTGGTAAATGGGATTGTTTCCTTGATTTCTGTTTGTGATCTTTCATTGTTAGTGTATAGGAATGCAAGAGATTTCTATGTATTAATTTTGTATCATGCAACTTTACCAAATTCATTGATGAGCTCTCTAGTTTTCTGGCAGCATCTTTAGGATTTTCTATGTATAGTATCATGTCATCTGTAAATGACAGTTTTACTTCTTCTTTTCCAATTTGTATTCCTTTTATTTCTTTTTTTTTCTGATTGCCATGGCTAGGACTTCCAAAACTATGTTGAACAGAAGTTGTTAATTTTAACAGTATCAATTTGATCTATATTTTCATTTACAGTTAATGCTTTTTGTGTTCTCTTTAGGTAGTCTTTCTCTACCTAGCGGTTACAAATATATTCACCAATATTATCTTCTAACAGGTTATTGTTTTGTCTTTTACATTTGATCTATAGTCCACGCAGAATTGATTTTTTGTGTATAGTGTGAGAAAGGGAGTTTTGACTTTCAATTTTTTTCCATATGGGCATCCTATCACACCATCTTTGTCGAAAATTTATCTTTCTGGATTCTTCCATCTATTTCATCATATTCGTCTATTCTTGGGCTAATATTATACTGTCTTATTTAGTATTTTTTTAGCTAGTTTTGTTATTGAGTAGATGGAGTCTTCCAAAATTTTTCTTTTTTAACAATATCTTTACTATTTGTAGGCCTTTGCATTTACATATAAATATTGAAATAAGCTTATCAAGTCTGTCCTTCTCATCTTAAAAGTTGAGATACTGATGAGGAGTTCATAGACTCTATAGATCAGTTTACAGAGAAATTATCTCTTTACTATATCAAGTCTTCAAATCTAGGAACAGCTTCCCTCTGGTTTATTTGACTTTTATTTTTTTAAATAATGTTTGGGTTTTCTGAGTTAATTTTTATATGTGGTGTAAGTTACATATCAAAGTTCATTTTTTGAACATAGCTATCCAATTGTTCCTGCACAATTTTATAAAAACATTTATTATTTCTCCATTGACTTGACTTTGTGCCTTTGTTGAAAATCAATTGTCCATATATGTTTGTGTCTCTTTTTGGACTTTCTGTTCTGTTCCAGTGATCTATTTGTCATCCTTATGTCTATCCCACTCTGTTGGTTATTGTATTTTTAGGTAGTGTAAATCATCCAACTTTGTTCTTTTTCGAAATTGTTCCAGTGACCACAGGTCCTTTGCTTTTCCACATGAATTTAAAAATCATTTTGTCGATTTCTACAAAAAAGCCTACTGAGATTTTTATTGGGATTATGTGTTGCAGCTATAGGTCAGCTTAACAAAATTTGACATCTTAAAAATATTGCATCCTCCAATCATGAACAACATATATCTCTCCATTTATTTTTTATTTTATTTTATTTTTAAAATTTTATTTATTTATTTTTTTATTTTTGGCTGTGTTGGGTCTTAGTTGCGGCACGCAGGATCTTTCATTGGGGTGCGTGGGCTCTTCGTTGCAGCACATGGGCTTCTTTCTGGTTGCAGCGATGGGCTCCAGAGCATGTGGGCTCAATAGTTGCGGCACCTGGGCTCTCTGATTGTGGTGTGTGGGCTCCAGAGTGCGTGGGCTCTGTAGTTGTGGCATATGGGCTCTCTAGTTGTGCCCCATGATATGTGGGATCTTAGTTCCCCAACCAATCGAACCCACATCCCCTGCATTGGAAGGTGGATTTTTAACCACTGGCCCATCAGGGAAGTCCCAGATCTTCTTAAATTCTTTCAGCAATGTTTTCTAATTTTCCTAAGTTTTTCATGTTTTTTGATGTTATTATGCATGGTATTGTTTTTTTAAATTTCATGTTCTGATTGTTCATTGCTTGTATGTAGAAATACAATTAATTTTTGTATATTGGTATTGTAATACTGCAACCTTGCTGTGTTAGCTCACTTTAGTTCTAATAGCTTCTTTGTACAGTCCATCAGATTTTCCATCCTGATGATCATGTCATCTTCTTCCTTTTACTTCTTGCTTTCCAATATTTATGGCTCTAATATCTATTTATAACCTTATTGCACTGGTTATAACCTTCAATGTAATGTTGAATAAAAGTGGTAAGAGTAGACATCCTTGTCTTGTTCTTGATCTTAGAGGGAAGTGTGATGTTGAGTCTAGGTTTTTGGTAGATATCCTTTGTCCATTTGAAGAAGTTCCCTTCTATTCCTGGCTTGCTGAGAGTCTTTATGAGAATGGAGGTTGGATTTTGCCATATACTTTTTATACACGTATTGAAATGATATATGGTTTTTCTTTTTTTTTATTAATATGGTGAATTACACTGATTTTTTTTTAACATCTTTATTGGAGCATAATTGCTTTACAATGTTGTGTTAGTTTCTGGCATATAACGAAGTGAATCAGCTATATGTATACATATATGCCCATATCCCCTCCCTCTTGCGTCTCCCTCCCACCCTCCCTATCCCACCCCTCTAGGTGGTCACAAAGCACCGAGCTGATTTCCCTCTGCTATGTGGCTGCTTCCCACTAGTTATCTATTTTACATTTGGTAGTGTATATATGTCAATGCTACTCTCTCACTTCATCCCAGCTTACCCTTCCCCTCCCTGTGTCCTCAAGTCCATTCTCTATGTCTGTGTCTTTATTCCTATCCTGCCCCTAGGTTCATTAGAACCATTTTTTTTTTTTAAGTCAGCCTTGCATTCCTGGGACAAATTGCACTTGTCTATGATGTTTTATCCTTTTTATATATTGTTGAATCTGATTCCCTTAAAATGTCTGTGGTTTTGTTTTAAGTGTAATGATGGCCTTGCAGAATGAATTGGAAAATAACCCCTCTTCTTTAACTTTCTGAAGAGTTTTTATAGCAGTGGTATTATTTCTTCCTTAAATATTTAGTTGAATTTACTTGTGAGTCTTTCTGGCCTGGAATTGTCTTTGTAGGAAGGGTTTTAACTATGAATTTTACATTTTTGGAAATATAGGACTATTCATTAAAGTAACCTATTTAATTTTGTGTGAGTTGTGGTAATTTGTGTCTCTCAAGGAATTTTTCCATTTCACTTACGTTATCAGATTTATAGGCATAAGGTTTTAACAATATTTCATTCTTTTCCTTTTAGTATCTGTAGAATCTGTAATGATTTTACCTCTCTTCTTGCTGATATTCATAAATTGCATTTTCTCTCTCTTTTCCTTATTAATCTGGGTAGAGGTTTGTCAGTTTTATTGAACTTCTTTTGGTTTCATTAATTTTCTCTATTTTTTTTCTTTTTACTATTTCATTGTTTTCTCCTCTGATATTTTTACTTGCTTACTTTGGTAGTTTCTTTAGTTGGAAGCTTTATGCTAGTGATTTGATTCCTTTTCTGATATAGGTGTTAGGGCTATAGATTTCCCTTTAAATTATTGATTTAGCAGCATCTCACACATTTTGATATATTGCATATTCATTTTCATTCAGTTCAAAATAGTTTCTACTTTCCCTTTTGATTTCTTTTTTGATCTATGGGTGATTTGCAAGTATTTTATTTAGTTTCTAAATATCTGGGAGATTTTCTAGAGATAATTCTGTTATTGATTTCTAAGTTAATTCCATGGTGGTCAGAGAACATACTTTGTATGACCTGCATCCTTTTAAATTTATTGAGACTTCTTTTACAGCCAAGAATATGGTCTACCTTGGTCATGGTCAGTGTAAGATTGAAAAAAAAAAGGGTATTTGCTGTTGTTGAGTGGAGTTTTCCATAAATATCAATTAGATTGAGTTGGTTGATTGTGTTTTTCAAATCTTCTATATCCTTACTGATTTTCTCTGTCCTTATTCAGTCAGTTATTGAGAGAAGGTTTGAAATCTCTGATTATAGTGGGGGCTTCAATTACATGTATATTAGGGTGTTTGAAGTCATACTATAGCTAATGCTCTGTTAATTATTTTTTAGTCTTTTTCCTCTTTGTGATATATTTATTTTAGTGTTATTTTCTTCTTCAATATCTTATCTACTGTGAATTCTTTCCAGTGGTGCTTTCATCTCGACAAGTTTGATTTGGTTCTTTTTGTAATATCTTCTCTCTCACTACTTAACTTTCTGAACATTTGGAATACAGTTAGAATATCTTTTTAAATGCCCTTGTCTGTTAATTTTAACATCTGTCTGAGTTTTGGGTTGGTTTTGATTGGTTGATTTTTCTCCTCAATGTTTTCCTGTTTTTTGCATGCCCAATAATTTTTGGTAGAATGGCGGCCATCAGAAATTTTACATTGTTCGTTCTGGTTATTTTATTCTTATAAATTTCTTGAGCTTTGTTCTGGGCTGGGATTTCATTAAGTTACTTAGAAACTGTTTGATCCTTTAAAATCTTACCTTTAATATTTGTTAGGTGGGAGTAGAACACTGTTTGGTCTAGAGCTAATTGTTTCCCACTACTGAGGCAAGAACTTTCTGAGTACTCAATTCTCTGTAAATTATGAGGTTTTCCAGTCTGGCTGGGGGAACAATCACTTTTCCTGTCCTTGTGTGAGCTCTAGGAATTGTTCTTTGTAATTCTTTTAGATACTTCTTCCCTGGCTTCTGCTAGTTTCCCCCCATGTATGCACCGATCAATACTCTGCTGAGTACACAAGGCAGACCCTCTACCGATGTCCAGTTCTCTTTCCCTACAGCTCTTTCTTCTCCCTCTATCCAGCCAACTTTAGCCACATTGGTCTTTCCAAACTCTTAGCTGCATCTCTTCACCATAGGGAGTCTGTTAGACTACATCCCCCTTCCTCTGTCGTGGTCTGGAAACTATTTCATGGCAGTAAGCTGGTACTATTGTAGGGCTCTTCTCTTTCTTTTTCTGTCCTATGCTTTCTCTTGGGTTCTATTCTGATAATTATTCACTATCATTTTAACTTTCTTATGCTGTCAAACATATGTTTTTTATATTTTATCTAATTTTTCTAGTATTCTTTTGTAAAAGGTTTGGTAGTCATTACTGTTTCCACTTGTTGGAATAAGAAGCCCCAAACCTTTTAATTTCAATGAAGTTTTTTCCAGAGGAGTGAGCAGTTATTTCAGGTCTGGTGGGGTCCCCAGGTAGATTCTAAGTGAGATTCAGAGATGGTCATCTGACATGTCTGACAGTTCTTGAGGAAGAGCCCAGTGGAAACGTCTTCTCTGGTGAGGATTGAGGAGACAATTGAGAGGATGCTGGTCCTAAAGGGAGAAGGAGCCAGACAGAATGAACTTCACCCAAGAACTGAATCTGTGTTATTAGAGAAGAGGAGGAGTAAGTATGATGTCAGTCATTCATATTTCTTTTCTCTCCAGCTCCCATTAGATTTACATAGAGTTGCACAGAGAGAGTTGACTGTATGTTAAAATAGAAAGGGCACTTTTACTAAAAATTCTGCAAAAAATAAAAGGAGCCAGAGGCCCTCCATCAGTAGCTGGGAGCAAGAACCAGTGAAATTTGAGTTATTACTGTTAATATGACCCTTTAAGAGCACCCTAGCTAGTGAGGCTTGGAGAAATCAGGTTACATACGGGCCAGATTAGCCTGGAGCCAGCTGAAATTTTATGGAGCTTCTTTAATAAAAAGAGTCCCTGGAATCCTCCACCCCCCACCATAAAATAGACAACTAATGAGAACCTACCGTGTAGCACAGGGAACTCTACTCGATGCTCTGTGGTGACCTAAATGGGAAGGAAATCCAAAAAAGAGGGGATATATGTATATGTATAGCTGATTCATTTTGCTGTACAGTAGAAACTAACACAACATTGTAAAGCAACTATACTCCAATAAAAATTAACTAAAAAAAAAAAAGAGTCTTTGGCACAAACCCATTGTCCATCAGAAACTAGCCTGAGGCCAGAAACTCATTTTACCTTGACCTCAGAATGTCCATCAGATGGTGAGGCTCTTGCCTGGCACTGATATTTTTCTGGGCTGGTATTCAGATTGACTTGAAGTCCTTAAAATTTTGCAATGAGTCATACATAGGTCCAGGTTTGCTGAAACTTAATATGGCAATTTGTTGGTAAACTGTAGGCATTGTGAAGATATAAAATGCTTAATATGGGGAGTTCCCTGGTGGCACAGTGGTTAAGAATCTGCCTGCCAATGCAGGGGACATGGGTTTGATCCCTGGTCCGGGAAGATCCCACATGCCACGGAGCAACTAAGCCCGTGCGCCACAACTACTGAGCCTGCGCTCTAGAGCCCGTGTGCCACAAATACTGAGGCCGCGGGCCTAGAGCCCGTGTGCTCCGCAAGAAGAGAAGCCACCGCAATGAGAAACCCGCGCACCGCAACAGAGAGTAGCCCCCGCTCACCGCAACTAGAGAAAGCCCGCGGGCAGCAACAAAGACCCAACGCAGCCAAAAATAAATAAAATAAATTTATTAAAAAAATGATTAATATGATGCATGAAATGAAAGACAGGTAGTGGAGGTGGGGCGTGGGGAAACTATTTCCAGTGAACATAGCTCTAGTTCATCAGATGAAATCTATATTTCACTCAGCAGAAGGTACAAATCTGTATTGCATTAACTCTGCAATTCTAACAAAAACAAAGACAGGATGGCAAATATTTAAACAGTGATTAAAACGTTACCCAGGCAATAGGAAATGTCTCCTCTTGCCATCTGTTTGCTTGGATGAAATAAAATAAATGAGGGGCACACAAACCGTGTCTTCCTGGTTGCTCTCAGGGACCCTTCTCTGGCACAGGGGCAGCACCCTCAATCATTAATTTGAGTCCTGTGGATCCCACTGGAAAGACCCTATTGAGAAAGAACTCTGACATCTGTTAATGGCTAAAAGGGTCTCCAATATCTATTTTTCTTTTAACATACTTTACTTATATAAATGGCAGGGTGCAATCAGAGCAGATTTCTCTACCAGAAGTTTGAATGCTTGATTCAGAACAAACCCATATTTGATTTGGTAGTAAAAATTTTCCCCCCAACTCCCTCATTTGGCTCTTTGTCAGCTGTTAGTCTAATTGCAGGGGTGGCAGCCTGAGATTCTACAGCCCTCGAGGGCAACTTGAAGAAAATGTTGCCATTACTAATTATGGTGATGCTGTGATTGAAAGTAATACTCAGCTTTTGAAAGACCTAAAATGATATGACAGCACAGGAGCACCTAAGTACACCTCACAAATCTATATTCTATTAAAGTTCAACATTGCATTCATGTCAAAAGTGACACTGAAACAGTCTCACTCCAGCTTTTAGTCAGGATGACCACAACTTTGATCAAATCCCACTCAGCGTTTGCTCTAGTCATCTTGAAAGCGGAGCTGTTTGGTGTGTTGGCACAAAGTTGTCACAGTGCTGCCCTGCTCTTTTGCAGGTGGACGGATGGCCTGGTGACTTAATTCACATTGGTAAATAGCATTCACTGTCACATTCTCAGCTCTGGACTAAATACTGCAGGTGAGCAGCCAAGGGAAGAGGCCGTGTTATGAAGTGAATTGTGTCCCCTCACCGCCCCCCCCCCCAAAAAAAGATATTTTGAAGTCCTAACCCCCAGTATCTCAGAATGTGATCTTATTTGGAAATAAGGTCATTGCAGATGTAATTAGTTACGATGAAGTAACCCTGGAGTAGAGTAGCCTCCTAATCCAATATGACTGTGTCTTTATAAGAAGATGGCCATGTGAAAACAGCGACACACATGGAGGACGGCATGTAACAATGAAGGCAGAGATTGGAGTTACGAGGTTGCAAGCCAAAGATTGCCAAAGACTGCCCAAAACCACCAGAAGCAGGAGAGAAATGGGGAAGGATTCTCACCTAGAGGTTTCTGCAGGAACGTGGCCCTGTTGACACTTTGATTTTGGACTTCTAGCCTCCAAAACTGCAGACAATAAATTTCTGTTGTTTTAAGCCACTTGGTTTGTGGTACTTTGTTCCAACTGCCCCAAGAAACTACTACAGTGTGGAATGCCTTGTGTCCTTGGGCAGCATGGGACTGGTGATGGATCTATTTCATATGCACAGTGTAGTAAGGATGACATGTGGAATGGACAGAGGACCAGTGGAGACAGAGTTACTAGAAGAGGCAGTTTTGTTTTTTTTTTCCGCCACGTTGTGCGGCATGTGGGATCTTGGTTCCCTGGCCAGGGAAAAAACCCGCGCACCCTGCAGTGGAAGCACGGAGTCTCAACCCCTGGACTGCTTGGGACGTCCCTAGAGGAGCAAATTTTAAGCTGATTTCAGGGTGTCATCATGCGAGTCCTCAAACTCATTTGAAGTGATTTTGTTTCCCCCCCGTGCAGTCTGGACCCAAGAGAAGGCAATCCGTAATCTGGGCTGAAGTGGCCAAGTCTTTCTCCTCCCACCACAGAGAGTACACTCATTTGAATAACATGAACTAGTCCCGGCTTAATAGACACCCTCTTTATTACTAGTGGGTCAACAAAAGTATAGGGTAGCCTAATTGCATAGATAAAAAGGAATTTGGAATGTAGAATGTTAAAACCAAGGGTCCAGTGGCTAATTATTCCGCGTCCAGTATGACTTATCCTAACCCAAGTAGCTGGTCTAAAACCCAAGTGACTAGAACCCTGATGAAATTTCCTTTTAAGGTGCTAGAACAGAGATTCAGACTTTGAATTCGTTGAATTAGTGCAAATTTGGATCCAGCGCCAGTCTAGCAGCCCATTCCAGCCCTCATAACGTGAACGCAGCTCGCTTGGTTCCATGCCCATGCTGGGAGCTCCAGGAAGCTCTGGTGCTCCCGGCTGGCTTCCTACCATACCAGAGCCATGTCCACTCTCTAAAATGAGTATCTCACCATGTTGCTTCCCGTGTACAACCTTTTGGTGGCTCTGACTGCCTATGGATCAAATCGAAGCATGATGTTTTAACAAGCCTCTATGATCTGTCCCTGCTCTGGACTCCTCTCCTGCCATCCTCTCCTTTTAATTTTACATCTAGCTTCGCAAAATTACTTGTCGTTTCCACAGTGCATCCTTATGTGTCCTGCCCCTGTGGTGTTAACTTACTATCCCCTAAACATACAATGTCATTTCCTTCTTTTTCTACTAGGAAGACGCTAGATAATCTTCAAAACCTTGTAAGGAACACTTTCCTATGAAAGCCTTCCTTGACCTCTGCCTCCAAATAGTCTTAAAATAGCTTCTTTATTTGTATTGTTTTTTACATACTTATTTACTGTGCATCTCACACTGTATTTAATGATTTGTTTATAAATCATCTCCCAATTAAACTGTAAGGGAAGGAACTATGTCTCATTTATATCAGGATGCGCAGTAGTACATGCAGTGCCTACAGAAGGTGACTAGGAACTATTTAAATGCATTTGTTCACTCAACAAATATTTATTGTGGCATTTAATGTGCAAGTCATCGTTCTGGACCTTGAGTAAACAAGACAGGTAAGGAGATTGCCTACAGGGAGCTCACATTCTGGTAGAGAAGAAGGATAAACAAGTAAACAAGCAGAAATGATATATACTTTCAGGTAATGATACGTGCTATGCAGAAGAACAAAAGACTGTAAGAAGTTGTTGGTCATTGGAGATCCTCTTAGACTCACAAGTCAATGAAACTTACTAAAAAAGGCAGACTTCTCTCTAATCAACCTTGATTGCTGATAGCTTTCTTATCCATATCAGCTTAACGTGCTGGTAGAATCATGGTGGAGGGATGGGAACATATGAGACATACCAGGCCAGGAGCTTTACATACATTATCTTGTCAGATTTTATAATGCCCTTGAGACAGGTGCTGTTACAGATGAGCGAATAACCTGAACCTCAGGGATGTCAAATAATGTGTCCATGGTGTAGTGTCTGAGTGTGTAAACCAAGATTCAAATCCAGGTAGTGCTGGGCTACTTGGTTAACACCAGTTCTACAAATGAATTCAATAAACAAACACGATAAAGGGCTGACTTTTTGCCAACCCCTGTTTAAGTGCTTGGCATATATTAGTGAATAGAACAGACAGAAATCTCTTATGTTTACAGAAAATAACAAGTGTTGGTGAGGATGTAGAGAAATTGGAACTCTTGTGCACTGCTGGTAAGAAAGTAAAATGGTGCAGCCACTCTGGAAAACAGTGTGGTATTTCCTTAAAAAATTGAAGATACAATTAGCATATGACCCAGCAATTCCACTTCTGGGTATATACCCAAAAGAATTGGAAGCAGGATCTCAAAGAGATATTTGTGCAGCCATGTTCACAGCAGCATTATTCACAATAGCCCAAAGATGGAAGCACCTCATGTGTTGTCCATCAGCGGATGAATGGATAAACAAAACGTGGTCTATACATACAATGGAATACTATTCAGCTTTAAAAAAAGGAAGGAAATTCTGACACAGGCTACAACATGGATGAAACTTGAGGACATTATGCTAAGTGAAATAGGCCAAAAGACACATACTGTATGATTCCCCTTATACGAGGTACCTAGAGTAGTCACATCCATAGGGACAGAAAGTAGAATGGTGGTTGCCAGGAGCTAGAGGGAAGAGAGAATGGGGAGTTGTTGTGGGTACAGAGTCTCAGTTGGAGAAGATGAAAAGAGTTATTTGGATCGCTGGTGGTGACGGCTGTACCACAATGTATATGTACTTAATGCTACTGCACTGTACACTTAAAAGTGGTTAAGATGATAAATTTTATGTTATGTGTATCTTCAATTAAACAAAATCCCTGCCCTTGTGGGACTCATATTCTACTTGGGGGAGACAGACAATGAACTCTAAAGAGATCAAAGATGTATATTATAAACTTTTTTGGGAAGAGAAGAGTGATACAGAACAAAGCAGAGAAGGTTAGGAAGAGGATTGGGAGGGCTGGGGGCCGGGAGAGACTATTTTCAGTTTTTAAAAAAGGTGGCTAGCTCTATGGTCTTTTTCAGCTAAAGTTAATACATTGTCGATAAGTGTGTCAGCCATGAAACTGTGATATTTTCCTTGGCATCTGTGTTTTGCCCAGAAATCTCTGGCTTGTTGGAGTCTTGAGTGGCAGTTTAAAGTCTCTCAGAAATAACTTTCAAATACCACTGGGAGGAGTCCTGCCCAGTAAGGCTGGTGGAGTCTCACATGGGAATACCCAGAGGGGATTGTTTTCAAATATGTGAGGAAGACAGCCAGGAGGGGCATGCGCATCACATTAGGGAATGATAATCAGTAAGAGGGAGCGTTAGGAACAGAGGTGGAGCAACTTGGTGGGATGGGTAGTTTTAGGCAGGGTAAGAGGCTCTAACACTGGTAGACTAGATGATGGTAAGTGAGTGCAGGGTTTTTACTGTTAACTATTTACCTAATCCACTGACTCCTTCAGCAAGTGTTCTGAGGGCCACCTCTGCATGTGCCTCTGGGCTAGTTCCTGAGGGTTGAGATAAAAAGAGTCGTGCCCTCAGGGAGTGCATAATCTAGTAGGAAAGTCAAAATATATGCCCATTGTGAATAGTTAAATAACAACAGCATACCATTTATGACAAAGTACCCAGTTGAGTGATAGAAACAATAAATGCTATAGACAAGAATGGAAGTAAAAATATTTAACAACTGCTACTGCACAGGCATCAGAAGGGCTTAGAATGGATGGGACCCAATCAGAACCTACTCTAGGAGTGAACAATCCATGATCAGGAATATCAGTCCTGGTTATGGGAGCTTTGAGGAGCAAGGGATGGGGCTACCACAAGACATTTCAGGAAGGAGATGGAACTCGGACTGAGCCTGGAGTGGTGGGAAGGGAGAGAGGAGCAGGAGTAATTAAGTTAGTTTCATGATGTAAGTGGGATTCTTGGAAGATGATTCTGACAGCTGTGTGTGGGATGGAGTCACGTGGGGAGAATGAAGGAGGAAAACTGGTGAGGAGGTTGTTATAGGATCTGAGATTTGCGGTGAGGAGAGTGGAGGACAAGATATTGGATAGAGAAAGGCTCACCCATGAGAGAGGGAGAACGAGGGGTGGAGAGTAAGTAACTCTATCATACTGACAAGGGCCAATGCATTTCTTTCTTGCAATGGATTGTTCAGATGTGACTAGGAAGTGTAATAAAAGCATAATAAGGTGTCAACTTAAGCCACTGACACTGCTCCCACTCCCCTCCCTGAAATTCCTCTCTTATGACAGGGAGTTGGAAAATAATATTTGTGAAGATGGCTTGCAGAATAGAGCTGGGTCCCCCACAGCAGTAGCTTTGTCAGCAGGAATTACTCTGGGGTCTGCAGTATTTGAGGGCACAGAGGTGGGCATCTCAACCTTAGCCTCCGGCTTGGGTCGGGAACAATGTTTAAAATTCCTTGAATCCTCCAAACACTGGAATCTCTATCCCAGGAAGTCTCACCTTAGAAACTATATCTGGATATCCAGAACCATGGGAAGTGTCCTGACCTGCAAAGCCCAAGATTATCTTCTTCTTAAAACTGGACTTTGGGCATGCAGCTCTCTGACTCTCCTCCTAGATAAGCTTTATGTGGAATTTAGGAGGCCCTAAGAGTTGTAGGGCTTCCCTTCTATAGTTTTTTTTCCCCCCAGTGTTTACTTTTTTCTTTTAAATTAATTTTTATTGGAGTATAGTTGCTTTACAATGTTGTGTTAGTTTCTGCTGTACAGTGAAGTGAGTCAGCTATATGTATACATATAGCCCCTCTTTTTTGGATTTCCTTCCCATTTATGTCACCAAAGAGCACTGAGTAGAGTTCCCTGAGCTGTACAGTAGGTTCTCATTAGTTATCTATTTTATACATAGTATCAATAGTGTATATATGTCAATCCCAATCTCCCAATTCATCCCACCCACCCCTTTCCCCCCTTAGTGTCCATACGTTTTTTCTCTATATCTGTGTCTCTATTTCTGCTTTGCCAATAAGATCATCTATACCGTTTTTCTAGATTGCACATGTATGTGTTATTATTGATACAGCCACTATGGAGAACAGTATGGAGGTTCCTTAAAAAACTAAAAATAGAACTACCATATGACCCAGCAATGCCACTACTGGGCATATACCCAGAGAAAACCGTAATTCAAAAAGACACATGCACCCCAATGTTCATTGCAGCATATTTACAATAGCCAAGACATGGAAGCAACCTAAATGTCCATCGACAGAGGAATGGATAAAGAAGATGTGGTACATATATACAATGGGATATTACTCAGCCATAAAAAGGAATGAAATTGAGTCATTTGTAGAGATGTGGATGGACCTAGAGACTGTCATACAGAGTGAAGTAAGTCCCTTCTATAGTTTTAATTTGAGTCCTGATCAAAAACTCATCAGGCAAGTGGTAATGTTTGTGTAGATCTCTTTGAAAAGAGGACGAGGAAGATACATGACTGAATGCATTTCAACTTCCAGAAAAACTACTTAAAGAGGATGAGAAGTAAAAGAGAAGTAGTAGGTGGGTGGGGTGGCAGACCAGTTGGAGCTCACGAACTTTAGCTATGGGAGTTTTAGCTAAGATGACTTCAGAAAACTGCTAGATACTTTATATCAATCAGAAGTACATTTGAGTTAACGTGCTAGTGGATTACAGCATTAAACATAAGCACCATCACATTTTTTTTCTTGTTAAAAATTTTTTTTAACATCTTTATTGGAGTATAATTGCTTTACAATGGTGTGTTAGTTTCTGCTGTATAACAAAGTGAATCAGCTATACGTATACATACATCCCCATATCCCTTCTCTCTTGTGTCTCCCTCCCACCCTCCCTATCCCATCCCTCTAGGTGGACACAAACCACCGAGCTGATCTCACTGTGCTATGCAGCTGCTTCCCACTAGCTATCTATTTTACATTTGGTATTGTATATATGTCCATGCCACTCTCTCACTTCATCCCAGCTTGCCCTTCCCCATCACATTTTATTATGATTTACTGTGTAGCCAGGAAAGTCAACTGGGATCCTCAACTCAGGGAATAGACTTGATTGAGCAGAGAAGGCAGGAGTAGGAGGATGTGGGGATGGGAGGGATTTTGAAGCTGTGAGCTACAGAGACCAATTTAAGCAGGTCAGATGCAGGCAAGAGAGGGTATCTGAACAGTGAGAGGGCAGCATGGAACGTCGGGATGCGTGTGAGGCAATTGGGAAGGAGCAGAGATTGACACGAGCCATGATGACAGGTGAGAGCCACTAAAAAACAAAGCAGGGACCACATACTAGATAGTGTGAAAGAGGAATAAAACGTGGTTCCTGTCCTTGAGTGTTCGCAGCCAAACAGGCAAACAAACACATAATTTGTGTGGGAACGTTTTTAGTTGAAATTTACAAAAACTCTGGAAACAAGGAAGAAAAATAACCATGAGCACCCACTGAACACTTTTATGCCAGACACAGTGTTAGGTGCTCTGTAGATATTATCCCAACACCCCTATGACGGTCAGTATCATTATCTTCATTTTTATGGATAAAGAAACTGAGACTTCTTAGCAGAATAAGTAATTTGCCTAAGCTGGTAGATGGTAGAGCAGGTATTCTCTAAATTTAACATGATCCCAATGAATCCTGGGATTATTACCTATTAATAGGGTGTAAATTTAAGCTGCTGATACTCCTCTCTCTCCCATCTCTAAAAAAAATGTTTTGGTGGCAGGGACTAGATTTTAAAGTTCATATTAAAATGTTCTGAAAATTCTGAAAAAGAAGAGCAATAAGAAGGGAATAGAACTACTAAACATTAAAGCATTACATAAAGTTATAATAATTTAGATATTATGATGCTGGTTCTATGAATAAATAAATTAATGATACAGAATAGAGAGTACATCTGGAAATGTCTGATACTTACGTGCTAGGAATGTAGTGTATGATAAGGATGTACATTATGTCTAATGGGCAATGGTTGTTTGTTCTATAAATACAATGAGATAATTGGGTAGCCATTTGTAAACATATACACACATACACACACACTGCATACAATCACAACGCTACTTCATTTTGGACACCAAATACACTCAAGATTTAAATATAAGGCAGCAGATATCATAAAAGTACTACAGGAAAACATGGTGGTATTTTAAAATAATTTACCACAGGAAGGCCTTCTAAGACTGGTAGAAACTTCTGAAGCTGTTCAAGGAAAGGTTAATAAAATAAGCAGCATAAAAAAATTTTTTTGTCATTAAAACACCGTAAACAAAGTTAAAAGACAAACAACAAACTGGAAAACATATTTGCAATGTAAGACCTAGATGAGGCACTACTATTTTGTTCTTACATGGTAGTATGAGATATCTATGTGTTTAAAGCCACTGGGGTTTTAATTTAATTTTATTTTTAAATATTTTAAGAGTTTGTGTTATGTGTGTGTATTTAATTCCATTGAGTATTACCACATGTTCTGTGTTTTATTTGTGTATGTACTACCACGATCAAGATATAGAGCAGTTCTGTCACCACAAGGAATTTTCATGTTACTCTTTTATAATCATATCCACCTCCCTCTTGCCCCGCTTTCCCCAACTCAGGCCCCAGGCAATCACTAATCTGTTCTTCATTTCTATAATGTTGCCATTTAATGAATGTACCTTTTGGGTTTGGCTTCTTTCACTCCACATAATTCTCCCGAGGTTCATTCATTCAGTTTGTTGCATGTATCAATAGTTTGTTCCTTTTTATTACTAAGTGGCAGATCATGGTATAGATGTACCGTGGTTTTTTAAACCATTCACTCATTGAAGGACATCTAGGTTGTTTTAGTTTTTGGCAATTACAAATAAAGATGTTATGAACATTTGCATGCAGATTTTTGTGTGAACATAAGTTTATCTCTCCGAGATGAATGTCCAGGAGTTCAATTGCTGGATCATATGGCAAAACATGTTTAGTTTTATAAGAAACTGACAAACTTTTCCAGGGTGGCTGTATTATTTTACATACATATATATGTGTATATATGTGTGTGTGTATATATATATATATATATATATATATATATATATATATATATATACAGTAAGTCCCCTACATATGAACCTTCAAGTTGTGAACTTTCAAAGATGCGAACGTGTTGCTACCCAGACATTACTGGATCATTTTGTCAAGAGCGTAGATAGAATTGAATCCAGCAAGGAACCAGAACCTGTGCCATCAACGTCAGGCATGAGTGAAATTGCAACTTGCCCTCCATCTACTACTGCTGATGATCCTTCAGCTCTACCATCTCCCACCTCCTCTCCCTCCTCCAGTCAGTAACTCTTCTTGCCTGTTCACTCGATGCCAGCCCCTGTATGCCAGCTGTTGTACTGTACTACTGTACCTTTCAAGGATTAAAAATGTTTTCTTTATTAAATTGTTAGCTCATATGCTAACGATGTTAAAATGTTTTCTTTATTTTTTGTGTTTGTTTACTTTTTATGTGTTATTTGTGTGAAAAGTATTATAAACTTATTATAGTACAGTACTATATAGCCAGTTGTGTTAGTTGGGTACCTAGGCTAACTTTGTTGGACTTACGACCAAATTGGACTTGCGAACATGCTCTTTGAACAGAACTCATTCGTATGTAGGGGGCTTACTGTACTATATATGTAAATATATAATGTATAATACCAATAATTAAAAGATTAACAACCACAAGGAATTAGCAAAGGGCAAGAACAGGTAGTTCACAGAGAAATAAGTACAAATGGCTCTTTAACATGAAAATGTACCTAACCTTACTCATAATATGAAATATAAAAACTAAAATTATGGTAGATACCATTTTTTCACCTACCAAACTTGCCAAGGACAAAAAGTTTGAGAACACATTACGTGTTTGGGGAAACAGATAAATTCATACGTTATTGATGGGGATATAAGCTAATAAAACTTTATGAAGAACAACTTAACAATATTTTTGGAAAATTTTAATGCCAATACCCTTTGATTCAGCAATTCTACCTCTAGGAAACTTTTCAATAGATATAGTTATATATGTGTGAAATTTATCAATTCACTCAGCAAGTATTTATGTGCCAGGATCTGTTCTAGCTACTTGGGATACATTGTAAATAAAACAAAGATACCTGCCTTTGTGGAGGTTATATTCTAGTAAGGAGAGATAGACAATATATAATAAACACAGTAAATAAGTGATAAAATATATAGAAAATGATAGGTGCTCTGGGAAAACAGAGCAGGATAAAGGAGATTGGGTGTGCTGGAGGTGGATATGGTTTGCAATTTTATTTTATTTTTTTCTTCCAGTTTTACTGAGATATAATTGACATACAGCACTGTATAAGTTTAAGGTGTACAGCATTATGATTTAATTAACATGCATCATGAATTGATGACCACAATAAGTTTAGTGAACATCCATCATTTCATACAGATACAAAATTAAAGAAATAGCAAGAAAACTCTTTTCCTTGTGATGAGAACTCTTAGGATTTACTCTCTTAACAGCTTTCATATGTAACATCAGCAGTGTTCATTCTATTTATCCCTAGTACTTACTTATCTTATAAATGGAAGTTTGTACCTTTTGACCACCTCCATCCAATTCCCCCTCCCACCCCCACCTCTGATAAACACAAATCTGACATCTTTTATATGAGTTTGTTTTTGAAGTATAATTGACCTAAAATACTATGTTAGTTCCTGTTACACAACATACTGATTTGATATTTATATACATTTCAAACTGGTCACCAAGATAAGTCTAATTACAATATGTCACCATACAAAGCTATTACATATTTATTGACTATATTCTTCACACTGTACATTTCATACTCATAACTCATGTATTTTGCAACTGAAAGTTTGTACCTCTTAATCTCCCTCACCTATTTCTTTCCTCCTGACCTCCTCTCCTCTGGTAACCACCTGTTTTTTTCCTCTGTATCTATGAGTCTGTTTTTGTTTTGTTATATTTTTCATTTGTTTTATATTTTTAGGTTCCACATAGAAGTAAAGTCATACAGTATTTGTCTTTCTCTGTCTGACTTATTTCTACTTAGCGTAATACTCTAGGTCCATCCATGTAGTCACAAATGACAAGATTTTGTTCTTTCTTATTGTTGAGTAATATTCCATTATATATATATATATGTACTGGCAGCATATGTATAGGTTTTTGTATCCATTCAGCCACTCTGTTTCTTTTGATTGGAGCATTTAGTCCATTTACATTTTAAGTAATTATTGATAGGTGTGTACTTATTGCCATTTTGTTAATTGTTTGGGGGTTGTTTTTGTAGTTCTTTTTTTCTTCTTCTTTCATTGTCTTCCCTTACGATTTGATGACTACCTTTAGTGTTACATTTGGATTCATTTCTCTTTTTTGTGTGTGTATTTATTATAGATTTTTGGTTTGTGGTTACCGTGGGGTTTATATATAGCAATCTCTCTCTATATATATACATATGTATATATGATTATATATACATATATATGATTATTTTAAGTTGACAACCTCTTAAGTTCAAATGCATTTTAATGACCCTGCTTTTTTACTCCCCTCCTCCCATGTTTACTGTTTTTGACATCATATTTTACATCTTTTTGTTTTGTGTATCTCTTAACTACCTATTGTGGATACAGGTGATTTTACTTCTTTTGTCTTTTAACCTTCCTACTAGCTTTATACACAGTTGATTCACTTCCCTTACTGTATGTTTGCTTTTACCAGTGAGACTTTCCCTTTCATAATTTTCATGTTTCTAGTTATGGCCTTTTCTTTTTCACTTACAGAAGTCCCTTTAACATTTGTAAAACTGGTTTGGTGGTGTTGAACTTGTCTGTTAAATTTTTGGTCTTTCCATTAAATCTGAATGAAAGTGTTGCTGGGTAAAGTATTCTCGGTTGTAGGTTTTTCCCTTCCATCACTTTAAATATATTTTGCCACTCCCTTCTGGTATGCAGAGTTTCTGCTGAAAAGTCAGCTGATAGTGTTCTAGGAGTTCCCTTGATGTAACTTGTTGCTTTTCCTTTGCTGCTTTTAATATTCTCTCTTTATCTATTTTTTGCCATTTTAATTACAGTGTGTCTTGATGTGATCCTCTTTGGGTTGATCCTGTTTGGGAATCTCTGTGCTTCCTGGACCTGGATGTCTGTTTCCTTTCCAGGTTAGGGAAGTTTTCAGCTATTATGTCTTCGAGTATGTTCTCTGCCTCTTTCTCTCTCTCTTCTCCTTCTGGTACCCCTATAATGAAAATGTTAGTATGCTTTACATTGTTTCAGAAGTCTCTTAAACTGTCCTCATTTCTTTTTATTCTTTTTTTTTTCTTTTTTCTGTTCAGCTTCAGTGATTTCCACTACTCTGTCTTCCAGTTTGCTGATCTGTTCCTTTGTGTCATCTAATCTACTGTTGATCCCTTCTAGCCTAATTTTTATTTCATTTATTGTATTCTTCATCTCTGTTTTGTTCTTCTTTATATTTTCTAACTCTTTATTAAAAAATTCTAACTTCTCACTCTGTTCATCCATTTTTCTCCTGAGTTCTTTGAACATCTTTATGGTCCTTACCTTGAACTCTATCAGGTAGATTGCTTACCTCCACTTCTCTTAGTTCTTCTGGAGTTTATCTTGTTACTTTGTTTGGAACATATTCCTTTGTCACCTCATTTGGCCTAATTTGCTGTTTTTATTTCTATGTATCGGTAAGTTGGTTATGTTTCCTGGCCTTGGAGAAGTGGCCTTTTGTAGGAGATGTCCTGTGTGTCCCAGCAGCACACTCCCTTCTGGTCACCAGACTTAGGTGTGCCTCCTATTTGGGCTGCATCGGTCCTTCTGTTGTGGCAGGCTGACTACTGTGGGCAGTCTGGCAGATATGGCTGACCCTCTAGTTGGTTGGTTGCCAGGCCCTTCCTTATGTGGAGGCTGCCTGCAGCTGGTTGGCGGGGCTGGGTCATGAGGAGGCTGAAGATCTTTTTTGCCGATCTTGTGGTCTTTTCCATCAGTAGTTTCTCCGTAAATGGTTGTAATTTTGGTGTGCCCATGGGAGGAGGTAAGCTCAGGGTCTTTTTATTCTGCAATATTGGCCACTCCTGGGTTGCAGTTTCAAATGTATGGTTGGAGTTAGTTTCATTGAGGTGACTTGAGAGTAACAACTTGAAGAAGATCCAGCAGAGATATTTAGTGATTACAGAATATTGTGCTTCCCTACATTTTCCAGACCCCTGCAATTAGGCAGGGCCCTGTGACTAGTTTTGATCAATAAGCTGTAATTGGAAATGATTTGGGCAGAAATATTTGAGAGTTGGTACATGACCCCCTCTTTTCTTCCCTGCTGTGGCAACTGCAGAAGCCTCATATGACGATAGCAGAGCCCTAAGATGGAAGCAGCCCAACTATTTGGCTACCACTTGAAAGAATACCATCCTTATGAATAGTCTACATAGGAATTTTATGTGTTTAAACCACTGAGATTTTGAGGTTTGTTTGTAGTTGCAGTCTAGCCAAGCCTCACAAATTCAGGAGGTAAGGGAGTTAGCCATGTGGATATCTGGGGGAAGGGCATTTTAGGCAAAGGGAACAGCCAGAGCAAAGGCTCCAAGACAGGAGAATGCCTAGATGGTCTAGCAATTTATGTACAAGTTTATTTATGAATCATTGTTTCAGTAGCAGAAGGTTGGAAAGAAGCTAAATGTTCTTTGATAGAGGACTTTTAAGTAATTATGGCACATCCATTCAAGGAAATACTAAGCAGCTAATACTATAATGTAGCTTTGTAACTAATTAACAATATAACAACATAATTTGTAACTAATATTACAAATAATTAAGTGGCCCTTTATGCAATGATATGTAATGATCTCCCAGCTATGTAATTAAGTAAAAAATGCAAGACTAGAATAGTGTGAATAACATAACATGGTTTTAAACAAATGGTCTATTTATTTAAAAAATATGTGTGTACACATCTGTATATGTTTATTTAAGAACAAGTTTATGAATGTTAGAAACTCATCTCCATGGAAATATTAAGATGTGTCGCATGCAAAGAGTGGAAGAGTGTCAAGGTTCTCAGCTGGGGGTGATTTTGCCTCCCCAGCGTCTGGAGACATTTTTGGTTGTCGTGAGAGATGCTACTGGCATTTAGTGGGTAGGAGCCAGGGATGCTGCTAACATCTTACAATGCACAAGGACAACCCCCATAACAAAGACTTATCTACACCCCAAAATCGATGATGCTGAGGTTTAGGGGGCCTTGAGTAAAAGGTTTCAACTGGGCTACTCTGAAATGGTGAAATGTACTAGTGTGTATTACCAGTGCTTCAAAACGTCTACTTTTTCATCTGTAGCATATGAGCTAAGGTCTTCATAAAAGCCAGCCGCTGGGCAAAGAACAATTGAACAAGAAATTCTCGTCAGCTTTCTTTCTTTTAACCAATCCTTTTTTTTTTTTTTTTGGTTGGTTAGAAGAAAAAAATGACTTTCTATTTTCTACCAAAAGCTCCATCTGTATTTGAATATACTCTTATGGTTATAACAAATAATGTGCTTCAACAAATGGAAAAAGCATCATAAATGGCAACAGATGTAGCTTAGTGCTGACTTTAGATGGTGGCAAGCTCTCCTATAGGACAAGTGATGCTGCCTTCTTCCCACTCAGAGCCATCAAACACAATGCTTACAAATTAGAAAGTAATGGCCATTGCTTTGCTTGTTATGATCAACCAGAAAAACAAGCTTCGGCTTATTGGATCTATTATTGAGCCCTAATTAACTGTGGTGTTTGGACATTCTGAGGCCTATGGTAAGATAAATAATATTTATGGTTTCTTCAATGTATCAAATCATTGTTTATGAAATACAGTGTAGGATAAAATACTCGCCTTTCTCAGAGTTTAGACCACAGAGTGACCAGGCACTCATTCTGGGGTTGTGATTGAAACACTGGAGCCCAGCATGGGTAATCTTCACGTAGACACTCTAACCACACATGTCAGAGTGCTCAGCAGCGTCTCAGGCCCACGCAGACTCCTCGACGGGTCCTTAACCAATGCCCTTAACATCTCCATGTGAGCTTTGGGTGGAATTGAGGAAGGGTAGCATTAAATACACTGAGTAATCTGAAAATGAAGGGTGGGGGAATGAAAAACAAGTTCAGTTGGGTTCAAAGAAAATTTCTGAGAATGTCAGCATTTTCCATTTTGGAGAAAAAAAGATGTCTTTAAAAACTTTTCTGTAGGAGAACTTGCTAGAATCTCGTCAGTGCATATATGAACTGAAATAGTATGGAGAAAAAAGTAAACAAAAAAGTAAAGTCTCAAAGACCCAAAATAAAATACCAGGATAATATCAGTGACGACAAATAGACCTCAGTTTCCTTATCTGTAAAACAGGGAGAAACAATTTGAAATTCTTGGAGCCAGATGAAGTTTCAGAGTTCAAAGTGTTTAGTATTTTAGAAAAGTAAAAATAAAGTAAACATGTCATTTATTGTCTGGAATCCTGAGAGGGGTTTGGGACACTATCCCCTAATGAAATACACTAATATTTCTGTGGTGAAATGTGCATCAAATGGGTTAAATAAAGACTATAAGCTGCCTCACGTTGGGTCAAGTCAGCTTTTGGTGCCAAGTAAATTTGCTCTAGACTTAACGAAAAAACTTTAAGTTTTCTGAACTTTTGGATTTATGAATTACAAATGAGATGGAATTAAAAAAATGCTATAATGGATAAACTGTGTATAAACTGTGTACAGTGCTGGGATACAGTAAGCATGAAACAACAATGGCTATTGTTGTTATTAGTAGGTTGAGCCATATGAAAGTTTTGTTTTTATAGGTAAAAAATAATCAGATACTTTAATTATAATATTATTGTCACCATTGGAATTCTTTGGATTGATTTATATTTGGCTCTATTACTATTCCATTTCTTTTCTTTCCTTCCTTTACATACCTTTCCCTCACCCCCTCCCTCCCTCATGCCCCTTTCCTAAAATCCTTGCATATAAAATGTGATGTGAGTAGTCATATTTGGTTGGGTTACTAAACAGGCTCTTTAAGCTTCATCTACTTGTATAGGGGTAGAAAGCGTGCTTAAAGAAGACAAAAACCAAGACCAAAACAAAAACAGTAAAACAGGCAGCAGGCATTTTACTTGTCTTAGATTTCCATGCCCTTCTTTCTCAGCAAGCCCTAAGTGTTCTAACCACAGTGATTCTGATGACCAGCATTTCCAGAGCTGGTAGTCTGGGCTGAGTCAGAGAGATCTGAGTTGCAGCAGCACAGAGTCCAGGCCAAAGTCATGGTGAACTGGCATGAAAAAAAACAACAACACAACACAAACACAGAGCAGCCAGCTGCCAACTACCTCAAAATTGTACCTAAATGACCTGCTGTTCATAACTCCATTTCTCTGCATTCCTTTCTGACTGTAGACCTCAGATCATTTTCAATCTTAAATAATGTTATGGACCGTCCACAGGAGCAGAAAAGCCAACAAACTCACAAACTACACCCTGTTTACGAGTTCATTTCCAAGGCTGGTTATTTATTTGTTTGATTAAGAATTTCTATATCCTTAAGAGGACCTTAGAAGTTGAAAGCTGCTTTTATTTTACTAATATGTAAATACTCCTGAGTTTTATAGTAGGATTCTCGTCAAATATTTTCATGGTAATTCCTCTGATGAAGATAGAAGATCTTAATTAAACAAATAATTTATTATGACTATAAAGGCATAGAAAAATGGAATAAATATCATTGTTAATTGTTCTTTCCTTCTGGAAGATTGTTTGCTCTGTAGCAGTAATTCTTAAACTGGGTTTAAGAATTAAGCCATGGTTAACTGGTATTAGTAGGTATTCTGGGAAAAAGAAAAAGGATTCTGTGCTCAAATAACCTTGGGAGACTTTGCTTTGAACAAAATCAAGCAGGTGTTATTACTGTAGAAACCATCATAGCTTTATTATTTTTTAAAAGTTTTATTTGGCCGTGCCCCACGACTTGCGGGCTCTTAGCTCCCTGACCAGGGATCAAACCTGGGGCCCCTGCAGTGGAGTCATGGAGTCCTAACCACTGGGCCCCCAGGGAATTCCCCCATCATAACTTTTAATATACTAGTTTACATTATGAATCTCCAAGAGGGGACTGAGTTTGTAGGAACTCCTAAGGCCATTTGCACATGAAAACTTTCCTTTTGCCAACAAACTTAATATCTTGTGGGACACCGGTGTTGCAGGCAGTACAGTGTCTGAAATATTGTCCCTGGCCTATACTGGTAGGTCAGTTGTGATGCCTTGATACCCACAGATTTAACTGAGCAGTTAATAAGCCACTGATCATAAGCAGCCATAATTTGACCTTTCACGTCCTCATGTCTGTTTGGAGTAGAAGTGGACACCTGATCCCAGGTGTCTGGGACTGGCCAGAACTGAGAAGCGTGAAAAAGACCAGCCACTTATTAAACATATAAAGAGGCTGCCATGAGAGAATAGGGTTCTTGAGGGTCCCTGAGTAAATCATAGACATGCATAGGTAGAAGTTTTGAGAAAGAGGCAGAAAAGATATGCAGAGTGGAGGGTGAGATGGTTGATGGGCTGTGTCAAGAGCTGTGGAAACAGAGACAGGGCATGTGAGTCACCAGTGAGGAGGTAAATTTTGACTACCTGCCCTGGAGGGGCAAGGAGGTAACCTCATCCCTAGAGCAACTTGGGACCTTCCCATTGCTTTTGCCAGACTGGGACGTGCCCCTTCCTGGGTTCCTCAAGATAGTCTTGTACTTGTTTCCAGTGACTTCCGGTTATAAACTTTCTCATCATCCAGTACATTCTCATAAGAAATTCCATCATAATTTGAAGTAAACTGAGAACTCTGCACCTTCCAACTTTAAAAAGTCCGATGAGCACTTCTGGTGTATTACAAAGGCTACTTTTTTCCTATTAAAAATACTTTTTTTTTTCTTGCAGCAAAATTGATGCATAGAAAAATTTAAAGCTCAATAAAGTGCAAAACAGACAATAAAAATTACCTACAATTCCCCCCAACCTGGATAATCACTGTTAAATTTTAGTGTATATCAGTGTAGCACTCTCTTTCTCTTTCTAATTACAAAAGTGGGAGCACTCTGTTTTTGCGATTTTGTGTTTTTTTTACTTAACTGTTGTAAATATCTTTTCCTTTTTATCACAACATATTTAATGGTTAAACCATATTCTATTGTGTGTACAATTAATCACCAGTGTTGGACATTTTGGGTGTTTATTTTTTCACTACTGTAAACACTTCTGTGATCAATAACTTTTGTAGCTAAATGTTTGCACACGTATGTGATTATCTCTCTGATAAAGTCTTAAAAGTGGAGTTACTGGATCAAAGTGTAAGCACAGTTTTAAGGATTTTAATTCTTAGGGACAAATTACCCTCCAGAAAATCTGTGCTAATTTACACATCAAATCCAGCAGTCTCTGACAGTCAAGCTCTCTTTTCTGTGGCTTCTCTCTGGGAGCTTTTCACTGCTTCTGCATCGATATCGCTTGTCCTAAACTTGCAGCGCTGGCTCTGGCCACTTTGTCTCAGAACACTACCCCAATCTTCTCTTTCTTTTTCTGCCACTGGATCTCCCTTGATCGAATTGCCTATTGAGCAGTAGAGGAGAAAAGTGAACCCAAGTTTTTTTTGCACCCCATCCATCCTGGGGGAGGCAGCAGTAGCAGCAAATTAAACTCAAGCCTTACAAGATTTGCTTCCCACTGGGAAATGAAAGACCCGCAAGGTTCAAGGAGCCCATTAGTGGCAAGAAAATTAAGAGCATAAACCCAAAAAATGCCCACAGCTTGCAGCTCGGTATTACATGGTTGCTTATGGTTCATATAATCCCTCATTTCTGAAATGTGTTTAAAGACAATGACAACTCCGATTGCCTTCCTGATATTCTACCTAGCGCCAACCACCTGTGGCCCTAGCCAACAATCAAAGAAGGTTGTGATAAATGCTACATGAGACAATAACAGAGGGGAATAAAAGCATCAGTGCTGATTTTCATTCTGTAACTTTTCTTCTTAAGTGTTTAGGGGAACAGGGACTGACACGCCTATTTATGGGCTGCAGGGTCTCTCCTACTTCCTGAGGAGCATTCTTATTTTTGTATGGCCTTCTTCCATACTGCATATCACCTCTTTTTCTTTATTCCCCCAAAACACTACTAATATAAGACTGTTGCATGAAGTAGATTTTTCTGAGGGTTTGGGGGGGTATTGCAGGATAATTACAGTGGAGTTTGTCAAACTTGCAAGGTCTGGGGGAACAGTCTCCACACGACTGTCCTCATTTCTGACACCAACTGTAATTTCATGGGGCTCCAGAAGGAGTCACAGTGTTACCAAACCAAACTTGGGTCCAGTCGCCCATGCACAGTAAAGGCAATCTACTGACACCAGGTTGTGGTGAAGGAAAGTGCAGCTTTATTGTAAGGCACCAGACAAGGAAAATGGGTGGCTCGTGCTCAAAAACCCCCAAACCCCCAAAGGGTTTCAGCAAAGCATTTTTAAAAGCCAAGTGAGGGAGGACGGTCACAGGAATGTAATCAGCTTGTGTACAATTCTCTGATTGGTTGATAGTGAGGTAATAGGGTGGTATCACAGGGGTTAACATCAGTCCTTAGACCCCAGTAAGCCTGGGGACTACATGCTTATTGTCATCAAGTAGTTAACATCTTCCACTTGGTGGGGGTTTTTGCATTTGTAAAACAACTCAGGAAATGTGTATCAGATATCTAGGTACTTCAAAGAGGAGCTAAAGCAGAGGATATGGGGGAGGGTTCTGCCCTGGGAAGGCCCCATGGGGTCTTGCTCAGTTATAACAGAACCCATTGAAAGGAGAGGGATACAGGTTAACATCAGCCAAGAGAAGAGATGTATAGGGCAGAGTCCAGGAGGAGTCCTAAAGTCAAGCTTCCAACTGTCCTTTCCCTGTTGAGTCATGATGCTGTTACCTCCTCCTGACCACAGTGTGTGACAGTATGCAAAGTATTGCCCACCAGGGAATCCCACTCGAGCCTTCAGTGTACGGACTTTTTATTGGTGCTCATTCACACACTGCTTGTGTGACTAACTTTTTATTTTTATTTTTTATTTAATTTTAACATCTTTATTGGAGTATAATTGCTTTACAATGGTGTGTTAGTTTCTGCTGTATAACAAAGTGAATCAGCTATACATATACATATATCCCCATATCCCCTCCCTCTTGCATCTCCCTCCCACCCTCCCTATCCCACCCTTCTAGGTGGTCACAAAGCACTGAACTGATCTCCCTGTGCTATGTGGCTGCTTCCCACTAGCTATCTATTTTACATTTGGTAGTGTATCTATGTCCATGCCACTCTCTCACTTCATCCCAGCTTACCCTTACCCTTGCCTGTGTCCTCAAGTCCATTCTCTACATCTGCATGTGTGACTAACTTTTAGTCTACAGACCCTCTCAGAGGTTCAAGCTGATACCTTTAGCCTCCAATTTCTCTGGACCTGGGAATTTATACATTTCCCAAAGCCTCCATTATAAATCACATTGTTAGACCATTCAGTGACCAGAGCCCCCTGAATGGGGTTAAAGAACCCCACAAAGACACTCCTATCACATAAAACATTGCAGGGGCCTACAGATCACCTCCTAGTAGCCAAGGGGCAAAAGCCAGATCTCTTTTTGGGTAAGGTTAATTCCTCACTACACAATTACATCAATGAGACATTTTTAGAAACTTACTGGTCAATCTTAAATCTCATTAACTGGGACCACACCCCCTATTAATTATGTTTTTCAAGGTTCTCTCTTTCTCTAGACCTCTTAATGTCTCCCTTTTACCTCATTTCTGGATGTATATGCTGTTTTTGTCAGGCTGCCCTTAGAAATGTAAAATTGTCTCTTTACTATGCAGAACAATCCATCTCTTTTGGATTTGCCCCAGTACAACCAGATTGAGCCCAGGAAGGCCTTTCTTGTCCTAAAAGTGCTTCAACCAATGAAGGTATTTTCCTCAACAAAGGAACCATCTATGCTTGATTCATGCCACTCTTTAAGAAGGTAAATACTGAACGAAAGTAACCATCAGCCATAGATTTCTATACCCAGTTAAACTATCTTCACAAAAGAAGATAAAATAAAGACGATTTTAAACAAAAGTTGAAAGACTTCACTACCAAAAGTCCCATATTAAAGGGACTTTCAAAGGATGTACACTCAGGAAGAAGGGAAATGATCCCAGAAGGAACATCCAAGATACAGGAGAAAAGTTGAGTAAACAAGTAAACTAAAAGGTTAACAAGTGGGTTAATATTTTTTATTTTTTTCTGTAAGATTTATTTATTTATTTATTTTATAAATTTATTTATTTATGGCTTCATTGGGTCTTCATTGCTGTGTGTGGGCTTTCTCTAGTTGTGGCAAGCAGGGGGCTACTCTTCGTTGCAGTACATGGGCTTCTCATTCAGTGGCTTTTCTTCTTGCGGAGCACAGGCTCTAGGCGCGCAGGCTTCAGTAGTTGTGGTGCACGGGCTCAGTAGTTGTGGCTCGCGGGCTTAGTTGCTCCGTGGCATGTGGGATCTTCCTGGATCAGGGCTCGTACCACTGTCCCCTGCATTGGCAGGCGGATTCTTAACCACTGCATCACCAGGAAAGTCCATGATTGCTTAAACTTTAAGTTCAAGAGAACCGGTCTGGATGGCAAATTGTACTATGTAGTGTAGTTTAGTAAATGAACAAACAAGATCCCAGAGATCAGCTTCTATTTAGAATTGATTGCTTTGGAGCTGGAAGAGCCCACAGAGCTTTCTATACCTGGTAGAAGAAATAGAGAATAAGGAAAGTACAACAGAGCTGCTGTGTTCTGACATAGAGAGGTGGGGCCATTCAAGAGCTCTGACCAGATCTCCTGACTGGCAGAGGACTGTGGAGATTTTCAAACTTGCAAAGCTGACCTGTTCTTCTCCACCTTGTGCTTCTCCACTGGGGAACTTTTGTGAAGCCTCTTTTATTTTTATTTTTTTACAATTTTTTTCACACCTTTATTGGAGTATAATTGTTTCATGGTGTTGTGTCAGTTTCTGCTGTACAACAAAGTGAATCAGCCATATGTATACATATATCCCCATATCCCCTCCCTCTTGAGCCTCCCTTCCACCCTCCCCATCCTATCCCTCTAGGTTGTCACAGAGCATTGAGTTGATCTCCCTGTTCTATGCAGCAGCTTCCCACTAGCCATCCATTTTCCATTTGGTAGTGTATATATGTCAATGCTACTGTCTCACTTCATCCTAGCTTCCCCTCCCCACCCGTGTCCTCAAGTATTTCTCTATGTCTGCGTCTTAATTCCTGCTCTTCCACTAGGTTCATCAGTACCGCTTTTTTAGTTTCCATATATATGCATTAGCATATGGTATTTTTTTTCTCTTTCTGACTTACTTCACTCTGTATGACAGACTCTAGGTCCATCCACCTCACTACAAATAACTCAGTTTCATTTCTTTTTATGGCTGAGCAATATTCCATTGTATATATGTGCCACATGTTCTTTAACCATTCATCTGTCAATGGACATTTAGGCTGCTTTCATGTCCTTGCTATTGTAAATAGTGCTGCGATGAACATTGTGGTACATGTATCTTTTTGAATTATGGTTTTCTCATGGTATATGCCCACTAGTGCATATGACCCAGTAGTGCTGGGTCATATGGCAGTTCTATTTTTAGATTTTTAAGGAACCTCCATACTGTTCTCCATAGTGGCTGTATCAATTTACATTCCCACCAGCAGTGCAGGAGCTTCCCTTTTCTCCACACCTTCTCCAGCATTTATTGTTTGTAGATTTTTTTGACGATGGCCCTTCTGACCGGTGTGAGGTGATACCTCATTGTAGTTTTAATTTGCATTTCTCTAACAATTAGTGATGTTGAGCAGCTTTTCATGTGCCTCTTGGCCATCTGTATGTCTTCTTTGGAGAAATGTCTATTTAGGTCTTCTGCCCATTTTTGGATTGGGTTATTTGTTTTTTTTGATATCGAGATGCATGGGCTGCTTGTATATTTTGGAGATTAATCCTTTCTCAGTTGCTTCATTTGCAAATATTTTCTCCCATTCTGAGGGTTGTCTTTTCATCTTGTTTATGGTTTCCTTTGCTGTGCAAAAGCTTTTAAGTTTCATTAGGTCCCATTTGTTTATTTTTGTTTTTATTTCCATTTCTCTAGGAGGTGGGTCAAAAAGGATCTTGCTGTAATTTATGTCAAAGAGTGTTCTGCCTATGTTTTCCTCTAAGAGTTTTATAGTGTCTGGCCTTACATTTAGGTCTTTAATCCATTTAGAGTTTATTTATGTGTATGGTGTTAGGGAGTGTTCTAATTTCATTCTCTTACATGTAGCTGTCCAGTTTTCCCAGCACCACTTATTGAAGATTCTGTCTTTTCTCCATTGTATATTCTTGCCTCCTTTGTCAAAGATAAGGTGACCAAATGTGCATGGGTTTATCTCTGGGCTTTCTATCCTGTTCCATTGATGTATATTTCTGTTTTTGTGCCAGTACCATACTGTCATGATTACTGTAGCTCTTTAGTAGTCTGAAGTCAGGGAGCCTGATTCCTCCAGCTCCATTTTTCTTTCTCAAGATTGCTTTGGCTATTCGGGATCTTTTGTGTTTCCATACAAATTATAAAATTTCTTGTTCTAGTTCTGTGAAAAATGCCATTGGTAATTTGATAGGGATTGCAATGAACCTGTAGATTTCTTTGGGTGGTATAATCATTTTCATGATGTTCATTCTTCCAATCCAGGAGCATGGTATATCTCTCCATCTATTTATGTCATGTTTGATTTCTTTCATCAGTGTTTTACAGTTTTCTGAGTACAGGTCTTTTGTCTCCTTAGGTAGGTTTATTCCTAGGTATTTTAATCTTTTTGTTGTGATGTTAAATGGGATTGTTTCCTTAATTTCCTTTTCTGATCTTTCATTGTTAGTGTACAGGAATGCAAGAGATTTCTTTGCATTAATTTTGTATCCTGCAACCTTACCAAATTCATTGATTAGTTTTAGTAGTTTTCTGGTGGCATCTTTAGGATTTTCTAGTATAGTATCATGTCAAGGGCAAACAGTGACAGTTTCACTTTTTCTTTTCCAGTTTGTATTCCTTTTATTTCTTTTTCTTTTCTGATTGCCGTGGCTAGGACTTCCAATACTATGTTGAATAATAGTGGCAAGAGTGGACATCCTTGTCTTGTTCCTGATCTTAGAGGAAATGCTTTCAGTTTTTCACCACTGAGAATGATGTTTGCTGTGGGCTTGTCGTATATGGCTTTTATTATGTTGAGGTAGGTTCCCTCTATGCCCACTTTCTGGAGAGTTTGTATTACAAGTGGGTGTTGACTTTTGTCAAAGGCTTTTTCTGTATGTATTGAGGTGGTCATATGGTCTTTATTCTTCAATTTGTTAATCTGGTGTATCACATTGATTGTTTTGCATATATTGAAGAATCCTTGCATCCCTGGCATAAATCCTACTTGATCATGGTTTATGATCTTTTTAATATGCTGTTGGATTCTGTTTGCTAGTATTTTGCTGAGGATTTTTGCATCTATGTTCATCAGTGATATTGGTCTGTAATTTTCTTTTTTGTGGTATCTTTGTCTGGTTTGGTATCAGGTTGATGTGACCTCATAGAGTGAGTTTGGGAGTATTCCTCCCTCTGCAATTTTTTGGAAGAGTTTGAGAAGGATAGGTGTTAACTCTTCTCTAAATGTTTGATAGAATTCACCTGTGAAGCCATCTGGTCCTGGACGTTTGTTTGTTGGAAGATTTTTAATTACAGTTTCAATTTCATTACCTGTGATTGGTATGATTATATTTTCTAATTCTTCCTGGTTCAATCTTGGAGGGTTGTATGTTTCCAAGTATTTGTCCATTTCTTCAAGGTTGTCCATTTTATTGGCATGTGGTTGCTTGTAGTAGTCTCTTATGATCCTTTGTATTTTTGTGGTGTCAGTAGTAATCTCTCCTTTTTTATTTCTAATTTTATTGATTTGAGTCCTCTCCCTTTTTTTCTTGGTGAGTCTGGCTAAAGGTTTATAAATTTTGTTCATCTTCTCAAAGAAGCAATTTTTAGTTGTATTGATCTTTGCTATTATTTTCTTCATTTCTATTTCATTTATTTCTGCTCTGATCTTTATGATTTCTTTCCTTCTACTAACTTTGGGTTTTCTTTGTTCTTCTTTTTCTAGTTGCTTTAGTTGTAAGGTTAGATTTTTATTTGAGATTTTTCTTGTTTCTTTTTTTAAAAAATTAATTAATTAATTAATTAATTTTTGTTTTTGGCTGTGTTGGGTCTTCGTTTCTGTGCGAGGGCTTTCTCTAGTTGCGGCAAGCGGGGGCCACTCTTCATCGCGGTGCGCGGGCCTCTCACTATCGTGGCCTCTCTTATTGCGGAGCACAGGCTCCAGACGTGCAGGCTCAGTAGTTGTGGCTCATGGGCCTAGTTGCTCTGCGGCATGTGGGATCTTCCCAGACCAGGGCTCAAACTCGTGTCACCTGCATTAGCAGGCAGATTCTCAACCACTGCACCACCAGGGAAGTCCTTTTCTTATTTCTTGAGGTGAGCTTGAATTGCTATGAACTTCCCTCTTAGAACTGCTTTTGCTGCATCCCATAGGTTTTGGATCGTCGTGTTTTCATTGTCATTTGTTTCTAGGTATTTTTTAATTTCTTCTCTGATTTCTTCAGGGATCTCATGGCTATTTAGCAGTGCACTGTTTAGCCTCCATGTATTTGTGTTTTTTACAGTTTTTTTCCTGTAATTGATTTCTAATCTCATAGCGTTGTGGTTAGAAAAGTTGCTTGATATAATTTCAGTTTTCTTAAATTTTCCAAGGCTTGATTTGTGGCCCAAGATGTGATATATTTTGGAGAATATTTCATGTGCTCTTGAGAAGAAAGTGTATTCTGCTTTCGGGTGGAATGTCCTAAAAATATCAATTAAGTCTCTCTGGTCTCTTGTGTCATTTAAAGCTTGCGTTTCCTTATTGATTTTCTGTCTGGGTGATCTGTCCATTGGTGTAAGTGAGGTGTTAATATCCCCCGCTATTATTGTGTTACTGTCGATTTCTTCTTTTATGGCTGTTAACATTTGCCTTATACATTGAGAAGCTCCTATGTTGGGTGCATAAATATTTATAATTGTTATTTTTTTCCTTGGATTGACCCCTTGATCATTATGTAGTGTCCTTCCTTATCTCTTGTAACAGTCTTTATTTTAAAGTCTATTTTATCTGATATGAGTATTGCTACTCCAGCTTTCTTGTGATTTCCATTTGCATGGAATATCTTTTTCTATCCCCTCACTTTCAGTCTGTATGTGTCCCTAGGTCTGAAGTGCATGTCTTTTAGACAGCATATATAAGGGTCTTGTTTTTGTAGGCATTCAGCCAGTCTGTGTCTTTTGGTTGGAGCACTTAATCCATTTACATTCAAGGTGATTATTGATATGTATGTTCCTATTACCATTTTCTTAATTGTTTGGGTTTGTTTTTGTAGGTCTTCTTCTCTTGTGTTTCCTGGTTAGAGAAGTTCCTTTAGTATTTGTTGTAAAGCTGGTTTGGTGGTGCTGAATTCTCGTAGCTTTTGCTTGTGTATAAAGGTTTTAATTTCTCTGTCGAATCTGAATGAGATCCTTGCTGGGTAGAGTAATCTTGGCTGTAGGTTTTTCCCTTTCATCACTTTAAATGTATCCTGCCACTCCCTTCTGACCTGTAGAATTTCTGCTGAGAAATCAGCTGATAACCTTATGGGGATTCCCTTATATTTTATTTTTTGCTTTTCCCTTGCTGCTTTAAATATTTTTTCTTTGAATTTAATTTGTGTTAGTTTGATTAATATGTGTCTTTGTTTGTTTCTCCTAGCGTTTATCCTGTATGGGACTCTCTGTGCTTCCTGGACTTGAGTGGCTATTTCCTTTCCCATGTTAGGGAAGTTTTTGACTATAATCTCTTCAAATTCTTTCTCAGACCCTTTCTCTTTCTCTTCCTCCTCTGGGACCCCTATAATTCAAATGTTGGTGCGTTTAATGGTGTCCCAGAGGTCTGTTTTCATTCTTTTTTCTTATTCTGCTCTGAGGTAGTTACTTCCACTTTTTTATCTTCCAGCTCACTTATCCGTTCTTCTGCCTCAGTTATTCTGCTATTGATTCCTTCTAGAGTATTTTTAATTTCCGTTACTGTGCTGTTTGCTCTTTAGTTTTCTAGGTCCTTGTTAAATGATTTCTTGTATTTTCTCCATTCTGTTTCTGAGATTTTGGATCATCTTTACTATCATTACTCTGAATTCTTTTTCAGGTAGGTTGCCTATATCATCCTCATATATTTGGTCTTGTAGGTTTTTACCTTGCTCCTTCATCTGTAACATATTTTTTTGTCATTTCATTTTTTTTTGATGGGTGGGGTGTATTCTTGTCTTACTGGTTGTTTGGCCTGAGGTATCTAGCACTGGAGTTTGCGAGTATTTGGGTAGAGCCGGGTCTTGGTGTTGAGATGAGGATCTCCAGGAATCCTCACTCCAATGAACATTTCCTGGGGTCTGAGGTTCTCTGTTACTCCAGCAGTTTGGACTCGGCACTCTCACCACAGGAGCTCAGGCCTGACCCCCAGCCTGGGAACCGAGATCCCTCAAGCAGAACGGTGCCAGTCACTGGGGGTTCCTCCCATCCCCTTAGTTGTCCGTAGTCCCCCACCAGTGTCTGGTAGGTGCCCTAGTTTTGCAGAGATGCGAATTCCACGTCCTCCTAGTCCACCATCTTGACTCTGCCCTAGAACTTAGGGCAAAAGTTCTATGTCCAAGATGGACAGCAGGAAGGAAATGGCATCCACTGCTGTTGCAGCAAGACCCCTGAAGCCTCTTTTATTTCAGTGCATGGTTCTCTTGTTGCCAGCGATGGCTGCACAGCTGTTTTCCATCCAACTACAATACTTTTTTCCTCCAGAAGGTTTTGCGATCAGGTGACAATTATATCTGGACAAAGGCATTTGGGGAAACTTGAAGCCAGGACAAATTTATCTAAGATCATTGTTGTTGCTTTTAAACATGTGGCCAGCCTTGCAAGTTTATGGATTGGCTCCCAAAGTTTGTGCTCTGTGACTACTCTTTCTTGACAGGTTAGCAATGGAGAAGAAGAGAGACGAAGGCCACACTCCTGGGAAGAGCCATGGGGTGTTGGTAGATTGAGGGGTGTGTGTGTGTGTGTGTGTGTGTGTGTGTGTGTGTGTGTGTGTGTGGTGGGGTGTGTGGCTGTTGCTGGAGAAAGATGATTAAGTATAGGAGAGAAGGGAATGGCTGCCACACTTTTATATTTGGAAGCAATTTCAAAACCTGTATGTAGAGATTGCTATGCATGGGTATAACTGGGAAAAGCCTCAGAAAGTTGCACGCCTTGGACCAGTTTCTATTTCTTCCGAGAGAATGCCTGTATGGGTATGGTAAGTGGCCTCTGGATGTTCATGAATATGGATGTTAATGTCTTCTCTTCCTGGGGCTAGAACTCAGCCTGAGTGTGGCATTGGCCTTGACTGTGTGTGGATGGTGCAGGGTTTGTGCTGATGTAGGAGACCTTCATGACTGACCCAACCTCTGTCATTGCCAAAATGTTCACAAGGACTATGCATCCTTTGCTCCAGAACAGCTGCTTTCATATGTCAGTAGTGGTGTATCTACACAGGTGGAAAGTCCCAGACACTCACCTGTCACCAAATCCTGGTGAGCTTTTCTAGGGCCCTTGCCTCTCTCCCTCTCTTGGGTGACAAAGGTGTGAATTGTGTGGGGTTCAACTGAGGTGTTTTATTGAAATAGATGGTTTTGTTTCATTAGCCTCTATTTGGAAATGGGGATTGCAGAGGTCTTTTCTTATTGTTTGGTGTTATAAACATATGCAGGTGAGGAAGAGCAGAGGAAAGCAGTTCAGGAACTTAAAAAGGGTGGACAGATTCCTAAAATGTTAGCTCTGTGGTTCCATCTCGTAAGCCAAGTCTGACTGGCTGAGACACAACCAAAAGAATAGTAGGAAATTTAATTAGAGGAATGAGTAAAAAAAAAAAAAAAAAAAAAGAATGAATATGAAAACCTGAACCTCTGAACACTTAGAGACTTCTGGAATTAAAAATACCCCAGAAATAGTTTTTTCTGACACTGCCTTGCAGATGAGCAAATAGAATGAAGATGTCCCAACATCTAACCTGCTTTCTAGCTTAGGGCACATCATTAGAGAGCCTGGGAAGTTGGCCTTGAATCTAGGACCTTTGACTGGAAGAGATGGGGGTTTGCTTAAGAGCCTCCAGCTTTGTGCTCCTGCCTTGGGGACATCTTCATTCAGTATCATTAAGTATGTTATTCTCCCCAGAGAGGAGCTGCCCAGATGATCCTAGTGATATCTAGGCAGAGATGATACGATATCTAACTTTTTATGTAATGAAAACTTTTTTTACTGTGTATTTCTGCATTGAGACTATTTTGTTATAGTGATTTAAGTTCTTTTGTCTTTTTCTTTTAAATCATTGCCCTGTATAGTATTATCTTCTCTTTTTTCTCACATTTCACATTTTCTGTTTTAACTTTTGCTTTCCAGTATCTGTTTCATGTGGTGATGATGAGGGTGACAATGACAGAAAATGGTTACATAGCAATCACTGTGTACTAAGCACTGTTCTAGGTGCTTATGTATGTAACCTATGGAGGCCTGTTGTTATCCCCCTTTTATAAATGTACGTGTACTCAGACATTTTCTTTTGATTAAAATAGATTTTAATTCTGATTTTTATTCGCTTTTCACCCCAAGTTTTAGTTCCTTTCAAGTTTATCATTCTTAAACTTTTATTGCTAAAATTCTTTCTATTTTAAGGTCTATTGTCCATTATTTTCCATTTTCCTCTTATTTTTGTATTTTACTTGCTGAACTACATTTAATAATTATTTTCTTTTTTGCTGCCTTAGGTTTAATATTATTTGTGTATTTTAGTCCATCTTTTAAAAATTCTTCCTTCCATACAGGAGACTGAGAAAAAGTTAAACAGTAGCAGGGGGTCATATTCAGACAAATCCAGGAAAGAGCCAACATTATGGGGGTTGGGGGGAAGATGGGGTTGAGACTGTCCCAGGCTAAATAAAAGAGACCAAAGATAATTAACCAAATATAACTTGTGAACCTTGATTAGATGCTGGTTCTAGAACAGTAACAACAAAAAAATCCAACCCAGCTAGCAAAGACATTCTTAGGGCTATTGAGAAGATTTGAATGTGGACTAGAATGATTGTTTATTTTGCTAGGTGTAATAGTGGTATGAGAGTTGTGTAGGAGAATCCTTACCCTTAGGCCATGCATGAGAGAGATGGATAAAGGAAATATGGCAAAATGTCAATGATTATTGAATCTAAACAAGAGATGTATAGCTGTTGACTTTACTATTCCTCAAATTTTCTGTAGATTTGAAACTTTTTGTGATAAAAGAAAATACAAACTAAGCAAAAGGCCCTTGTTGATTATCTATTTTATATACAGTAGTATGTATATGTTAATGCCAAACTCCTGATTTATCCCTCCCCCCACCTTTCCCCTTTGGTAACCGTAAGTTTGTTTTTGAAGTCTGTGAGTCTGTTTCTGTTTTGTAAATAAAGTTCATTTGTATCATTTTTTTAGATTCCACATATAAATGATATCATTTGATATTTGTCTTTCTCTGTCTGACCTACTTCACTTAGAAGGATAATCTCTAGGTCCATCCATGTTGTTGCAAATGGCATTTTTTCATTCTTTTTTTATGGATGAGTAATCTTCCACTGTATATATGTACCACATCTTCTTTATCCATTCATCCATTGATGGACTTTTAGGTTGCTTCCATGTCTTGGCTACTGTAAATAGTGCTACAGTGAACATTGGGGTGCTTGTATCTTTTTGAATTATGGTTTTCTTTGGATAGATGCACAGGAGTGGGATTGCTGGGTCATATGGTAGTTCTATTTTTAGTTTTTTAAGGAACCTCCATACTGTTCTCCATAATGGCTGTACCAATTTACATTCCCACCAACAGTGTAGGAGGGTTCCCTTTACTCCACACCCATTCCAGCACTTAATAGACTTTTTGATGATGGCCATTCTGACCAGTGTGAGGTGATACCTCATTGTAGTTCTGATTTGTGTTTCTCTAATAATTAGCTATGTTGAGAATCTTTTCATGTGCCTTTTGGCCATGTGTATGTCTTCTTTGGAGAAATGTCTATTTAGATCTGCCCATTTTTTGATTGGGTTGTTTGTTTTTCTGATATTGAGCTGCATGAGCTGTTTGTATATTTTTAGATTATAAAAGTAATGCATGAGTATATGTTTATTATTAAAAAATACATTTTTTCCCTCCTGTGAATCTTCCACTTGGAATTCTAGTACTAATTCTATTCTTTGTGCAATCCCCTTGAACATGCTCCCTCATTCGTCTGGATCCTTCAAAGCAGCTCTACTACGCCCAGCTAAAAGGACTGAAAGGAAAGATAGGACCCCCATCACAGAATATTTGAAGTGGTTACTTACTAGGCCTGTATATGCATATTAAAATTCTCTGAGTTGTTATAGCAGCTGTTGCAACTGAAAATAATTCAGCAAACAGGATCATTTTCTGTGTAGTTTATGGGCTCAGGAACAGTCCAGAAGCATTGGTATTTGAGTTACTGTTAGCCTGCTCAGCCAATCTCCACATGTCACAGGCTGGTAATTTGATCTACAGCTCCCTTGAAGTGAATTTGCACTAAACACAGAAAGCTCTTTTTTTTTCTCCCTTTTTGCCAAACATTAAATGGACTTTTATGTGTCCTTTTTTCCCCTTACAAAATCGTGATTTGATTCAACAAAAATATTACACACCTTCCTGAGGGTTTCGTATCCTTTTCTCACAGCCACACATTTTCTGCAGCTGCCTGCTCTCTGTTCACCAGAAGGCCTGAGTCCCTAAGATGGGGAGAGACTGGCTTTGAATATAGCTGGGCCTAAGAAAGCACAGATGGCACTGAGAAAAATATCTTCCAATGACTTTTCCTTTCAAGACTCTGGAAGTCTGCTGCTTCTCAGTGCTCTTATCATTGCTGCGAAGTTTTGATTTTTACAATCTCCAGTGGTGGCTTTCCAGGTGAATTAGAGCTGAAGCTGAAAGAGCCTCCTCTATTTAGAGAGCTGGAGGAGCCCTCTTCAGGAAGGAAGCAGCCCCACCTGGCCTCTCCTGACCACCTTCCAGCAGCCAGGGCCAGGGGCGTGTCTGATGATGGAGACATTTGGAACCACGTCAGCAATGGAAGCTGGCGCTGTTTATTCCATCTGCAGATATGTGGATTGTGGTGGGTAGGGCAGAAGGCCTGATGATGCCATTGACTCACCACCGTGCAATAGGTAGCCTGCTTTCCAGCCACTTTGCATGATATCCAGACTTCCTGGCAGTAAGACTGGTGGTTCATAGAGCCTGAAGCAGCACCTCTGAGCTCAATTGCTTCCAGTTTTTAATGATACCCTAACCAGAGGTTGAAATACCTAAGATAATAGTAGTCACAGTGATGTGCTTGGGTTACTGAAAACTGAAATTTGTTTTTTGCTGAAGACAGTTTGTCAGACAATTTAGTAACTTTTGTATCAGTAATATGAGGAGTCCTGTCTATCTAATTAGCCAGTTGTACTACAAGGGAAGATTAAATAGCTGTCTTCAGAGTCACTGAGTTCTTATAACATTTTAAGTTAAAATCCAATACTTTCTTCCCTAGAGACATCTAAACTTATTTGATCCAAGTTCAGGGATGACAAAAGCCATTGTGGTTTAGATGATACCTGTTTATGATTGACACAAATAAATAGTCACAAGTGTACATAATCTTGAGTTGTGGGATCTTGCTGTCCATCTGAAAGGCCATTGCATAAATCACAAATCTGTGCTTGTCTGGGGCACCCAAGTGGGGGGAAGTGGGAGTTTAGATTAGGATGGATGAACTTCAGGGTTCAAGCCACATACACACGATATCCTAATAAACAAAAGCACCAACTACTGTAATCTACTTCTTGATTTTTCAGGACAGAGATTGATTATGAAGAAGGCAAAAAAAAAAAAAAAAAAAAAAAGGAAGAAAGAAAGAAAGAAAAAATCAACTCAGAAAACCAACCAAACAAAAAACAAAACCAGATATTTGATTATAACATTAATTTTGTGATCATTTCAAAGGGAGTATATAAGAGACATTAACTGGGTTCTAACTCTGGAACAGACAAGTCTCTGGCTTTGAACCCAACTCTGCAGAATGATGTCCCCCAGAAGGCCTTGCTTGTGCCTTGACACTTGACAGCCAATACCTGAGGAGTAGGTTTTTCTGAATCTTTCCATGGACACATCTTGGAGGGCAGGCTCAGTGATCCTGGCCTTGCTCATGCCCTTACCAAAAGGAAGAAGGCAGTTTGAAGACTCCCCCAAACACTTAATGGAATTTTGGGATAAAATATTTAAAAGGTTAAAAAGCCTTTTTATAAGGAGGGAACTTCTGGTCTCCCTGTGGAAGATGACCAAATGCTATTAAAATATTCCCATTTCTGGTGAGTTAATCAATCCCCAAATATTTATAGCATGCCTTGCACGGTCAAAATCTGGATCCAAAATTGCTCATTAGAACAATTTCATCTGCAGAAAGAACTTACCTACATCAAATGGCAAGGTCGTAACTACACACAAGAGCAAACTGCACAGCCCCATTTTAGCAAAGTGCCTGTTTGCAGCTTGCTGTGGGGGGGAGTGTCCTCCAATCCAGACACTATACTAAGAAATTAGGTAATTCAATGACAATAATAATTTTAGCTGCAGCTTAAGGGAACTTTACAGCTTTAAAACAGGAAATGGAAAACAATAAGTAAGAAACTATAAAATAAATTGAGCAGACAGCTTTCTGTTACATTTTATACCCAGTGGTACATAGCATTTACTTTAGGAAATGACAGGCTTGTTTAGAAGGCCAGCAACTTCTGGAGTTTCCCTCTTTTTTTTTAATTGAAATGGAAGTGGGAGCAGTGTTGGATACACTTAAGGCTTAGTTTTTTATTTTTAAGTTTCTAATTAGGGAGCTTTAGTATGTGTCTAAAAGTTTTTTTCTTTTCCTTTAATATTTATGTGCCATCTCATGGCAAAATAAATCTTTACTGTTGATTTGAATCTGGGTATTATTAGCCATGTTTTATTAAATGATTACAGTTAGCCAGGCCATATATTAAACACTACAATGCATTAGCTTATTTAATTAATTTAACATTATGATGTAGGTATTATTATTATCCACATTTTACAGATGAGGAAACTGAGGATCAGAAAAGTTATGCAGCTTGCCTAGGACACAGCTACTAGCAAGTATTGTACCAGGAACGCAGATCTACTTGTCCCCAGAGCCCAAGATCTTAATCTATTCTGCTTTTATTCTATATCATGAATTTCACAATCTGAAGTTTGGGAACTCCTGGGAAGCCATGGGACAATGTTTAAGAAATATTTAAGGGTGCTGTATACATTGCAACTCCCATGTTGAATCATGATTTCTTTTAAATAAAGTTTCTTTAAAATAAATGCGAGAGGGGTCTCTGACTAATGAACTCAGATCTCCAAACTGGCTGAAATTGTCACGTGCTATTCCTCCAACATTTGGGCTTTAATAGACGAAGTGTGAGTGACCACTCCCTTCCCTGGGCTTCAAGGACTTTAAAAATGTCCTGCCTGCCCTCAAAGTTAGAGAACTCTGATTTTCAGCATTGGTGGTGTGTGTTATCTGAATGGCAAGGGTCAGGGTGTAGGGGGAAGATGATAGGATCCGTAGTCTAAAGAAGATCTGGGAATCCTAGTAAACCCATTTCCTTAGAGTCTCAGTATTCTCACCTTTAATGGAAATGATATCAATACCTATTAAATCAGAGTGTTGCTAACATTAAATTAGACAATGCATGTGAGTGAAGTTTATGGGTTACTGTTTTTAGAGGTATTGAAGGTCTCCTCTACTGTTTGACCACATGTGGGCTGGTACTTAATATCCTCTCTTTCTAAGACCTGTTAAAGTCTTTTCTTTTTTTTTTTTGTCTGGAAGTGCTCTATCCTTCAGGATCCTGGCAGGAAACAGATGGTGCACTCATACTGGGAAGAGTTTAATAAAGGGACTTATTACAAAGGTGTGTGCTGGATTTAGGAAAAGCACTGAGGGATGTTGCAGTACCCCAGTAGGGAGCCATTACCAACCCTAAGTCTGAAGGGGCGAGCAGAAGGAGTGTTTACCAGAACCTAGAGTTTTTGGAGAAAACCGTCTGACAGGAACTGTGGCCTTTGGTGGAAGGATGCAGTCAAGCCACAGAAAACTACCAGGGAGAGATCTTGGGGAAAAAAATTTCCTGACCTCACTTTTTTCCCTTGCTTTGATCTCCTGCAGGTACTTACCACTGGCTGAATCCAAGCGGAAGCCAGAAAGGAAGGGAACTCTTGATGAAGTCCATACAGGTCAGTTCCCAAGGCAGAGAGCAGAGGAGAAGAGTGGAAAGTGGATCTGGGCAAGCAGAAGGTATGGAGCACAGCCTCATGGCCTTCCAAACATGTTAACCAATAATCTTTATCACTCTGGTCAGATTTGGCTGAATCAACGGTAATGCAAAATTATGTTGTCTTTAGTGGCTCTACCTCCCCTTCTGTATTTTCTCCATTTTTAGAAACGTTCACTCTTCACTTCCAATCTGTCTTGTGTTCTTTTACTCCTCTAAGTCTTCTTGTGAAAAAAATGAACACAAGAAATTAATTCACACACTTAAATATCTTATGCCTAATTTTTATTTTTAAAAATGTATACTGATTTTCACTCCTGGGATGGCTAATTTGCTACCAAACTGACTTCAGATGAAAAATACAAAGAACTACCTGAAGGCACTGGAAAGTGAATAAATGCAAGAAGATTAGGGAGGGTGGTTAGCACTTGAAAGGACAAGACAAGGAATTCCTTCCCTTATTTATAGTTTTTTTAGCTTAAGAGTAGGCTGTAGGCAATGTCCATAGTCTTTCTGGCCTGAAGAACTAGAGGAACGAGTTGAGAGCAGCTACAGCCATTGAAAAGTGAGGGGGAAATCTCTAAAAGGAGAGAGTCCAAGAGGCGAGCCCTAAATTCTGTGTATAAACTTCCCAAATTCTTGGCTGATCCCTGAACCATGAATGTATGTGGCAGACTACAAGCAGCTCTGTAAAGGGTAAATGAACAAACTGAGATAAAAGCTGTTGCTCGAGAAACAGAGTACTTTTTAATTTATTTTTTTGCAAGTTTGCCAAAACAAAAATATCATACTCTTTGGGAGAAGTATAATATAATTCAGAGTCCTCACAAGAAATCATCTACAATATCCAGGATACCATCCAGAGTTACTGACACACACAAGAACAAGAACGGTGTTCTTGACCTATTCTTAAGAGAAAATATAATCAGTATAGATCAATCCTGAGGTGGCTCAGGTATTAGAATTATCAGACATGCATTTTAAAGCAGCAGTTCTAACAGTAATTAGGGGGAAATTTATATCTTTAAGGGCTTGTATTAGAAAAGAAGAAAATTATAAATTAATGATCTAAGGTACTAACCTTAGAAATCTAGAAAGACAGAGCAAATTAAACCCCAATTCAGTAAAAAGATGGAACCAATTAAGATTACAGAAATCAATGAAACTATGTTGGTTACAAGAGATGCACTTTAAATATAAAGACAGATGTAAAGTTGACTTTTGAAAAGATAGAGAAAATTAATAGACCCATAGCTAGACTGACCAAGAAAAAATGAGCGAACACAAATCACCAATATCAGGAATGAAAAAGAGGATTAACTACAGATCCCATGGAGATATAATAAGACAATATGATGACTACTCTTTTCCTCTGTGATTCCTGGGCTCTAGGATGCCAAAGTGCCCTGTCAGCAGTCATAACTTATAGTTCAATGGGACTCTTGCTCTGTCTTCTGGCAAGAATGTACTTTTCAAGGGCCAATGCCTCCAGCTCTGCGGAGCCCAGAATTGTGGGGATGGGAAGGACAAAATCCCCCAGTGAGTCATTGGAAGTTATGGCAAATGGGGTCTCTCTGGTTTCCCCCCTTGGTTACACATTTGGAACACAGAAACATTTCAGAGCTTTTTGGTTGTGGATATTTGGGTACAGGAATACTGTCACTGAGAACTCTCCTCTGAAATGCCTTCTGTAAATACTGGTCCATCTCCCTCATCACTATAACCTGGTTTCCACGTCTTTTTTCCCTCTGTCCATGTAACATGCCTCAAAGCAGACCCTTTGCTTAAATAGTTTATCTACTTGCTCCCCTACCACTTCTGGAGGGGAGAAAGTGAGTAGAGTGGGGGAAAGAGCTGGGTTTATCTGCAGGAATATAGTTAATGCTCACTACATGCTCGTTCCCCTGTATTTCCCAGTCATTTTTGCAGTTAGTCTGGCCCATGTGATTAGTTCTGCTCAATGGACTGTGGGTGGATCTTCTGAGTTGAAGCAGTTAAGAGCCAGTGTACCTCCTCCGTGGCGCTCTTGCCCTGGTATGGCCACACTGGAGGCCACATGTTAGAGATAGTGCAGCTATGAGATGAAGGAGGCCTACCTAACACGTATAAACTAAACCTTTATTATGCTAAGCCTCTAAGATTTTGGTTTATTTGTCGTGGTTGTAAGTGTTAATTACCTTGATTAATAAATCTATTCTCTCCACACCCACCAATCAATAAACATTTTAGGACCCTAATTGTAAATGTGTTTATACTTGGAAAAAGATTAGTCAATCAAGACTTTATTGAGGGTTACATGCACTTAGGATTATGCCAGGTGTTTCACTATTGAGTGCCCACTCTGGGTATGTGGAACCCTCTTTCCTGGTGGTTGTGGCCTTTCTGGACCAGATAGAAGTTAAGATATTTTAAAAAAATTCCAGGTCAGCTTATTCAATTCTTACCAGGGCTTGGAGAAGGTTATAGCCTGCCCAGATATGCAGAGAATGTACAGTGCTACATATTCAGGGTTCTTCTTTGGCTGACTTTCTAATCCCTTCTAAGTCCCATTCCTAAAACTGGAACATCACCAGTTAATCTCTTAATGTATGTACATGTACATGTACATGTACATCTTACTATGTATTCTCTGTCTAGCCCTGAGTATTAATACTGCTGTCATAACAGTCTTGGGGTTAATTTACGTGCAGTTCCTACTGCTGTGGTCTTTGGTTCCTCCTTTAGTCTCTATCGTATCAGTCTTTCGCTTTGAATCCACACTTTGTGGCCTCATCCTTACAACTTCTCTAATTTTCTCTTTATCCTATTATTAAATAAAAGTTAATAACTCTATAATCAGGCCAGTAGAATCCAGCAGCAGGCACAGATGTTGGGTGGTTTAAATGTGTGATTTTGTGTCCAACTGTGAAATAGGTTTTTTTCCCTCTTCACAGATGAGGAAATGGAAGCTCAGTGAGGACACAAGAGAAATGTGATGTGATTCTCATAGATACAATCTAGGTAGAGAAACAATATGGATATGAGAGAAGTTTTTAATAATAGCAATATTTGTATACTGTAAACAACTATATCTTGCTAAGAGAAATTAAAGAACACCTGTATAAATGTGGAGATAATACTGTATTCCTGAAATGGGAGACTCAATGTTTTTAAGTTGTTAATTTTCCCCAAATTGATCTATAGATTCAAAGCAGGCTTTTTCTTGAGTAGAAATTAAAGCAGCTGATTCTAAAATTCATATAGAAATGCAAAAGATTTAGAATAGTCAAACAACTTTGAAAAAGAACAAAGCTGGAGGACTCCCATTACCTGATTTCAAGACTTACTATAAAGCTACTATGATCTAGATAGAGTAGTAATGGTGTCAAGATGGACAAATATGTCAATGGATATAATGGAAAAACAAGTCCACATGTATATGGTCAATTGATTTTTGATAAAGACACAAAGGATTTAGTGGAGTAAGAGTGGTCTTTCCAACAATTGGTGCTGGAACAATTGGACATCCATATGCAAAAAAAGAAAAAAAAAACCCTTTGATCTGAACCTTGCAACATATATAGACCAAAAAAGGATCATAGACTTAAATGTGAAATCTAAAAGAATAAAATTTCTGGAAGAAAACATAAAAGAAAATTTTGGTGCTCTGGCATTAGGCAAAAATTTCTTAAATTTCATATCAAAGGCATGATCCATAAAATAAAAACATATAAAAATTGGACTTCACCAAAATTAAGAACCTCTACTCCTTAGAAGAGAATAAAAAAACCAGCTATGAAATTTAGAATCAGGAAGAAAATATTTACAAATCACATATCTAATAAGAGATTTGCAAACAGTACATAAAGTAGTAAGAGAAAAAGCAAAATTTTTCAATTAAAAATAGGCAAAAGATTTAAACTGGCACTTTACCAGAGAAAACATCAGATGGCAAATAAATATATTAAAAATGCTCAATATCATTATTTGTTACAAGCAAATTAAAACCATAATGAGATACTGTTACACACCTAGTAGAATGAAGACTGACCGTGGCAAGTTGAGGATGTGGAGCAACCAGGAACCCTCATACACTGATGATGGATATGTAAATTGTGCAACCATTTGGAAAATAGTTTGGTAGTTTCTTAAAAAGCTAAACATATACCTACTATATGACCCAGCCATTTTACACCTGTGTATTCACTGAAGAGAAATGAAAGTATTTGTCTGTATAAACACTTGTACATGATTATTCATAGCAGCTTTATTGTAACAGTGAAAAACAAGAATCAACTCAAATGTCCATCAATAGATGAATGGACAGATTACAGTATGGTGTATCTATGCAATGGAATACTTAGCAATAGAAAGGAATGAACTATTGATACATGCAACACATGAATGAAATTCGACATAACAGATGAAAATGAGTCCAAACTGTATGACTCTGTTTATGTAAAAATCTGGAAAATTCAGGCTATTCCATAGTCACAGAAAGTAGATAGGTAGTCACCTGGGGATGTGGGGAGTGGGGAGTGGTGGGAGGGAAGGATTACCAATTACCAAGGGGCTTGAAGAAACTCTTGGGGGTGATGGATATGTCATCCATCATATTGTGATGGTTGTGGTGACAGCTGTGGTGACAGTTTCACAGGTTGTGGTGTGGTTGTCGTGACAGTTTCACAGGTGTATAATATGTCAAAACTTGTCATATTGTACATCTTGAATATGTACAGTTTATTGTACATCAGTTATACTTCAATAAATGTGTTAAAATAGCAATAACAATAGGGAATATTTATTGAGAGGCAGGAGATGATAGTAGAGAGACTGAGTCTGGAGCCAGAATGCCTGAGGTACCAATTGTGGCTTTTCCACTTGTTAGTTGTGTGACTTTGGATGGGTTAGCTCTGGACCTGTTTTTCTGTATACAAAATGGAGAAAGTTCCTGCCTTGGTGTGTTGTTGTGAGTCTTGTTAGTTCATTAATGTAAAGCCCTTATGGTATTCCCTGGCATGTAGAAAGTACTTAACAAATATTAAGAAATCACGTGCTGGGCACTATGCTGAATGCTTTATAAGAATTATCTCATTTAAGCTTAACAATCCTATGAAACGAGTACTAATATTCTTATTTTACAAGTGAGAAAACTGAGGTACCAAGAGAATGTATAACCTTGCACAGGAGGCAAGTAGCAGAATCCAGATTTGAATAAAGGCAGTCGAATTCTGCACACTTTTAATCCTATGAATAAGTGTTAACAGATGGGGCACTGACGCAAGTGCTAATAAGAAAGTTGTCCATACACTGTCCCTGTTTTCTAGGATGTTATTATCTGAGATATGTGAAACTATTGAAGACCAACATATTTGGGCAGCTTTATGTGAGTTCCTCATGTAATTACTCCTGGCAACTGGCTCAGTGCTCACCAAACCTGTTTCTTCTTCCTGGGCACGTGGTCAAACTGTATTTACCAGTCCTCCTGTATCTAGTAAGGTCATGTGACTAGTTCTTGCCAATGGAACATGAGCAAAAATGGTTGTGTCACTTCTAGGCCAAGGCAGGTAGGAATGGGTGGGCTTTCTCCATTCTCCACTTCCCTTATTCCTGCCGACTAAAACATGACCTGCAATGAACCACCTTTGATGTGTTAAGCCACTGACATTTTGAGATTTGAGACTGTTTATTATAGCAATTAGCATACTCTGACTAATGCATTACTCTTGTGCAATATACCTTTGCTGACATATTCCATCTCTACAAATTTCTGAAATGTAGGTCAAATACCTAGATCAATTCTATTGCTAGGAGATGGACCACAGAGAAATTACAGTAAAAGTTTAGTTAATAAAAATAATATATAGTTAATAGGAGATAATAGATATATGAACAGTACATGGAACCTAAGTGTTTCAATATTTAAATTCTTTCCAAAATTCCAATATTTAAATGTCCTTTATCTCACTCATGGTGGTTGAGTGGTGGCATGTGTTCTTGCTTCAAATTCCCTATTGGCTTTTGCCGTGTGTGCTCCCTGTTTCTTGGGGCTTCAGTCATGGCATCAACTCTAGGTATTCCAAGACTTACAAAAAATTGAATCATTCCTGGCCCTCTCAGATGCATTAATCGTCTTCCTTGGTTATTTTGAAACCTTCCATTCACATCTCAAAAACCTATTTAAAGGGACAGGTTGCTACCATCTGTTTTTCAACTGCCATTTTAACCCCCCTCCTTCTTGCTCATTGGAAGGTTTGCCTTCCACTCATTTTACCAACTTCCCCATCTGTGGTGTGTCTTCTCTCAGACCGTATCCTGTCTCAACTATGACAATTCATGGTCTGCTGACAGTCTTCTGGTTCCTGGCCAATTACAGCTGGTTCATGACTCCATTAATCTCCTGGCACAAGAGGCTTCTCTCTGTTTCCTAGGGCTTCCGAATGAGAGAAAAGAAAAGGAACATTTACTTACCCTGGTTTGAGGACCATCTGTGACAGCCTGAACATGTAGCATTACTTTTATGTTCCATCTCTCCCTTTTCTAGTTCTGGATTACGAAAAAAAAAGCCCAGAGACAGTACCTTTTGTTCTGCTTGAATTTGGGAGGTTTGGGGAGAGAACAGCTGTTCACAAAGCTGGACAGTGAAGTATCTCATGCCATTGTCATCATGGAGAAGGGGCTTGGTTCTGGGCATCTGGTTCTGCAAATCTGCTGTTTTTGGCAGAAGGTGATCACTTATCATAGCATTCCAGGGGCTATCTATGAAGGAACATGGATGGGAGATTTGGTCCTCTGGTCTCATACTCTCATTTTACTGATGAGGAAACTGCGTCTTAGAGTCAGATGGAGAGCTCCTCAGAGTGTGGTCCTCAGGCTGGTGCCGGTCTGAGAACCACTTACTACTGGTTGGTATAGGTACAGAAAGCAAAAGTAAGAAGCATTTAGTTAAAATAAATAAGCTACAAGGATACATTGCACAGCACAGGGAATATAGCCAATATTTTATAATAACTTTAAATGGAGTATAATCTATAAAAATTTTGAATTACTATGTTGTACACCTGAAACTAATATAATATTGTAAATCAATTATACCTCAATTGAAAATAAATAAAGAAAAATGGAAAAAAGAAGCATTTAGAAACTTTTATAGTAATTTGAGAGAGAAATTTTAAGTCGATTGACACTAATAGTTTAAAGAACTAGGCTTATATTATATACGCCTCTTAAAAATTCTTGTATATTTAATGTATTTTATTTTTTATAACAAAATTATTTTTAGAACAATTTTAGATTTACAGAAATATTGAGAAGATAGTACAAAGAGCTCTCACAGCGTCTGTCCAAGTTTCCCCTATTATTAATATATTACATTAGTATGGTGCATTCATTACAATTAGTGAACTCATATTGATACATACTTAACTAAAGTTCATATTTTATTTATACTTCCTTAGTTTTTAACCTAATGTCCCTTTTCAATCCCAGGATCCCATCTAAGCTCCCACATTACCTTTTGCTGTCATGTCTCCTTAAGCTCCTCTTGGTGGTGACTATTTTTCAGACATTTGTCGGTTTTGATGACTTTGACAGTGTTGAGAAGTAGTGGTCAGAAGTTTTGTGGAGTGTCTTTCAATTGGGATTTGTCTGATGTGTTCTCATGATTTAATTGGGCGTGTGGGTTTTTGGGAGGGAGACCAGAGAGGTAAAGGGCATTTTCATCACATCATGTCAAGGCTACATATTGTCAACATGACTTATTACTGTTGATGTTGACCTTGATCATGTGGCTGAGGTGGTGTTTGTCAGTTTTCTCTACTGTAAAGTTATCTTCTCACATCTCCCTTCCATATACTCTTTTGAGGGAAGTCACTATATGCAGCCCACACTTAAGGAAGGGAGAGTTGTAATTTATTTTATTGTACTTTATGAAAATATAGTTTGTGATATATATTAAACATATATAGTGTGTGATATAAAAATATAGTTGGTTTGTGATAGATTGAAAATGAAAAAGGTCTTTCACCTCTGATCATTTGAGAAGCCCTGCTCTAAAAACCTGCTTAAGGGCACAGATGAAGCACTGGAACTGAGCCCAGTGCTCATGGACGTGTTGGCTCCAATCCCAGCTCTCTTCATTCCCCAGAGCCCAACTTGAGTATCCATCTTATTGTGGAGCCAAGAGCCAAGGTGGCTCTGTAATACCATAGACTACTCCATGATATTTCCATGGATCTTAAAAAGGGCTTCAAGTCTTAGTGAAGTTTCTGGAATGTCAGTCTCACTGTGCCTTGAAATGTTACCTCTGAGCTATTGTTTTAGGTCAGGTTCAATGGCAAACAGATACTGAGATGGAGATTAGCACTCAGGATATTTATTCAAAGTGAGGAGAATGGTATTGGGCAGAAGGAGAAGTTGAAGGGCAAAACAGTCGAAACAAAGGCTCTCATCAATGATATGGGGAGCACTGGATCTGGGATGACCATTCAGAATTGCGCTAAATTTAGGCAGAGAGACCAGGCTTTGAACACCCACACTGACCAGGTGTTGAATGCTGTCTGTCTTTGGGAAGGAGGTGTAACCTTGGGAGAGGTTGCTCCCGTAACCCGGGGACATAACCTAGAAAGGGACTTAGCTGTGCCATCAGCAGCCTATACTTCTGGCAGCTAGGGGAATGAGCTAATGGGGAGATCTGGATGACACCCCACAGCACTTGTTATAGATACCATTACTGTTTTTATTTCTTTTGCCTTTGTGTTGTGTCTAGATTCTAGGAATCAGAAGGTCGTTTGCTACACTCCTCCTTGCATTGTTAGCTGTCTCTAGTGCCTGAATGCACTAATTGTACTTTGGCTATGGATGAGGTAATCCAGCAAAGGAATGCTGGGAAGAGAGGCCATATGAGAAGGTTAGTGTGGGTGTAAACACAATGCAGAGGATTTGTATTTGTGCAATCTGCCTGCTTCTATGATTCATCTGGGGCTGTGCACCCTCATAATCAGCAGGCTCCAGTGAACTAGTGTTGCTTTCTAAAGAAAAATTAAAGCTGAATTTCAGCAGGGAGGAAGGCATATGCCCAACAGTAATGAGTGCAAACAAACACACAATACCAGGGAAGCCATATAGAATAAAGCTACGGAAAGATTTTTATAATTTTTTTTCAGGGAAAGGGGTGTAAGTGACAGAATTGTTTTAATTGGTCAAGAATTTGTCTCTCCAGTCACTTGTCTCTCATAGGATCTCAAGCTTGCTCTTTCCCACCCATTTTGAATGGGGGTGAGACCAAGGGAATTTTAATTACAGGGCAAAAGGTGGAATTTGAAAGCAGAGCAAATTTGGTAAAAGTAATTCTTATGTAAAAAAACATGCTTCCTGTACTTGGCATCTTGCTTCCCCAACTCTGCCTGATGTTCATTTCTTCTATTCCTTGCAGTTTGCATTTAGACATGCATCTTCCCTTTCAGCTTCACCGTGGATTGGAGGATGCTTAGCATGAATGAACTCAACCTGGTTGATAGGATAATCTTATACTTAGATAAGGGGACTCAAAGGAAAAAAAAAAAACCCTTTCCCTCAAAGAGCCTTTTCCACCAGCAGCCTCAGGACATGGCACCCACCATTTGGATTATATGTAGCTGTGAGGCAGAAAAGGGTTAAAGGACTCAGAAAGCATTACAATGGATTTTTTTTCCTCTTGAGATAGCAGAATGTGAACCACCATTTCTGCATAATAACCACAGACATGTAATATTACCTAACTGAGCTCTTTCTAGGTTCTGGACACTGTGTTAAGCACTTTATAGGCATCATCTCATTTTATGTTCATAATGTTGTGACTATTATTACAAACCCCTCAACACAGATGATGAAACTAAGAGTTGCAGAGGTTAGGTAAGTTGCCTAAGTGTGGAGATGGGATTCAAATCTAGGTGTTGGATGCCTTTGCACCACTTCCTGTGTTGCTTCAGTAGCCATGAAATTGGGAAGGGGGAGTGGTTTGAATAGGAAAACAGGACGTGTGCTCAGAATGGCTTCCTAGGGAAAAGGTCTTCTGAGGAACATCCTACTGTAAGCTCCTTCTTTTAGCTCAGGCCATTTTCTTTTAGTCCTAAAAGGAGAGACCAAAGGGACAGTTGAGATCTGAGAGTCAGGACCTTAAGACTGAATTTGGAAACTCTTATATTGATCTGTCAGTTTGTGACATGAAGGTGGTGATGGAGGCCCATAGGTGTGGATAAGATTGTCCAAGGAGAGAAGGTACAGCAGAGGTTAAAGGTCACAAGCTGGATTCCTAGAAACCAACACTTCAGGGCAGTGTAGAGGAAGACAAACCAATAGGAAGGTCCAAAAGGAAGAGTCACTTTTGCTGCAATCATCTACGACAGGGTGGTGTGTGGTCACTTAGGAGAGGGTGGTGTGTGGTCATCCAGAACAGGGTGGGGTGTGGTCATCCAGGAGAGAGGAGCCATCAGAGTGGAATGATGCAAAGCTGTTAGGTTAGGTGACATCTCATCTTCTAATCGAGGAGAGAAGGAAGGGAAGATGGGAGGAAAGGCAGATACATTAGAAACTGTAGAGAAGACAAAGTTAGGGAAGGTTATGTCAGGGCCCATATATTCTTAAGGAAGTATTATAGAATGTTCTTTGGGCTCTCTGGCTCAATTCCTTCCTTCCCAAAGCATCCTTTCAATAGTTCCTCTCATGCTGTGCATGAGCAGGAGCCCCTCAACCACAGGGTAACCCTGCTGCGGACCTGCCAAAGTCATGATGCCTTGTCAGGGATAGGTGCATCTGAGCCTCTGTCAGACCACTGGTGACAGTGGTTGCACCACATGGCCCTCTTGGGTGGTTTTTCATCCCCTGAGGATGTTCTCCAAACTTTCTTGGAAAACTTTCTCAGAAAACTGGGTGATTTCACCTTTTGTCTATTGTCTTAGACAGAGCTCATTTCTATCCAAGTTTGGGTTCACTGCCAGTGGAGCATCGAGGGACAGGTGGCATGTGGATATTCAGCTGACTTCTCTTTTAACTGAGAACTTGGGCTGAAGGAAACCCTTGTGGATGCTAAAGTGGTCAAGTGTTGGCAAATTCATGGTAAACACGGTCTAAGATCAGACTCCTGTGAGATATTCGAGATCTGTGCTTCCTGAGTGCTCACCTCCCAGAGGTCTTCCTTGCTCTTCAATGTTCTGGTGCCTACTAGAACTTTCCTGCTTCATTTATGTGACTGCTAGTTGAATATTCTGTTCTTTGAAAAGATATGAAACACATAAGTCAGTGTAGTAGGATCTTTCTCATAATTTTTACCAGATTTATATTTCTTGCTCCCAGTAATTCAGGTTATAACTGACTTAGTCTTTCCAAGGAAGTATACCCATAGCTCCATCCCCATGGCTAAAACAAGTCAATCCCCTGAGTCTTTCCTAATTACAAAATGCCTCTTGAAGTTTTAAAATTTGTGAACAAAGCTCTTCTTTCCACAGCTAGAGATATACCCATAAGACAGCTGTCTTGGAGAAATCTGATTTAAATTTGAAGCAAATTATAAAATATCAGTATAAGATGTTTTCCTGGGAGCAGTCATTTAATGGAGGTAGGAAGAGATTACAGTAGTGGCTCAATGTTGGGTATTTTGCATACTCTATTCTAAGTCTATAACACCACTGGGCATTGTTCCATTTTATTGCACAGGAAACTGGGTCACAAAGAAGTTAAGAAATTAACCCGGGTCCCCTGGGGTTAATTATGTTAATTAAGTGGCAGTGCTGGATTTCAGATCTTGGTTTATCTGCCTGCAATATCTGTGCTCTTTCTATTACCCAATAGTTCTCTAACTTGACATAAAATCTTTTGAGAGATTTGTTTAAAAAGCAGATTCTACCCGATCCAGGGGTTCTAATTCAGCAGGACTGGAGTAGGGTCAGGAATCTATTTTTTTTTCTTTTAATTTTATTTATTATTTTTGGCTGTGTTGGGTCTTCGTTTCTGTGCGAGGGCTTTCTCTAGTTGCGGCGAGCGGGGCCCACTCTTCATCGCAGTGCGCGGGCTTCTCACTGTCGCGGCCTCTCTTGTTGCGGAGCACAAGCTCCAGACGCGCAGGCTCAGTAGTTGTGGCTCACGGGCCCAGTTGCTCCGCGGCATGTGGGATGTTCCCAGACCAGGGCCCGAACCCGTGTCCCCTGCATCGGCAGGCAGATTCTCAACCACTGCACCACCAGGGAAGCCCCAGGAATCTATTTTTAAAAAGTGCCTTCAGTGATTCTGTTGTACAGCTTGTTGGGAAATACTGGAGGGTAAAACAATAAAGGGAGGCAACAAGGATAGATGGTGGGTTCCCCTCTTTGATAGTTTGGGGGCAAGCCCACACACCCCCTGAGGCTCACAGCCTCTCTAGGCCTGGCCAGTGTTCTCCGACTCCAAAGGTTGGGGGATTCTCCTTGAGCTCTGCTAGAGGAACTTGCACTAAGGCAAGGCTTCCCAGCATGGAGGTCCAAAACTGGCCCAGAAGTTTTCAAGTTAGAAATGTAGTTCCTGTTATCTTCTTCCAAAGGAAGCACCACTTACAACCACGCTCTAAGCCCAGAAATGGGATCTTCCTCACCTCTGTTTTCTTAGTGTCTGGCACAAGTATCTGGCATGTAGTGGGTGCTCAGTGTACACTGGGTCATGCGGGGTGGTGGGCGTGCTAGTGTCCAGTCCTGGTAGGTAGGGCTGAGGGCTTACATTTTTAAATATCTCCTGTTTGGAGGCTACACTCAGTTTGGGGAGCCACCCCTCTGGCATGTAGCTCTGAGGAGGGCATAGCTGAGAGTGCAGATGTAGCCAGTTTTCTAAGGTACACAGTGATGAGTGTGTGATAGCCTTTTTTCCTTCATAATGTTTTATAAGTTGAATCTCATTTACTTGTGGGAAAGCCCCATGGAGATTAAATTTCTAATCTAGTCAGCCTGTAATTATTTCTTTACTTTGGCCGATTACTGATATTTCAGGTGGCTCCCTCCCAATTCAGAGTCAGCAGTGAGTATCATTAACTTGCCTTCTAGTATTTCTCCCAGATCATTAGTATGAGATGAACAATCAGGAGATTCCAAGAGCCTGAAGCTTAATCAAAGAATCGTGTCTTCTTGTTCTGAGATAGCGTCACATGTTCCACAGCTCTAATTTCCATGCCTGCAAACCTCTAGTGCTCAAGTGAAGGCCTTTGATGATTTTCAATAATGTGATTCCATGTTTTATAGGATCCCATGCCTGCCCCCTGGCTCCAGCTGTACATTATATTTAAAGCAAACCGCTGATGCGGAGGAGACACGAGATAACTCACCAACCTGATATTCAAAACTTTATCATATGTACAAACTCCAGGTCCATGTTGTCCGGAAAACTGAAAATGGTTCAGGCACAACTTAATAAAAGAGTTGGATGGAAGGCATCAGGAAGTTGTAGTCGCTACAGTGGCCTGGCAGGGCCCCCAAAAGCGGCAGCAGTAATATTTTAGCAAAATAGGGGCTCCAAGGAGACTGGACGTCTTCCTCCCTCCTTCCCTCCCTCCCTTCCTTTCTCTCACAAACACTTCTTAAACTGCCCCCCCCCACCGTATTCCAGCCACTGCACTAAGCCCCTGAGAATACAAAGAAGCAAATGACATGGCTTTTGCATTTTGAGAGCTTAAGGCTCACTAGAGCTAACAGTTTGTCCAAGTGGAGCTGTGAATGGAGCACCGGTTTTCTGAGCCATCGTTTCTGCATCACTGACCCCTGACCTGGAGGCTGCTCTGATGCAGACTGAAGTGGCAGGAGGTGCTTGAGTGCTGCTCTCCTGTATCACACGCCCCCCTCCCTCCAGCCCTCCCTTCTATCCAAGAATTTCCTCAGTTAGATCACAGCTGGTTCTTGGTTTATGGGAGCGTGGCAGAGGGGAGGGGGTTCAGAAGGGTCTCATTTCAGAGTCACTTTTCTTTGGGAAGATTGGACCATGATTGCTGTGCAGTCAAAACAACTGCAACTCTGAGTGCTCATGGGTTTGAGGATGTGTAGCCACTGATTCTATTACTTGGCTACTGGTGGCTGGTGGTGATAAAGACAAAGAGAGAAGAAAACTTCATGTTGGAGAAATGCAGTGTTTGTAATGAGCAAAACCTTGTAACCTTGTATTTCTAAGAAATATCCAGATAAGTAAAATATTCAGTACACTGTGTGCTAGTTTGGTCCACACAGTGCCCGTTTGTTCATTCACTCATCCATTCACCCATCCATCATGGTGAGCATTGGGTTTGGAGCTGGGTGGACATGAGCTGCAGGCCCTGCTCAGTCCGGTGACTGGGAAACCGATGTTTCCAAACACTGGATCTGAGTGTCTTGGCATCATGAAGAAAAGGACTTGTGACTGCAGATGTCTGGTGGGTAGAGAAGGTGGCTCTTGGCATTTAATCTATGTTAAAAAACATTTTCCAATATCATTTTACCAACACCTCAGAGCTGTAAAATATGTTATGAAATTAAAAGAGAAAAATCAGAGAAGAAACTGTTAAAATGTAGAGTATTTTAGCTGAAAAACTCGGACATTAAAAAAAAAATTTTAATTTGGGACAACTTTGTCTCAAAGGAGGTTTAAAAAGTCTTAAAAATAATAGGAGCTCCAAAGTAAGTGGTCACTTACTATATACAGGGCTTACTATATGCTTATATTAAACTTATGATGCTTGGTAATTTTAAAAAGTTAATTATTTTGGCACTCTCTCACTTCGTCCCAGCTTACCCTTCCCCCTCCCCGTGTCCTCAAGTCCATTCTCTACGTCTGCATCTTTATTCCTGTCCTGCCCTAGGTTCTTCAGAACCAATTTTTTTTTTTTAAGATTCCAGAAGGGTAAGCTGGGACGAAGTGAGAGAGTGGCATGGACATATATACACTACCAAATGTAAAATAGATAGCTAGTGGGAAGCAGCTGCATAGCACAGGGAGATCAGCTTGGTGCTTTGTGACCACCTAGAGGGGTGGGATAGGGAGGATGGGAGGGAGACGCCAGAGGGAGGAGATATGGGGATATATGTATATGTGTAGCTGATTCACTTCGTTATAAAGCAGAAACTAACACACCATTGTAAAGCAATTATACTCCAATAAAGATGTTAAAAAAAAAAAGTTAATTATTTTGGGATAGAAAAAAAAAGTCTATTTGTTCCTCAACTCCAGTCACTCCAAAGCAGGAGATGGATTCTGCTCCCATCTTCCAATGCAAGCGAGTTTCCATTGGGTTGAGACCAAACTTGCACAATTTCAGCCTGAAATGATTACTTTCTGGAAATTTTCAGTGAGTGGAAACAGTCATGTAGAGGTGTGGATCTTGCTACCTGGATCAATAACTTTAGCTAGTTAAGATTCTCGCCGAGGAAAGTCAAGGAAGATCAAATTTCAAAGACCTAGCAAACCACTGGAAACTTCTTGCATGTGTATGTTCAAGGATCACTTTTATGATTTATAGAAATCAAAGCACTCACTGGAATATGAATAATAGCTAACATTTATTTGTCATTTATTATGCTGGCCACTACGCCAAGTACTTTATATACATTGACTCATTTAATCCTAATGACAACCCACGGGCAGGTACTATTATTTTTCCTTCTTTACAGATGAGAACATTGAGGCACAAAAAGCCTAAATTACAGAGTAGGATCAATGTGTCATTCACTTAGAAAATGAGTCAAGCACCATGTGTGTGAATAAATGTGAACATTCCTATTTCCTTGTCATTTCATTTTCCTTCTCAAGTTTGGTGTGTTTTCTGCATCTTCAAAGGATGTTGGTGACTTCTAAGTCCTTTGAAGAAAAGTCAAAATTTGAATGCAGAAGACGGTTTTGAAACCCATGGCATGAATTCATGAAGCTAAAAGAAAATCTAACTTCACAAATAAGATACTAACAGCTTGGAAAAATCCATTGCTTTTGCAGGGTTTGTTCTTGGGGGCCTTTATCTTTCTCTCTGAACACCTCTTACATTTTCTTCTCAGATAAGAGGTAACAAGATGCTACCAACTAACTAATTTCCTAAGCAAATGACACATTTACCTCCTCTTCTAAGTCTAAGCTTTCAGCAATTCCGTAATGCTTGGGACACATGAGATGTAATTTTCTCTTCCTAAAATGTCTGGCCTTCTTCACCATGGCTTCCCACAACTCATTCCTGTCGATGCTCTGGCACCACCTCTCTCCTGTATTGAGGAAGTTTTCTGGAATGTTCTTTGAAAACGGTGTTCAATCCATCCTCCACTGATGTCTTAGCTCCAGCCTTTTCCCCTTGGTTCTCCTCACATCCATTCTTCTGAATGACTCCAGTATTGGGCTATTAATCACTGCATTTTATTACTGAATCAATTCCGGCCACAGGTGTTCCAGTCAGAATGCCTCCAGAGCCTGGACCTGCAGGAAAAAGTCTGTGTAGCTTCTGGCTCTGGCACCAAGCCAGGGAATCTTGGTGAATCATAAGTTTCTCTGAGGCTCAAAGAAGGCACTTTGTAAATTTTAAGGCATTAACCAAACGACAGGCGAGATCAAGGGGTTCTGTTCTACACTTACAGGTAGGTGTCTTACTTCATTGTGATAGCTATCATCCCTAGAAACGTGTCTGAGATACGTGCGCCTTGACATGCTTGGGCCTTAGGGAACACGTGTCCGAAGCCAGTGTCAACAGGGTCAGCTGGACGAACACGTTTCAGTGGCTAAGGCTGTTGGAAATTACCACTATGTTACATTTCCCTTTAAACTCCTCGCCTTGTAAAGAAGTAAAGTCAGGGCAGAGAACTGGATGGATTTGCCCTTGGCCACAGGATCAAGCAGTAGAGTAAATGGAAGGAGAGTAATCGTGTGTGTTAAAGACTGTCAGCATTTGCCAAACCATGGTCTTTTAAAAATATATACATATATTGCCCAAAGAGTTTGGCATTGTAAAACGGATCTTGTAAGTACCATAGTCTTTTATCCAGAACATTAGTAAGAACTTTTTATTAAAAATTAAGATGCCTTAGAAACCACATAAAATTTTAAAAGGCTTTTCAAGGGCACCTCAGGAGATACGGCAGAATTCTCAGACAGTTGGAGAGCTCTGCAGAGGGACACTCCACTCAGCCAATTTGTCTCCATACTAGCCCAGAGCAGCCATTCACCACCTTGTTTTTGGTTATTTCAGCTGCTGTTAGGAGTTCTCCTTTACACACACCTGCATCATAGCAGGCAGAACGCGGTGTGTTCCTGTGAGCTGTTGACGTGGGCCCTGCAGCCCCGTGTGTGCCTCTGTCTGACCTCACCTAGCTCTCCTGAAGTTTTCTGGGTTTTGTGTGAATTCTCTTATATACTGTGAACTTAAGTACAGGATCAGCCTCCTATTCATCAGTGCAGTTTTCTTTGTTCGACTCAACTCAGCACAAACGGGGTCACTTCATTTTGAGGGCCTCAAGCAATCTGCCCCACTGTCCCCTTCTTTGCTTGCCCTCCTTTTCTCCTGGACTAACATAAGGA